>NC_132971.1:14382500-14745000 GCF_047496725.1 Anoplolepis gracilipes | reverse complement strand
CTATGTAACGTCAAACCACTGTTTGTATACGACCGCCGTCTGATCGATCTAATTCGCAAAGGGTAGATCATTGAGATTAGATTAGATTTTATGGTGCGCCGGTCTCGTCGCACGGACCATATGCAGGTTATATACACTTTGTAAGGGTAGTTGGCGGCACCCCGATGACTTGCAAGTGAAATTAAAAATGAAGAACATCGGCTCCGTATGCGAGCAGTTTATACTAAATCTTTAAATTATGCAGTGTGCTTCAAAGCCGATAGGCATAATTCACTCGCGAGTTAGAAAGAAGAGAAAGATAAAGTTTCTTAGGAAATCGGAAATAACATTGATAGAGAAGATTTGTAATTTATATTTGGAAGAGTATATTATTTATATCTTCTTATATATGTTGAAAGTTATAAATATATAAAGTATTATATTATGTATACTTATATGTTTGATATTGTGACGTTGTCGATATATGGAGCTATTTTAATCGGAGAAAATATTCTTTTTCTTTATTTTATTAAAGCAGAATCTTTTGATTCTGTTTGAATTAAACAGCGATAAATACATGTTAAATAAGATAAGGAATAATGCAAGTAAATTCAATTGCATTACTTATACCTTGTGATAGTCTTAATAGAAATCTTGTCAATCGTTTGAAATTCTATACCAGTGATGGCGACAATTGTGTTTTGCCCAGATGGGAAAACCGCCCACTAATTTTCTGTCTCACATGCGTACATATACATCTATAACATAAAGATATATGTATAACTGCATGTAATATTTTGTCATACGATATGTGTATATAATATATACATATATATTTATGTATTTTCGGAAAAATATAATATTGTAGAGCAGAAACATGTGAAAGATTATATGTAACTGCAAATGTAAAATACAATAATATATACAAAAACTATAATGCATATGTAAAATTTATTATAGTATATTTGTAACATTTTTTGCATATATTGCATCTTTAGCAGTGTGCGTGTGATAAGTCGCGGACTGGAATATGCATTACTTCATTTCTGACATTTTAATTTTCATTAGTATTTGGATGGGATGTTATGTAAATTAGTGTAACACTATGTAAATGACGATAATAATATAGTGCTGTGAAAAAATAATATAAAAGATATGCAAACAATTTTAAAAATTAAATTATAATTATAAATAAAAAACAGATTTTAATATTCCTATATGAGTCATTTAATATGAAATGAATTAAAAATTGGAATATAATAATACAGATTTGTTTATATACAGAAGTTTTATTATATATACTCTTTATTTTATTCATTATTATTTATTATATAAATTCCATATACACACACATACATACGAATGGCAAGTGTACTTTGATTTTTTAAACAGTATAAAATTATTGCACTTAAAATGTGTAATTTTTAATTATTAGGAATTCTTATATATTTATAATTTTCATGATAAACTAAACACAAATTATAATTATATAATTAATTTTTAAAGACTTACGAGTTGCAATAAGTTTATTTTAATGTTATATTGATGTTGGTAGTTAGATACTGTTATCATAAAATATATTAAAAAGAAAGAATGATTTTCTTTTAACAGGTTGACTGTAAGTAATAATATAATCTAAATTTTTCATCATCTTTTTCTTTTATATACCCATTTTTCTGTATTTCTTGAAGAAATTTTCTATTAATATTTTTCTCTTTTCGAAAGAAGAATCTAAAAATTTTATCGGTTTTTATACTCTCAGCATCTAATGAAAAATTCAGGAACAGTCTATTGATACATTGTACTGAAAATGATTGAGAATTGTTGCGAAAATTATTGGAGATATATAATGCCCCTGTTTTATTTTGAAGTATATAGTACATGTTTTAGTGCAGGAACTTTTGATATCGTTTCTTATAGCCAGATAGTTTATTCGCGGCTAGTGTGACAGATTTCGACCACGCCCTGCCGATATGGTACCCTCTTTCCTAGCTACCCTTGGATTCACTGACGACGTATCGAAAATTTGTTGGCTTTGATCTGCACGCGGCGACTTTTCTGGTACCGCATGTTGTCATCGTTTTGTCGGCGTCAGCCTTTAATGAAGATATTCAAATCACTATAATATATCATTAGTTAGGAAAAAATATTAGAATATTTAAAAAACATACGTATATATAGGAAAAAGTTAAATATACGTGACTTCAATTAATTTTTATTGAAAGCAAAAAGGTTTATATTTGTTACCATTTTTAATATTATTAAAATTATATTTAATTAAACAATTATTCTTTTATACAACGCTAATGCATTTATTTTATGTGCTTTTTTAAAAAATTTAAAATTTGTGGAAAATGCTGCGTATAATCAAATGTACTATTGTTGTATATTTTTTCTTTTAACCTAAAATTATATGTAAGGCATAATTTTGATAAAATCAGATTTTGATGTAAAAGGCTGATAAAACATATTCTCTATATTTATTCGCGACAGTAAAAATTGAATTTACTGTCATTATAGCAGTTTCATATTTGTGCTAAATATATCCTTTTTGCTATCAATTATTTTAGTATTATAACTATGGACGTTATTATGTAATAAAATATAGACTTTAAATGTAATTTTTTTTTAGTTACATTTTCAGAAATTTTTTCCACGTTTTTTTCAACATTTTTTTTCACTTTTTCCCAAATCGTTTAGCCCGTTGTTTATCCTGTTTTGATCAGGACGCGCAGTTGTTGGTGGCCCAGTTTTCGGGGCAGCCAACAAATTGACTTTTGCCAGTTCAATGAAAACGGCGGCGGTCGAGCCTTTGAAAGCGCGTCGCGTAACTTCTGAGACGTCGATGCTTCGAATGAGCTCTCGAAACTTTACATTTCTTCGTTGTGCTCTCTTTTCGCAGTTCCGTTCGATCTCGCGGAAGCTCATCGATCTCCCTCGGCGCGGTCGAGAGGAAATCTTCTCTTTCTCTCACCCCTGACGTCTCGCTGGAGACGCCTCAAAGAGAGGGCGCAAGGACGAAGAACTCTCGCGGAAAATCGAAGAGCGAGGGACGGTTCTCTGTGTCTGACACGAGCGCGCATATTCCACTGCGTCGCGAGAAAAGAAAATGCGCGCTCCGTGAAGAAAGAAAGAAAAGAAAAAGAAAAAAAGAGAAGTAAAGCACACGCGGAAAAGAGAAGAGAGTAAGTAAGCACAAAATATACAAAGGAGCGCGTGCGAGACGGTGGGGAACTTAAAAATGATATCCACTGTGAGACAAAGTGAGGGTAGCTTGGCGCAAAGAAAGAAAAATGAAAAATGGAAATGCCGGCAGCTATGGCGATGCAAATCGCGAAGGGACGCCGGAACGAGAATGAGAACGTAGCGAACGCACGAGCAGAATAGATGATCCATGCTATTCAGTATAATTGGCGCGTAAGAGTTTTATAGATATTCTTTTACTAGGGCATGTTTCCTACTCATTTAAAGTCAAGTACAATTAAAGCAATTTTATAACAATTGGATAGCAAGAAAGAGTAGCTATTTAATAACATGGGCACATTGATATCTCTTGTATTTTATAAGTTTTATAAATTATATATCTATATATATATAAAATTAAAATGTCAAATTTTCAAGCTTATTAACATAAAAATTTAGAGATGTCTTGTTTTTTCAAATCTGCTTTATTCGACCTTCGAAAATCTAGACACACATAGAAATGATTAATTCTATTTTTTTCTCTATAACTAGAAATTTAGAATATTAAAAAGATTTAGAAAAATTAAAAAAATGAAATTGGAAAACTCTACGGGAGGTCTTACAAAGCCAATCAACCAAAACGCGAATGGGCGATCTCGACGAAATTTCGAAAAAAGGAAAAGAAATCAAGAAACGCAATCTACCGCGTTCCGACCAAAAAAAAAAAAAGTGGAACGTGCGAGGGACGACGGGAAAGAGAAGGCGGGGAGAAGATAGAAAGGGAACGGAGAGTCCGAGTCTCCAAATTACAAATCCTCCGAAAAAGCCAGGCGCGAGATACACAAAGACATTTAGCGCCGAGCCGAATGCATCTCACGGCGCAAACGATGCACCACCGCGACGCGGCACGCAGGTGAGTCACACACAGGCGTGGGTGTACATTACAATCAAATCCCGAAAAAGGGGGAAAAGAATTAAAAAAGCTATCTGCCGCGAGATAATAAAAACAAAGACGAGAGAGCCACGCGCGGTAGAAAAGAGACACGGCAGAGAGACAGCAACAGAGAAAGCAAAATAGCGTTTGATAGAACGGAAAGGAAGAAGAAAGAGAGGGAAGCAACTATTTAGATAGAGAGAGAGAGAAGAGAAGGTTGAGAGCGGGAAGGACGATGATGACGAGGACTGGGGTGGCAAAAAGGGGGGTCTCTCGTACGCCATATCTCCCTCGGCGCGTATTGGTGACTAGGATGAAGTGTGTGCGTCGTTGGAAAAGCGCTACACGCTGGTGGTCCCGGAAAGAAAATCGCTCGCAGGCTATTTTCCGGAGGAATTTTTATTGGTACGCGCGCCATGTTGGCAGTGGCGACGGGGGTGCCGCGGGCATCTCGATGGCCTGCACGATTGGTCGTCGCTGAGGCGACGCATCCGCCACTGGACCAATCCGCGCATCTGCCACCCTCTCGCGTTGCCGGGGGTAGCGGCGGTGGCGGCATCGCGGGAACAGAGGCGGAGGGCGACCGGTTACGAGCAACAACCCCCTACCATGGGCGACGGCGACGGCCGAGAGACGGCAACCCCTCGTACGCGTTCTCTGCTCACTCACCCCCGCGCGGAGTCACCGGGATAACTGCATTTCGCGGACAGAATCCCACAAGAACTCACGGCGAGCGGTCGCCCCCTCTGACTCGCTCTCCGCTCCTGTCGTCATCGGGTTTTCCCACCGCGTTGTCCTTCGCAGGAAGGAAGGAAAGAAGGAAGGAAGCAAGGAAGGACGGAAGGGCGCGTCGTGGACGTCCTCGTCGCCGTCGCCGTCATCGTCCTCGCCGTCGCCGTCGCCGTCGTCGTCGTCGTCGTCGTCGTCGTCGTCGTCGTCGTCGTCGTTTCGCGGTGCGCGCCATTTCTTCATACCGATTTGCACGCCACGCCATTTCTCGCCAATTACTTCGATATTCGAATTTTCAAGGCCAGCTGATCCAGCCGAACGCCCGTTGACACTCTCCCCCTCGCGGGAGTCGCGCACCCTTCTAATTGGATCGACGAGATAATCGGATTTAAATTGCGACCGAGTTACGTTGATCATCCGCCGTCACATGTATCTTCTCGGCGATTCATAGATTCTAAAATTGCTACCGTGCATCGTTTTGATCGTTCGTGTAACTGTTATTCGAAGAGCAATATCAAAAGGACTTTTTGAGTCTTGAAACTGTTAACGAAGAAAAGCGAAGAAAGAGAAACCTGTCTCCGAATTTTTCGTGTGTCTTCGATTTGGATTTTTTAATTGAACGATTCTTGAAGATAACATCAAAAAAAGCATGAAGAGGAAAACCACGATTCTAAGTGAAATTTGAAGAGACTCTCATTTTCATTTGTCGAAAGTGCAACGAAACTGCAGTTATAGAAAAGAAGCAGTCCAAACTGATTAATTTCCGTTAATAAATAAATATTTACGCGCAGATATCTATTCTACTAGATGCGAAATGAATCGCGAGTTGAAGTCTGGACTAAACTGTTGTTAGATACAGATAAGAATAACTGCTGCAAAAATCTACTGCTGCCTGTACGTTTTTACAAATATTAAGATCGCATATAAAAAACTCACATGTAAAAATAAACTTAATTACAATATTAAAGATCTTTCAGATATATATTACTGGGAGAATTAAAGACTATATAAAAATTGGATTAGCAGTGGAAATCTAGATTAATTTAACGCTAAATCGATAAGCGATAAGCAATATTTTATATATAACTATCCAATTTTGATTTTTGCAAACTTTGCAAACATACAAATGGATCTTGTTCTAATATTTATGATGCGATAACATTTAAATAATTCGCTCATATTAAAGACTTTCAATAATAGTGATACTAAAGACTCATTTACTGTACAAGTGTTTTCGAAAGAGAATGTTTGAAAAAAAAGAAGTCTTTAGAATTGCTCGACTAATCTCCTTGGACAGTTAAACATATAACAAATCATATACAAGATATTATTATTCTTTCCAAACAAGCCGTTGCACATACTTCGAAAAAGTGTAAGATATTTTAAAAAGAAGAAAAAAAAAATTTCTCGCCACTCAACCCTTCGTTAAAGTCACTGACAAATTGCTGGAGGATAACGAGTCGCTCTTCACCATAGTCCTCGATCTCTCAGGAGGATCTTTCAGTGTGTCGATTCGAGGAGGATAAAACGCAGTGCGTATTCGCAGAGCGGACGCGAAGCGCCCTCATCACAGACTTGCGTTAAAAGATGTCCTCGTAGATAGTCGGGATTTCACTCAGGTGATACTAATACGAGCTACCTCGACCAGGTTACCCCGGCATCACCCTGGCTAACGATTTGTCCGGAGGTACCGGGGGTCCCGGTGCGGGCGGCGTCGGTTCCGTCGGTGGTACCTCCGTCGGCGGCGGAGGCGGCGGTGGCGGCGGTGGCGGCGGTGGCGGTTCGTCCCTGCCGACGACTGCCCTCAGCCTCGATCACCAGCAATTCAACATATTCCCGGCGATCTTCAGCCGACAACTTAATTTCTCCGCGGCGGCCGCCGCCAATTGCGGACAGAACAAGCTGATGGACGAACTCAGGCCGAATCTGGGTTTGCTCGGCGTTGGCCTGGTCGAGAACGACAGCTTCCACCTGAATCACAATCAGGAGAAGAGAAAGTGCAGCAGCGCCAGCTCGAATGAGCAGGACTTCGGTCTCTACGGGGTACATCAGGGCCTGGAGGCGAGCCCGCCGACGCCCGCCGCGACTCCTGGTAGAAGCAGTGTCGGGGCCACCACGACTGTCGGTGAGTACCATTTTTGCGAGCTTTGATAATAATTCAATGATCCCATTCGTTCTCACATTATTATTTCATATTAATAGAGAAATAAATTTCTGACCAGAAGTGGGCATTATTCGAATACATTTTTATCTACTTTGTTATTTGAATAAAATTTTATTTGTACTATTTGTTTGCATTATTATTCGTTATTAGCACGCATTATTTGTTACTTTTATTTTCATTTTTGTTATCTATTATAGTTTTTATTATACATATGTACAAGATATTTTATTTTCTACATGCAATTATTTTTGAAACCGATTGACAAAAAATTTATTAGATTAAAATTATTCCTTTCTTAGCTTTTAATAGAAAAGATCTTATTTCGATAACAAAGAAACGTATGAATAATATAATGATTATTATAATATTTGATAATGCAGTGTGATAATATTGTTCATATTAGTCGGAATGAAAAAATAATAAGAACATATTTAATTAAATAATATTCAAATAAGAATTTACTTAAATAATTATTTAATCGAATAAATTTTTATTTAAATAAAAATGCAAATGTCATTTACAAATAAATTATGCTTTATCTCTATTATTCGTTATCTATTATTTGAATAAATTTTTATTCATCTTTGTTCCTTGCTTTATTTATAAGCGCACAAGTATTACTTTAATTGGGAAAGATTAGAATGTATGTTGACTGTTATTTTTTTCTTATTGATGAAAACTGGAAATATCAGTAATAATTTTTGTCTTATATTATAAGCACATTCATTGGAATACATGTTGTATTTCAAACAAGGTATATAAACCACTCTATTCGCTGGTATCTTCTTTATTTTTATTCAAATAAAAATATATAATTTGTAATTAATTTTATCAATAGAAATTAATGATTTTATAATACTTGAAAGAAGTAGATTATATATCGATATTTGTTTCATTATTATAGTATCGTTTTTGACGTACAATATCTGTAATAAAAAATATGATAACATGTTACATATTTTTTTGGAGATGTTCTGTAATTTGATACACACTTTTGTAACTTTTGAAGTCGCGTTTTTATATCATCGAGAAAAATGGGCATCGTGCTATCTCGAGATAGACGTATTTTCCGCTTGTTGAGCCCCGAGCACGCGTTCACGCTGGCGAGGCGATCGGTCCGGAGTGTTGACAATGGGTCGGGTGGTCCAGACATATGGTGGTACCTGTTCTATGGACTATTATTATGTGCTAGTAGGGCTTAAGAGAGCTTAGCAACGAGGGTGCGTTAATGGGGTGGACTTGAAACGTCGGACGAAGCTTGAACGAGTGACGAGTCTCTCGCGCCCGATTTCGACGAGTCGAAAGACTTGGGATCGGGATCGAATGAAAGGGCTCATCTCTCTCATTCCCTCTTATTCTTGTTATTGTATCGCGACTCGTATTTCATAATGTGTGTTTTATACGCTCAAAATGTCAATTTGTACTCATTAAGTGCAAAGTGATTAATCATTGCATAGTTCCAAAATAAATGCAAATATAATTATTCCTCGTATACATATATATAAAAATTATACTGTATTTGAATTAATTAAAAGCACTTTAATATTATGGGATTGTTGTTAGTTTAGAATAAAACGTGAAGTAATATTTGTGTCTTTTAATTCATTAATTTTTTTCATACTGTCGAAGAACCTAAACCATTTTTAACAAGATTTGTTTGCATTGATTCCGTATGTTTACTGAAGTATTAATTAGAATTTACTCGAATGCGTATCTTCATTTTTAAGCGAGAGAGATTTGGCACTTGATGAGTACGAAGTTCAACAGGTCTATCGCGACACGGCAGTCATTAGAATTTTTTGCGCCATTTATTATGTCCGTAAATGTGAATTTCACACGGTGGCACCGATTTGCAAATCACGATATCCAACATTCCGTCGTACCCTTCAAGGTCAGGGTTTCCGGAAACGAAATGAGACTACCGCGGGATTCTCATGCAAATGATAATCCGACAGCGTCGGGCCGCTTCGCGACGAGGGAAAAAGAGATAACGGAATAAAACGAGGACAGGACGGCGGTGGAGGGAAAAATTAATGTCGTTAACCCCCTCGCGCGTTCTCCCGAGTATTAAAAGTACTCGAGCGACGGTCTTCTGCGCGCGCGGTTCCCGTATCCTCCTTAAAAGGCGCGTACGGCTCTTGTTGAGTGACCCGTAACGTCGTCAGCCTCCAACTGCACTCGAGAAAAATTAATTTGTTCCGCGTGTTCGCCTTTTATACGCGTTAATCTTTGACAACATTGCGATATGTGATTCTTAAGTATTATATGTAAATATTAAGATCAAGTATTTTCATTCAATCCAATTATTTCATGAGAAAACATGTTGTTATGTACAGCTATTTTTCAGTTTTTAGATTTAAATGTTTTGATAATTAAATTTTTTAAATTAAAACTCTAGTAATAGTAATAGTTGTGAAAGGATATGAAAAGATTTTTATTTATCTAGCCTTTTAAATCTTAAGACTTTTCAGAAGAAAAACTTATACTTGATTATAGTTTGAATTAATTTTTTATATCTTTTTCTTTTTCGCTATTTTTTTCTAAGTTGCATATGCAGAATGTTCGAAGAATATAATGTCGAATATTTTGAAAAAGACTACCCTCTTGCGCTGCCATTTTGCTATTTGTTATTAAATATTTTAATAATTTACAATTATTTGTCGTTTCTTGAGAATCAATGTTGATTATTTCAGTCATTTATTTGATGCGTGACACATCTTTTTGTCAATAGCAGGTTAATATATTCACGTTAGATTTTTTTAAAATATATATCTGCAAATGACACATGAAACTCTGAAATGTTGGCAAATAGGCTTGCAGATGTGAATATTTGAATATTGATAAGAATTTCAATTATTTCTCGCGGTTTGTCGTGAGAAGAATCAAATTGGCATCGCGCCGAATGAATTGTGGAAACGCTCGTATCACTTTCCGCTGGACTGATAATGCGTTCTAATGTGACAGCAGATGCCGACGGATGGCAGCTGTAGGTCGAGAGAAGGCCATCGCATTATAGTAATCTTGTAAATCGTGTCATTTGTCGCGCGTGTCACCTCGTTAAAATCATCGCTAATTATCACTCTGCCCCCTGCCTCCCTGTGACTGTTCCCGAAATCTGCGGGGGCAGATGTTCGTCACCGGCGCCACAATGCACCCTCGCACCAGCGTTCTTTTCTCCGCGTTTTTCTCGAGTGTCGCTCGTCGAGCTTGTCGGCGAACAGCTTGTAACTTCATCCAACAAAGGGTTAACTCGGCTGCGAACTGCTGCACGGATCCTACGGTTTTGCCGACATTTTATTGGCATTGCTTCGCTTTACTCATCTCCGATTGCATGAATTTATTTCGTGAGATATCACATTGTATTGCAGTTTACGATATACGCGATGTAAACTGAGATATGGAAATATTCTTTATTTATGGAACTCTTGGTCAATTTGGTGATGAAGACAAAATTAATTCTAAACTGTTTCCAAAAATCAAAAATTGACGATGTTTTCTATAACTAAAAGTGTCTCGTTTTTAATTGTCAATTTTGTTAAAATATATAAAAAATATCCCTAAAGATATCTTCTTGTGAAACATAAAATTATTTTAATCCCGTTTGAAATAAAAAGTTGTAAGAGAGAAAGAGTGGGAGACTTATTTTTCAAAAATAACTTTTTCATTGAGAAGAAATTGTTTTTATCTAGTTCTGTATCATGGTGACTAAAAAGTAATACTATTTATTAAATGGTATAACTATTAATGAAATACGAAGTAAATATAATAGAAAGAAATCTTTGTAACTATTTATATATAATATTTCTTTTGCCGATAAATAAAATATTATTAATATGTTTTCTTTTCTTTAAAGTTTTAATTTTTGTTACTTACAGAAAATCATTTTTAAGAGAGAAGTTTTTAATGATACATGTATATTTTACATAATGTTTATAGTTTATAACTACAAATGGCAATTGTATTACGGTAACGGATTATTTTATCTGATTGTAATAATATTTCAGTCTTTTGATAAATGTTTGTATTTGGTTTGTAGTGTATTCGTTTTAACAAATATAATTTAGGATATAATTTTTCAGCAGATTTTTATATACATACATTGAAGATATGTAAAACCGACAACCGTAATTTTTTTTTTACCTATTTTCTGCAATCGAAAAACTCTGTAATTGCATAAAAACGGATTCAAATCCCGAACAAATTGAAACAGCAATGCACAAATATATTTCACGAATCTAAATTTACAATCCAGTAATAAACTTTTTGCTTCCTTATAATTATATTATAAAATCAATATTTATAAGTTTGTGTATCTCTAGAATAATAGTTGTGAAGAATGTTTATAACAATATTTTCCGTACTATACAAAAGAATCATACATTGCGTAAATGGGTCGATATCCCATTGTTATATACCGTGAATTAATAGGAAAAATTCATTTCGACATCATAAAGATCGCGGAAAACACTTTTTTGCCGATACCTTTTATGAGACATTAATTTCATTTCGTATCATTTATGAAAATCTCGTTTCAATCTATACTCACGTACAAAAAATTAGGACGAGCTTTTTGTTGCGTTAAAATGGAATATACTTTTAATGGAACAAAGTATTCCTTCCAGTCCGCGTTATCACAACTTTCAGAATTTAATTGCGCGTGATTACATATGGTTGAATGTGCCCCGTGAAATCTCTTTTTTAATCTCTTATTTTCAAATTTTTATTTCTCTTTATTTTCTTGTGCTATATATAAATCTCTAAAAAAAAAAAGAAAAATTATATGTATTCAATGTTTCACCTACCTATATTCCCAAATATATAAAAAAATTGATATATGTTCTCACAAACATTTGATATATGGTCTTAATGAATATAATGTCGACGAGAATTTCTCGAAAATTAAAATGTTTTGAGAAAAAAAATTTTGGATAAAAAAGATTAATATAAAAAATTAAAAAAAAACAGTAACTAAAAAACATGGTAAAATAAGGGAAAGGAATGGTCTCGATGGGGCCCTTCGCCTTCTTCGCTGAACTTGACCGAGTTTCCTCGTTCACCGGGTAACCGGGCAAGGTATGTAAAGTGGACAGCATTCATCCTTGAACATTGAATCAGCATGTAACATGATTAGGTCATTAACGCCCTAACCAAGTTAGCATAGTGCGAGGGACTTCGCTCGCCACGCTTACCCCGGGACCGTGCGACCCCGGTAGGTACCTACGTTCGTTCATAAAGCCAGCGTCGCGACACCGTGTCGCGCCGACAACCAAGACGACGATGCCGACGACGACGTCGACGTCGTCGACGACGACGACGACGACGACGACGGCGGTGACGGCGGCGGCGGCGGCCGTGGACCTTGTCGCGCGTCCGAAAGTTCGACAGATCGCGCGCTTTCCGTGGAATATCGAATTTTCCGACGATGAAAGCGATACGGGAAATCGAGTTTCGGTTCGCTCCTGTCCGACTCTTTCGTCGTCTAACGGATGAACAATACGTGTACGGCCGTCTGCGGAGAGTGTTGACCGCGCGCGAGGTGTTCCCAGCCGGTGTCGTTAACGGAGTTTGTTTATCGCGTTGACGTTGGGAAAATGTCACGTAACTCGGTTTGGCCGCGGAAAAAGAGTTCGTGTTGCGCTTTCACGAGAGGCACCTTTCGTCAAAGTAGGTGATTATTCAAACATTCCACGGAATTATACAGGTTTGTTTTAATACGAATTTGTTTTTGAGAATTCTTCGTTTCGCATTTAATTTTTCATTTTGTTTTTTCGCTAGTAAGGGTGTAATCTCCCAAATAGAGAAAATGCAAATTGTTCCTTAGAGCAACCCGATCATGTTCTGCATTACTGAAAATGAATCATTTAACGAGATAATCTTTTAAATATGAATAAAATTTAGTGTATATAATAATTTAATACATTGCTGCATTATATTATTTGTTCGACATACAATTTTGCTACTCAATATATTATTTGATGGCCACAACATGCACATTAATATGCCATTAAAATAATTTCAAGCGCAATCGGCGAACAATTTAATTTATGAAATTATTAAGTAATTATAAACCCACACGCAATACAATTGACTAATGCAATGTTAATAAAATTGAAATTTATCTATCGTCATATCGACTGTATAGGCAAACATTATCTCAGTTTAATACGAGGCAAATACGAGAAAATGTAAGTTTTTTTTTTTCAATCGTAGTCTATTGAGTAAATTTTTGTTAGATGGTTTTATAAAAATATTCAAGAAATATTTCTTCTTTTTTTTCAGGAGCAGAAGGCGCTTTTAAAAAGTTAAAGCCTGACCCCTGCGCCTCTAGTCCTCATATTGGTCACACACCTACAACAGCTAGTTGTCCAACACCCGCCCGACGGCGACACAGGACTACCTTTACACAGGTTGGCACGTTGAAAATATTAAATTTTTTATTTTTTTAATATTTTTGCGAATAATTTAACACGTGTCCTTTGTGTGAATAATTTTTTGTGCGAATAATTTAACATATGTGTGTGTGTTATGAACTAACACCTTTTTTCTTCAATATTCTTTTCATCAGCGAGATTTCTTACAAATGTACGTTCCTGCAGTGGAACATCGAACTCTGTGATCGATAATAACATTTCGATTAGTCCTAATCTTTCGTATCGCGCCGAAATTTCCTGCCGGGTAGCTCAAATCGGCCTTTACCACGGCTTTTCAATTGTTTCGCAGGAGCAGCTGGCAGAATTGGAATCGGCGTTTGCAAAATCTCATTATCCGGACATATACTGCAGGGAGGAATTGGCGAGGACCACCAAATTGAACGAGGCCAGAATTCAGGTGAGTGTGCTGCTTTTCGCAGTTAAGAGTAAAACAAATGATTTTTTGGATCCGACGTCCCGAGTAAAAACATAGATTTTTAATTAAATCAATAATAATTATCGATACTGTTTTAACTGCATATATTTTTTACAAGAAAATTTAAATTGAAATAGTGCATGAATGTCTGATAATTTAAACAGTTTCTTTTCTCAATCAATGATGCGAGGACACGTCACTTGTCATTAAGTCATTATAATATGCAAAGTATTTGCAAAATGCCTATTTTTTCACTCTTGCAATTTAATATATTTCTTTTGGCTACTAGCACTTTTTTTCTTCAGTATTTTTTCCATCAGCAAACGATTGTTTGAGACTAGATTTTTTGCAGTCTACCATTAAGATTATATTTTATATTGCCGAAAAGTTTGTAGGCATACTTATCTCCTGTCTATCTTTTTGACTGTGACTCACTGTGTAATTGAATCAAAGATGCATGTGGGGTGACAAAATGAAATTACGCGCGCAAATGTCGATCCAAGACACCCTATATTCTTTGAGGGTCGTGGAATTGATCAGAGGGGACGAAGATGGTTTTCAACATATTTTTTTCAATAAAATCGAAAGAATCTTTATGGCAAATACTGGACAATATACGTACAGTATCTTTGGTTTTACTCGAGTCTTGTGAGACAGATTTGACTTTTCATATTTTCAATATCGAAGCATTTAAAAACGTATATTAAAATTGCTATCCTCCATTTTATACGTGGTAACATAAATTCTCATAAAGAAAAAAATTATGATTCGTGGAAAGTTATAGTAATCAAATTTTTAATTTCTTCGACATATATGAAAACGTGAGTTCTACTACGGTGGTGGTGCGGTTTGTGATGACATTAAGGGTGGAGGATTTGGTAATAAGAGAGAAAGAGGTAAGCGGGAACAGGGCGAGGAGAAGAGGAGGACGAGGAGATGTCGGGGTTGGTGTACCAGTCCCGAATTCCGAGCGAGCGGTACATATTAAAACAGTCGCCGGTGCGTTGCGCTCTTTTGATATATAATGCAACGGGGTGTTGTTTGAGTTAAAAGCCCGGGAACCGCCGCGACTTAACCCTGTTAAACTGCGATGCCAAGTAAAACGCGGTTTGCGCTCGTCGCTCGCCGGTTATAACCGATGCACAAAGTGTCCGCCGCGAGGAGGTGCACAACCCGCGCGGCGGATGGTCCTGTGTTCGTTCCGACCTCAAACACGAGAGAAATAGAGAGAGAGAGAGAGAGAGAGAGGCTCGCAGTTTTAAATGTCATTTCCAGTCGCTGGTTTTCCGGCGCGCGGCTGCCCCAGAATCGCCCAATTACCTGTAATCTGCAAAGCGCGCACTGTAATTAACGCTCGCGGATTTGCGCATCTCGGCTACTCTCAAGTCAATGATAGCTTCGTCTCGCATAAGGAAACTTTCGTGATTTCGACCAAAATATATACTCTTTGGTCCCATTGATTTCTTACACCGCATTAAATTAGCTCTTACTATTTGCTTCATTTTGTATTTCTTTTTGGATTTTTTTTTCTGCATATTTTAATAAGTGAATAAAATTCTGTATATTTTTCATGATGTTTTTTCAAATATTAAATCACTTATTTATATGTATAATGCATTCAATATACGTAAATAACACAGAGTCTATTAATCATTATGTTAATAATTATCGGTGCATTATAAAAAAGTACTTAAATTGTAATTCAGTAATCATATTTTTGAGTGCAACGCTAAAGCAGCATTGATTTTAATTAATCTTGCAAAGTAGAATTAAAAATTTAAAAAATGATTAATAGTAAATGGTTTAATTATAAATCAATTTCAATACACCTCTATTTCATATGAAATGATATCGATGAACCATAAATATCAGCGCAAAATTTAGAGACACCCTCTTACCGTTTTCTACGTGAACGCGAAGGGTGAAGGAAAATTTCGTCGTCCCCTGGAGGAATCGTGAGGTCGGTTTGGGTTTAGGAAGGTATCCGTCGCAAAACAGGGGTTCTCGGTGGAAGAAAAAGGTAGGATGGCGGCCACGTAAGAAAGGGGGGCCCTTGTCTCTCCCGACGTTCTTCCCAACTCTCCCCGACGCCCCGGCACCATCTCATCCTCGTCTCGTAGTGGAAGGAATAGCGAGCCCGGCAAGCCTGAGACGTTTCAGATCTATCTAGGGTGGAGAAAATTCAATTTAAAATGGCGGCTCAGATATAATGGCAGCCTCCGGTACAGCGTCACCCAACCCCCTGCGCGCCCAACTCATCTCAACTTTGCCACCCTCGTTCGCCGTCTATTTCTCTCTCGTCCTCGCCGCCTCCACGGCCCGTGTCGCTATCTTTGAGGAAACAGAATGCCGTGACTAGCGCGGGAGCTTTTAAAGGAACGACTTCTACATCTACGATGTTGCTCGTTAAAAAAAAAAAAGATGGATTTTGCTCTCGAGATGCGTTGGTGTCTGTAATTTTTTTCCATATAATAAGCAATAAAGGACGATATATACATAAGCGTAAGCTTTTTCAGTCTAGATTTACTAATTATCGTTTGTCCTTGTTGGTTGTTTTAAAAAATATCTTTTTCTATATATTTTGCACAAATAATATAGTATTTAATACCCAGGTAGCACTGTTCGTTTTATAAACGTTTTCTAAACGTATCTGATACAAAAAGATACGTTTAGAAAACGTTATAAAACCTTTATAAAACGAACATGTGCTACTTGGGTAGCTAGTACTTAATATGCAATTTTGAGAACTTTTAATTATTAATAATAAATTATTAGATATAACATCTAACATACTCTTTAAACAGTGATTATATGATTGGGAACTATTTTTAAGAAATTGGGAATTATTTTAGGAATACTCTCTCTCTGAGGATCTTTTGAAGAGATTGTATATAAGTACATAGATTCACCCCTGATGATGACGCAAACGCTACGCGATTTGCAATTTCTCTAAACGCGCAAACGCACGCGCGCGAATTAGTGCACCTTGAATGAGCGTTTTCCAGGCGAAACACGGTACACCTTGTGTAGGATCGTTTCCGTCCATTTATGTCATTTCGAGTGAGGTTTGCAGGAAACTTGGTAGCAAGATGTATTGCTACGTATACGTACACAAGCATGCAAATAAATTTAATAGGAAGGTAAAGCAAAACACTTGGTCGAGCGGAGTGAATATTTTCCATGATTGCTTGATAATTACAAACGAAAATAGAATAGGTTTGGTATTAAATTATTTCTAATTCTAGATTTCTCTACAGATAGATAGTAAATTGATAACAAAACTTGATATTTTTATTTATTTAAACTAGATTTTATTTTAATAAAATTCTTATTAAAAGATTTATTAAGAGTCGGAAAAATATTTAATTATACTATAGATGTATCATAATTATCAGATAGCCTTTATGTAGGCGGATTCTCTGATTTTAATTTGGAGATGATTTTCTCTCAGCAAAAATGTCGAAATGGATCATCATTTTCTGGAAACTTTTAATTTTTGTCATTATATATTTTTATAACTAACAGTAAGCCTTAAATTACAATTTTATTAAAAAGTAAACTTCAATAATTAATCGAAGAATGTAACTGTGTTAATCGTTTAACTCTACAAAGTTTAATTTACGAAAAATTCTTCTTTTTCAATCTTAATTCGAAAATTATTGATGTCTCAATATTTTCGTTGAGAAAAAATCACTTCCAAATTAGCCAGATAATCCACTTGCATAAAGGATATCTGGTAATTACATCCTGTTTACATGAATATTAAAAAAAGTTACAAACGCAAAAAAAGATGTTTGATTGTCAAGTCACTATAATATATATGGATCGCAAAAGTATTTATTACGATAATGAATAATAATAGTAAAAAAATCGAGTAACACTTCGTGGTAAGAGAATAATTCTCGAATCATTGCACAAGAAATCCCATTATGCCGAGGAAAAAAGAAAGGAGAGACTCCGAGTTCCGCGATATTGAGTTAGCCGAGTTTTCATTCGACCTTTTTACTTCGATTCGACTTCCGATCGAAGCCTACCTACCTGTCGAGCGTTTTACGAGAAAATCGGCTTCCTATCTGACAGGAAACAGGAAAATTTATGAGAGTAGCAAAAAAATTGCTGGCAAGTGTCCTCTTTGGCTTTACATTTTTTACGGTTACACAAATAATAATTTATAAATAATTACAATTATTTACGCATTCGAGAGTATTTAAATTTCATCGAACTTATCAATAAATACACAATTTCTATATCTAGACAAACTGAATTGAATTTTTTTATTTAAAAATACTACAAGGTTAAATAGAAAGAGGGAAATTCTATATAAGTTTGCAAATATAAGAAATAATATAAAAATATAAATGTAAAAGAATATAAAAGAATGTAAATATGTATTTATTACTTTACGTCTAATTACATTTGATTGTATTTATATATATTACATTAAGAATAATAATTTTTGAAATTTATATGTTTTTGTTATAAAATTTACTCTGTTTTGATGACCTACAGTATTCCAATTTTAATAGAATTTCTTGTGTAATATAATTCGAGAATTATTTTCTCACCATAGAATATTACTCAATTTTTTATTATTATTGTTATAATTTATCATTATTGTCATAAATATTTTTGGTCAAATATTACATCAGCGACTTGATGATGAAATATTGAAACATTACTTTTGCATTTGTAATTGTTTAATTATATATATAACTAAATATTTATAAAAGAAATGGATTGTGATTATTAATATAAAATCACAAGAGAATTTTACTTGCTTGTTTCTCTCTAAAAAGACTAAATAATTGTCAAGTTGATTCTGTATAGAAATTACACAAGTACATTTAATTGTACGTCGTCATATTCATAATTTCCGAAATGGATGCGCAAGCAGTATATCATTATATTAACAGGTCTTACGCGCTCTTGCCTTCTTTTTCTTTTACAAGAAATCCATTACCCGTGTATCACATTTTCTCGTGCTAGTATGTGGGTTAGCTATCAGAGTGCAGTATTCTCTCAGGCATACAGGGGAGGATAGTTTTCTCGGTCGCGGTCCTCAAAGTAGTAGACATTTTGAGCCACGTTCCCCGTGGGATAGCCATCTCTCTTCTACCTCACCCTCTTTCTCTCTATCTTTCTCTATGAGTGAACGATGGAGAAGGATGAGGTAGATAGATGGATAGATAGAGAGAAAGAGAGGGAGAGAGAGCAGTTATTGAATTACGAACTCTTAGCTTTCCAGTTCTTGCAGAGTGCGCGCCTTGAGGGACGCGAGCGCGCAAGTATGTTCTCGAAAAGCTCTTCTAGGGAAGAGGCAAATAAAAGGAATCACCCTTTTACCGGATCTCTCTTCGGGCAACCTATTCTACCCCTCCGTAAATGCGTATACGGTATGTACAGAATGTACATTGGCTAACTTTGGTAAACGAAGAGCTGTCGAAAGTTTCGAATCAATGTTGATTTAACAAAGATATCGAGAAATATTGGATATCTCAAACCTCATCGTTAAACTAATTAAACCGACGAAGTAACTTGGCGTTAAATTAAAATACACATTTACGCATTTGAAGTAAATTTTTATTTTAACGATAATCAATGTGTAATTATTTTCTTTTGCCTCTCGCAAAAAGTGTTTGACTTTTCTAATATTTTTAACCACAATCTATCATCTATCTACGTTCGTTATTTTTGTTGACAAAAATCGATTGCGAATTTCCACCTATCTATCTCCAGTTTTTACCAATTCTCGAATGCTCTGTGTGTGTATATATACGTTATAGATGTATCTATTCGCAACAGTATTCTCGATAGTGAAGATACGTCCCGTTTTAGATTTTACGGAAACACACGGTATCAAGTTAAACGAAGCGTCGACAATGTCATTTGCATATACACGACGGAAATACAAGCATGTACACGAAAAAATACCGGGGAAGCGGCAAATATGGGAATCGAGTTCTTATTGAGAATTTTTGGAAAACCCTCCTCGCGAAAATGTGAGGTCCAAAAGATAATCAATCGAGCTCTCTGTTTGTATATATATGACGGATACAAATCCAACTTTGAAAATCTCGTTAAAATAGGTTTCGCATTAATTTCTATTCATGCCTCGGGTGATTTAACGAGCTTTAGAATTTGATTTACTTTCAAAATGCACGATTTAATTATGTAAAATATATACTGAATACATTTATTAGTTTTTAAAAAATATTTATGATATTATATGACATTCTATATGTTTACATATTTTTATATTTTTTAGAACGTTATACATTACACTCTTAAAATAGCACCATACGTTTCAATTGATATTTCAACGTGTTATATTTTCTATATATTTAGAATTAGCAACTTTGTACGCTACTAGCGACTAATATATGTGGTCCCTGTAATGCCAGATTATTCGAAAGCTAAGTGTGTTTTATGCAATTGTAAATCGTCCCGCGACGAGAATTCCAATGTGGATTGAGATTGATTATGCGACTTGCCTCTCGCACGTTCCGCGATTTCCATACATGTGAGTTAGAACGATGCATGCTCGTCATGAAAATGTTAATCAAGCCCTTTGTTAAGAGTCTTCAAATGTGGCTTTACCTTCAGAACCGTGTATCGCTCCCGTCTCTCGCCGCGAATATTTCTTTCATTTTATTTGCAAATTTATGTAATACCATTAAAAAAGAAGTATCAAACTCGGTAATTTCTATAATTTCCGCTGTGATTTACAATTGCTCTTTCTCCAACGATTCCTTTCGACGTAGATCTGGATTCAAAATTCACTCATTTTAGAATTAATATTCCGATTATTATTGTTCCGATAATCGCACCGCGATTCTCTATAATATTTCATATCCGAATTGAGTACTCTCTGTCTCTCTCCACTAAGTAATCCCGGATTCTAACCAATTTCGCGGCAAGAACTTAATCTAAATAAGATTTCATTATATATATATATATACTTCGTTCGGCATATCTGGACGTTTCTACTACAGAACTTCATTCGTCGTAATTTCCTATGCAAGATCGTTTATGATCGTTTATATATATGTATATATAAATGTATTATTAATATTTTTTATTTATTTGAATATTTTTTTGGCGATAACTCTGAATATTTATTTACTTACGCAATATAAAAACAATTGTTATTTTAGGGATTTTTATTCTGTTTTGTAAAGTGTGTCTATAGTTTTATGTACAGATAATTAAATAATTAAATTATAGCGCCTTATAGCGATTTATTTCTTCTAAGCAATCTATTTTATCGCAACATTTAATATAAATTAAAATTGATTCGCTGAACTCGTGACATTTGATTCTAATTAATTTGGCAATCTAAGATAATCTAAGAATCAATTGTAACTTTGCAAAATTACTTGTCTAAAAACTTGTTTGCCACCCAATATCATCGAGTTCTATATGCATATCTATTTATAGTTTAATTACCAGTTAAATAAATTTAATAAAATATAAATTAGTTTTTTTATTAACATATTTTTAAAATATATATATAATATTTTATATGTAATGGTATGAAATGATATATTTTCCTGTTTTTGTTATGTTCTTTTCGTATATGAAATTTGCAAGGCATTATTTATACAAAGTTTGAGCATATCGTCAAGAGACATTACAATATGTTATAATAGAAAGAGCATTAGCGAAAATAATTCCACTGCTAATGAACTATTAATTTCTTGCGTAGGGGTTGATCTCTTCAGCGTGGGTTAGCGCAAGATAGATCTTGACGTAGGTGACGACCTTTATCGCATCAGACTGCCATTTGATGTTATATTGCTGGATTAATTAATAAATTAGCATCAAAATTACTTTATAATTAATTGAGAGAAATGATTAATTAAAATAGTTATAAAATTCTTTCTTGTTTTTCAAGCTAAAATAAATTTCTTATTTTAATTAATACACAGAGTTTAGAAAAATTTTTGACTTAGTTAGAAACTTTTTAATAACAAACCAGTTTCTAAGTTTTCAATATTTTTAAAAGTAACAGTGTGAAAAATAAAAATAATTCCAAATAATATATTTCTCGAAGCATTCTCATTTTCTAATTTTTTTGTGTCTTTTTTCTAATTATTTAATTTGTAGACTTCAACAACTTTTGTTATATATTTTTTCTGTATATTTTCTGTACAAATTAAATAGTGTAATTCATTTTTTTTGCATAAATTTTATATATATTTACATACTATACAGCTTTCAAGAAATAAAGATAAACAACAAAGAAAGAATTAATATTATTGATGTTATTAATATATTAATTAATAAAATTAAATATACATATTTTAAGAAATATTATATTTATCGATATATATCATATATATTGCGTAGTGTGTATGTGCGTGTATGTGTAAGTTCTTTTTCAAGATAAAGTCTGCAGTTTTGCTAGGTAAAACCATTAACCAAATAGTAAAATAAGATTAAAACTGTAAAAATAAGCTGTTGCTGATATTGAAAAATATTAAACGAAAATGAGACTGTTCGAATTTTTATAATAAAAATTCATTTATTTTCTGCGAACACATAGTGATTTTTTCCCTGCGTACTCGGGTTGATACGAGAACATCGCTGCGGATATTTCACAAGACACTCTTCGGAAACGCCATGCTTCCACACAAAGAGTGATAGAGCTGGGAAGTGAGTAAGGCAGAAGGATACAGAGAGTATGAGAGAATAACAGAGAAAGAGAGAAAGGGAGAAAGGGAAGGGAGGGAAAGAAGAACAGAGAGAGTGAGAGTTTGAGAGAGAACAGACCCGGTTCGAGCCACCCCAGTTCGTGTCACCCACTTCTGCGGCGATGAGAGAGGGTGCACAGTAGAAATGTCGATAAAACGTGTTGGCCAATGAGCGAGCCCGGTGTGACGTCACCGCCGCGGCATCGGCCAATCGGGTGGCACCGGTGACGTCACCGGTAAGGGTGGAAACAACCCCGACCCGGGACGAGAAGCCGCAGGCTTTTCTCTTTCTGGCGGGGGCCGTTGGAAAGAGGGGTCTGTTGGTTGGGTGGTAGGGTAGGGCGTGAGGGTGGAGATTGTTAGGGGTTACGGGGGTGGACGTGGATGAGGGAGTAAAAGGGGGAGGAGTGGTGGGCCGGGGTGCGGAAACGTGCGCCAGTGTGGATGCCGGGGTGAGTCGCCGGTGGCGGCTCAGGCAAGCCCCAATATGGGTTTACTAATCCCGCGAAACAATGGAAATTGCCCGATGCAAAATGGCGATAGGTAAACCACCCTGGGTTGCTGGGGATAAACTTAGGATCCGTTCAAGAGATAAGAGAAAAAAAGAAGTTACTTTTTGGCCCAACAGATTTATCACATTTTTTTTCAGACCATTAATTTATTTGTACTGAAGTACTTTAATTCTTAGATACTCTTGTACTATTGTATATCATTTTGTTAATTTCTTGGCCGCAATTTTGTATTATATATAAAGGTTGTGTATTATAATATTTTAATCTTTTAATCTTTAAATCTCGCGAAAATGTATAAAACTAATATTTTTAGGAAGAAAGAGAGGTAATTTTTGAAGCTTTAGAGTGAAATAAGTTCATAATTTGTAAAACCATGGAATCGAATCGAACGTTGATATGTTTCCTTTCTGATACAGAATGAATATGTATTAGTGAAACGCTTCCAGAACAATTGATACATAGATTCGAGTTGCTTCGAAGCGATTCAAACGAATAAATACAATATAAAAATTATATTGTGAAAAAATAACTCTAACGTATGTTTTGTTAATTGTTTGTGTAATGTAAAATTATGCAAAACTTGTCAAACTTTCTTTCTCTCTAATAAAAAAATACATATATTAATTGAATTTACATCAATTAAAGAATTATAATAATATACAGTTAGAATCTAATAGTCGAAACACTAACAATATACACACAGTGAAATTAAGATAGTCAATTATACTAATCGTTTAATTATTGTGTACGATTGCACCTATTCGCTCATGCAAGTTTGTTTTTGCGTAGGTTTGGTTCCAGAACAGAAGAGCGAAATACCGGAAGCAAGAGAAGCAACTGCAGAAGGCTTTGACACCAATTCCCGCCTGCCAAGGTGCCATGATGAGGAATATCTATCCTGGTGCTAGCAGAGGTTATCAACCCTACCCCCATCCTCACAACAGCATAAATGGCATAAATCGTTATCCCCAGGTGAGGCTCCCTTACGACGCGCAGGACGCTTCCGAAATTTCATTATTATCGATACCCGCCGCTTTGCACGCTCACCAATACACTCAACGCGAAGATACACCCTCAATAATGGCAAGTAAATAATATAAACAAATTACTAGTAAACAAAATTATTTAAACAAAAAGTTACAAAAGATATTGTCTCTTCCCTACATTATACATATATTTAAAAAAATTTTTTTGTTTAACTACTGTAAATTTTATCTAAGAGAAAAAAAGATTAAAATTGTTTAAATATTTCATAGTGCTTCAATTGAGGTTCGGAAAAATTGGTCGAACATTTTTTACCACAATATATCTATTTAATGTGCAATTAGTCGTGTTATAGAAAAGCAGTGAAAATATTTCGTTATAAATAGACAGATATTTTCATTTTAAAAATAGATTGAGATCTCAATGCGTTATTTGGAAAAAAATATACCGATATATTTTACCTAAGAATTTCGATACAACAGTAGATTTGGCCGCTTTTGAAAGTTCACATATTGCGAATGAATTCGCGTTTCTCGTTAATGATTTTAACCGAGGTATTAAATTGGAGTGCATCTGAGCGTGTATGTCCGGCGCATCGCTATCGGTCGATATAGCTAAATTGCATTTTGGCTGATTAGTTGGGTCGGCCGAATTACCGAATGCCTACCGTTTTAATTGAGCCGATAATTCGCGAGCGTGTCTATCGGTTTCTTTGGAAAAAAGAAACTTATATTTTATATTTACACAGTCTTCAATTCGATTTTTCTCTTTTTTTTTCTTTTTTTTCTTTATCCTCCTGTGAATGTTCTATTAAATTTGGAAGAAAATAAATTGTGAAGTGTTTTCTGCGGCAGTGGGTATATTTTTTTCAGAATTTTTGAAATATTTAATAATAATGTACCAGCCACACGCACACACATACACAATATTAAATTATAATGTTAAAAGCAAGAATATATATATATATATATATATATATATACATAATAAATAAAGGATAATTATTTTATAATAAATAATTTTATAATTAATAGTTACTCTTCATAATAAAATTGATAAAAGTATCGATGGAAAATAGTATTAGAGAAAATAAATTTTTTATTCCTTTATACCATGCAAATGGTATAGTTAAGAGAGGAGCTAGTTTTTTCTTTCTATTTTCATCAGATTGTATTTAATAATTGTGATATTATATAGGATCACGTAACACGTTGGAAAATTGATTACGGTCAGGAAATAGACACCGCGACGCATTATTAATTTCCATCAGTTCCGAACGTATATTACGCGTTTAATTTTTATAATGAAACCATATATCCCCTTCGTCACATTCGATTTCGCGTTTGCCTTTCCCGGCGAGTGGAGATGTAAGAGTGGCTTATAACCGATAATTATACTTCATACCCGTTAATTACTGCATTACTTTCTTCCCGCTGTTTCAGAATAGTCTCTCAAACCGCGCACGTATAATTTCATTGATATCGCAGATTTCATTTGTATTGTCCGCAAAAATTAATTACACGCAATATTAAAATCGCGCGTCTATTTTTCAAACAGAATGTAATGATAAATTTTTAACGCGACATAATATTATTTAATTAGAAAGAATTACGTATTCCAAGGAATGTGATAAAATTGCAAATCTTTACGTCTGATTGTTAGTTTTCCCTCTTCAAAATAATTGATCAAATTATTAACATCATTGATCGTGATAAACCGTGTTTCAGATGGGCACGACGTCTTATCCGAGCATGACCCAGCCGTTCTCCATGTCGCATTCAGCGTCGAATATGTCGGCCGTCACCGGTATGCGACAAGATGCAATGGGTGAGTCATAAATAATGCAACGCCAGTGCTTTAGATGCGAGCATGTGCGTAAAATGAGCGACATGAATGGTTTGCGCGTTACGCTCTTATTTAGGTCAAGGATCATGTAAATGTCTTTAATTCCAGAATTTGAAGGTAACCGACTTTACTTTTTTGCGGGGAATCGATCGTGTCGTTGTTGCATTCGAATCTAAATCTGAATCATTCTCAGCCGATTATTTGCAAAGTACTCTATAAGTTTCCTAAACTAGAATATAAAAATATCTTAAATGAAAGAATCTAACTTAAAACAAAATTGTATTTACAAATAATTTCGCGCTGTAACTAATAATTAATTTTGCGAAAGAGAGCAAGAAAGTTATATGATAGCCAGATGTTATTAGAAACGTCAAAATTGAATAAAAATTGTGACATTTTGCAAAGCCAACATATACAGGGTGTCCCATGAGATGTTGATGAAACTAATCAGCATAAGAAGCAACAAAGGTAAAATATTTTCTAACAAAAGATATTGAACGAAAGATATTTGATAGTCTTATTATACTAAAGATCGGAGATATTTTTATCATTTAATAAATGTTTATAAAAATGCTAAAACAATCTTAATGATATATATTTAAAGTGCGCATTAAAATTGAAACAGAAACCAAGTCTCTTTTGGAAACTATAAAAACCTTTAAGTAACATCTCTTTTGAGATGTTCTTCATCGTTCTTCATCATTTTAACTTTGGTCAATTTTCTTATTAGTTTGAGCTATTCAAAAATATGTATCATTAAAATTGTCGATATTTAGCATTTTTCATAAATGTTTATTAAATGATAAGAATATTTCCAATTGTCCTTAATCTATGTGTAAATAAAACTGCCAAATATTCTTTATTAAATGATATTTTCAGTATTAGTTTTAGCAACTTCTCACCCTGTAAATTAACAATTACGTCATTTCTAATGATTTTATAATAATTATTAAGTTTTTTATTAAACAAACTGTTTTTCTCACAATGAGCGTACACACATACCTATTTTGTACCTGATTATTGTCTTTCAACTATCACACACATGTCAATTCTTCTTCTGCAAGATCTCGTGCAAGAACGCGGAACGGACATAAACTAATTTCTTCGACCTCGCTCGGTTTCGTTTTCTCGTCCAGCTTCTCTGCGACTTTCCGCGCCATTTTCGCGGATGCTGACCTAACGTTATCGAATGATTCCGTAAAAATCCGGAGCGGAAATGGCGCGAATCCGACGCCCGAGCACGAGAGAACTCTGCCCGCCAGCCTCCAAGACGCTCTCTCCATTTCCGTCCCCCAGCGCCGTCTTACACCATTTCCGGCGCGAGATGGAATATCGCTTTTAAATCGAATCAAGACTATTCGCGAATTGCCTGCCTGTCGAGGTTACTCGGCGCGAGCGAGCGAGCGATTGCTCTACGCTTCGCTCCGCTTGCAATTTCGCCGTTTCTCCTTAATGATTTAACGTTTCTCTCCTTAACGTCTTAATGCGATAGCAAATTGACCGATTAGCAGACTCGATAAAGCTCCGCGGAAAGTCGTTAAATCGAATCACTCTTCGAGATTCTTTCGGGAGAAAAAAGAAATTCGGGGCTCCGAGCCAGGTGACATTTAGCATCGATTTATTAAGACAACAGTATCACGGGTGTTTAATTAATTAAATCGTTGTTGATAATATTTGCTTTGTATAGGCTGCAACTATTTTTATAATCAACGTAAAAGCTTAATATTGCGTGTCTTCTTCTTCATTTAACATAATAGATATTTTGTCAATTTTATGTTAATCTGATAAAATTAAATGACAGAATTAAATAAAAGTATAATCTATAAATAGTTTCAAAATTAATTATTTATAAAATCTATATATAATCTTATCAAATATATTATCCACATAATTTAAAAATTATTTATCTGTAAAATAATAAGCATTGTGATTAGTGTATAAAATAGTGCAAAATTAAATAATATGTTTTATATTCTTGTAATGTAATTTTTATGTATTAATTCGTTTTTATTATGGTACTTTAAGTAGAAATATAATTTAGAAATGAAGAACATATAGAGAACTTACTAAGCCAGGTCTATTCAGGCTCTTAATGATCAAATCTTAAATTACATGTTCGCCTAAAAACGTGGTTTTTCCTTTCAGGAATGTCAGCGGAGGACGAATGGTACAACAAGAGCATCTCGGCTCTGAGAATGAATACAGCCCATCATCCCAATCTGGCCGCACCCATGTTACAATATCAAACATAATTGTAAACGGAGGCGGGAGGGCGATTCAAGGGTCTCGTCAAAAATCCGATGTCATACTTATGATCGATGTATCGATCGTGATGACGAGGGAAGAGAAACAAGAGTGGATGAGAGTGTGACGAGATCGACAAAGCCCGATCGACGTTTCGCCGTTTCGCAAACGAAAAAGGCAAGAGATAAAAGCAGAAATACGGATGATGATCCATTTGCGTTACCGCTAATCGGCCCGCATGGCCGCATCGACATCCTGCTTTCACGACACATCCTCGCATTTCGCTTTGCAGCAAACGAGCTCGATTCGCATGTATTGCGAATAAACGCGCGTGAATCTCATCGATTATGCTTTGGATTTCATCACATATATTGTTCTGGCAAGCTAAATATTATTATTAAGCGCGACGTTGAATTCGATTAAACGCTATGATGAAATGGCTGCATTTATTTCGAGCATTCGAAATGTGAGTTTTAGGGCGCAAAAGTTCATTATGTTGCGCGAAAGAAATATTGTTGCAGAATTTCAATTAGCGTATTTATTAAAATTCTCGCTTATGCCTGCTCATGTGATTACCGCGACATAGAATGTATTACGATCGACGTACAGATTGTTTCTAATATCGCGTATTTTTTCTCGAGTCTCCCGCGAATTTAATATAGATTTTTTTTCTTATAAATTTTGAATTAAAATTCTATTAAAAACAAAGCATAATTTTGAGAATTTATGTAAAAAAAAAATTTTTTTTCATGTTTAAAATCTTTTAATTTCAATTAATCAAAATTGTAGTAAAACTTAATTCAAGATTTTTATTACTTTGTTTCAGAATTGTTGGCGTTTCAATATTTTAAGGGAAAACTTGATCGTAATTTATTCCAAATGTCCATATCATAAAAGTAAAAAATACAAAAATTAATTTTTTTATTTTATTAAAATTAGTTTTATAATTATTTATTAATTTAATAAAAAAAAAATGAAAAATTTTGTTGTCGCGAGAGAAAAGTTTAGTAAGTTGAATTTGAATGGAAAGTTCAGTTAATTATAAGTAATTTATCATACCTCTATATTTTAATTTTTGCAACGCAGAAAAATTTTCTTTATTTTTTCCACTAGAAAAGAAAGGAAGCTAAATCTTTCTTTATAGTATTCAAGAAAAAATGCACGATGTCTGAGACACCCCATACTTTGAATTCGCGGATAGCGATAGTTCTGTGATTGGCGTGTACAGAATAATAGAATCGTTTGTCGCGAGGTCTGTATATTTTCTATGTAACGAGTGTCTATTTTCTAATTATTTTCATTAAAGAAAAACGTGTCATACGACGCGCAAATGCACACTTAACACACTTGCACGCGACAATTCGTTAATCTCTTAACAACGATACGTACCACGCTTTCGTTAATCGACGGAAAAAAGAGAAAGGGGGCAAAGGACGGGATTGTACATAAGGGCGATATAGATACATAGCGTGTAATCGGCAGATACTCTAGCATATGCGATTTTTCAATGTCCTTTTAAAAGTGTAAGCATACCCTTAGTGAATGATATTAGGCATTGATTTGTGTGCTTATGTTGACCACGATTTTGGATAACAAAGAGGGACGAGAGCGCGGTTGGACGGCGATATCTGACAGTGCTTTTGCGTTTGAAATTTGAGGGGCGCCAGGGGGTTTTTCGTCGCGATCACCGTATTGCTGAAAATCACCCCTTTGCATAGATTAGATGTCGTTGCACACAAATCGACACAGGGACGTGTTTCACCATCCTTTAAAAAGTGACACAAAACGATGTGATTTTGCGTTTTGCATTACGTATAAAAAAAAAAAAAAAAAATAACGCGTATGAAACGTAAAACACTAATTGTAAGTGTATATTCGATCTAGAAAATATCGCATGTGTGAATTAAGACAAAAGTTACAAGTGAGAATGATCTTGAAGTGATAACAAGAATAACTGATAACATTATCGAATTGCTCATATTTTTAAATTCGTGTCATTCTTAAAATGGAAATGTGATGTATATCAGCGTATCGCGAGCAATGAGATGTTCAGTTTACAATATTGTTTGACAGAATTTATGCTGAGCGATTTGATCGTCGAGATACTATTGTACGGTACGCTTATATATTTATGTAAATTTGTGTGCAACAGTCTTGAAACTTACTTTACACTGAGAAAGTATCCGGTGCCGTGGAGCCAGAATTCGTCAGAAATGACAGATCGTAATGACGAATTTATTAGGCGAAGAATTTTATTTTTCTTCGCCTATCATAACATCGATTGTAACTTTCGTAAACGTCAATCGTTAATGTTAAAAGTGCATCGTCGTTAACGGCGATTCTTTTAACCCTGAATGAATGATAAAGTGTAAATCGAAATGCACTGTGTAAAGTGACTGATTATACCAAAATCAGTGTATAGGCATTTGACAAACGCACAGGACACAAAGTCACCGATTATCTGCTAGTCAAACAGAGTTAACATGCAAAAGATGAGAGATTGCACCTTATCTTACTCATACATCCAAGATTAAAATATGTAATTATCGTTAACGGATCATATTGTGTAACAATGTTGTGCTCGTGATATTCAATACGATGCATCAGACGAATAATATCAGGCAAATAATTGCTCGATGTCGCGGAATAACTCATAGCCGTTGAGATGCGATTATAACGAGAATTGAGATATTATTCGCAAACAACGTAGCAGATATCATGCATGAAAATTGGATTGTCAATGAGACGGTTGTCGAACGAGCATTATTCACTCTGTTGCCGCAAGTCGGTTAATTATTACGATCGTTCGTCGTCCGGATGCTTTCCCGCGTAAAAACAGAGAATCGAAGCTTTCGTCGTTTTAACCGTTTATATTTCGAATTCTACATCAAAATTTTATATTTAATTTCATTATATTTAAGAGAAATATAAAATCTGTGTATAAAGATATAACTTTTTAAAAACAAATAATCATTAAATATATTTTAGTTATTGTTTTATTTACTTTCGCAAAATATATTATACAGAGTTTTTATAAAGTCAGTTCCCACCCCTATATTTCGGAAACTGCTCAAAATGTCAAAAAATCGCGAAACACATGTTTGATCATTTCGAGGGGCTATTCTTTTAAGGGGGTTCGGGAGGTTGTCTCCTCAAGGGGGACAAGCAACAGGAGAGACCCAACTTAAAAATTTCAATAGACTCTCCTATTTTTTATTCTACATTCGTATAGCTTATCTCGAAAGCTTTTCAAAACTAAAATAAAATATTTGTTCATTATAATCGGTAATCTTACTTTAATATTTTTATGCACAGAATAATGAGATGAATTAATTGGTGTAAAGAAAACACATAGTTATATTAAAAAAAATATATAAATTTGCAACGAGCAGTTACATATCTTTTTTAAGACAATTTTTGTTTTCTTTACACCAATTGATTCGTTTTATTCTGTGCATAAAAGTATGAAGTTAAGATTATCAAAAACTGAATGTTATAAGATATTTTATATCAAAGTATTCTAACTTTCGAGCCTCGATAATTCGAAAAGTATTTAATGAAAAAAATACTTTATTATAGTGTTTTATAAGAATGTGCAATAAAAAATAAGAAGTTCCATTTGAAATATTTAAGTTGGGTCTCTCCTCTTGCACTCCCTTGAGAGGGTAATTCCCCAATCTTTTTAAAAGAGTAGCCTTTCGAAATGATCGAATACATGTTTTGCAATTTTTCGAAATTTTAAATTTTCGAAATATAGGGGTGGGAACTGACACACTATAGAAACCCTCTATACTCAATACAATTTTGTATACAATTTTGTGAGATACCATAAGCGTGTAAAAATTTCATAAAATAAAAATAAATTTTTTTACTTGAATTTATCACAGAAATTGTGTAATCTTGTGTAACTCTTTGCAAAAGTTTTTATGCAAATTCAAGCGAAATACAAACGATTAACACGCGATTCGCGTGCGACTTTTCCCTGGCGCCTTTCAGTAATATTCGGAATCTGTCCAGTCAACAATCGTCTATATTGGTGTCATTTTTCGATAACTGTTTAATCAATATATTGACTCGAGGATGAAGCTGCAGATGACTGCGCATTGTTTTCGTGTAGTTTCGCTGCGACCTTATTATTATCGTTCGCGGCATTCCACGAGAAATGTTCCTAAAAAATTTGTAACATATCTTACACGTACACATTACATATACTCATACATGCATAAACATATATACACACATGTACACATATAAAAATGAATATAAAGATATACGGCACGCGTGGACACGTGTAAGCTCGTGCATCCAAAATCACACACGAAATCACATTGTGTTGAGAGGACAAGTTAAAAATTAAGTGGAAATGCATACCGGACGAGCGTAACATAGTTTTAAGTAAGGGTCACGTATTGTACGTATGTGTTGTACATAGTCTAAATAAAAATTACATTTAAAATTATTCCCTTTTTCCTCTTGTCTTCATATAATTCTCTCTTATACAAAGTACCACAGGTAAATTGGTAAAATCTACGTCAAAATATAGATTTAAAAGTTAACATTAAAAAAAAAAAACATTCAATATATATATATATTTTTAAACTAAATAAAGTGAATTTTAAATTAGCAATAAGAAATATATTATTTTTTTTGATTATTCCAATTTTGAAATTAAATGTTAAAAAAGTAGGATATACATAAATAGATCTTTTTTAAATAGAATATTACAGATAATTTACATGCAATATGAATGTTTAAAAGTTCGAGACGTTTAAAATTCAAGAATAATGTATAGCATTATATATCAACACTATACTGTTTTAATTGTAGTTTTAAAAAAAATTACATTTAATTTTGCAATCTCAAATTATAACGTTAAGTTATAATATTTATACATAATATTAATAATTCTTTACATATAAGAAATAATATTGTATATATACATATAAGACAAAGAAAAGTTATTACTTATATAAACTGCAATTGTACTGATCCTTATTTATATTGTCAAAAGTAGTTAATTTTTTATATAAAATATTACAGATTATGTCAGCTTAATTAACAAATAGGGAAAGGAAAGCGAAAGGGCTAGAGCTATTAAAATTGCTAAGAACACAATCCTAGCAATTTTAACAATTCTAGCCTTTCCGTCTTCTTCCCCTATATATATATATATATATATATATGTGTGTGTGTGTGTGTGTGTGTATGTAAAAGATTATATGGAAAAATAGAATCTGCATTCTTCTGTCATTTCAAAGAAATACAAGAAAAAGATACTTAATGATTTTTTATTGCAGTAGAAACGATAGATGGGATATAGAATTTAATTGAAGAACTAAAAGAGATTAAAAGAAAATAGTTTAGAAAAAAAAAGAAAATAGGAAATAGTATTGGAGAAAATGACATTAGATATATATTAAATATAAAAATTAATTACTTTTGGTAGTACATATATGAATTAATACAATTGCTTTTTGATATATAATTTTTATTATTAAATAATATTAATATATACTAAATATCTATTTTTTTCTGAGTTATATGAATTTGCTCTGGTCGACGGCACAGTAATGTGTAATATTTTTACATTAATAAGAATTTTCTTGCAGTAGTCCGTATACCAATAAATTAGATATTAGTTGGCAAATTTTTTTTTCAATTTTAAGAGACCAATTTTTATTTACCCAGAGTTAGCGAGATGTAAGTACCTCCTACTATCTCATTTGTTTTTCAAGGCACACTGTACAATGTTAGACGCGCAATGAATTCCATCATTGAAAATGTATTTGTCTGATTTCAAACCCATTACAGCTGGACGAAATCTTTAATCGTATCAAAGATGAACGCAGAATATTAGTGTCAAAAATATTTTCTTTGCATTGAACTCAAGTAAAAATTACATTATTTCCGTTTTCCAACTGCTTAAGCTTTTTTTTATTAATGCCCAATCCTCTAATATGTCCGCATCGTTGAGCATATAAACAATATAAGGACCTGCAACAGAAACTGCTCGTCTTCTCTCTGAATGGTTTCTGCGCCTTCTACCAGTTGTATTAAGCCATAAATCCGCATGTATGTCCACATTGTTCCTATCTTCTTCTAGACGGCGAATCTTCTCTTGGAGATCGTTATGAATACAATCCCAGATCAATCCTTTTTCACTTTCAAAATTTTGTAAGGCGGCCTGCTCTTCTGCTAGGAATTTATTTTGAATGTTTTGCAACCTATACTGTTTTAATATTCCAGCTACTTCTGTTTTTGTTTTCATGTTTTCTTTTAGTCTCTCTAGTGGTATTAGATATTCTTCAGATTTTCCAACACGAACTTCGCCAAGTTTTGTATCTACTTGTGTAATTCTTTCTCGGTACAATCTGAAATAAACAATAAAATAAAACATTTATATTTAAAACTTTTAGAACTTTAATATATTACTTATATTATCAACAATTAATAATTATAATTTTATAATTAAAAATTGCAATATTATATTACATATGTTTTGTATTCTTAATAAAATTAATTTTCTAAATATATAATAGTTGTCTAGAATAAAAAAATTTTTTTTATTTTACAAAGTGTTTCCATGAATATATTCTATATAAATTTAAATAAAAGATATATAAATTATTATACAATGATACATAATATGTTAAATATAGAATATACTTACTGTTCCTTGAGAAGATCAAACTGTTTTTCCAAATCTATTAAGTTTTCTATGCATTCAGTACGTCTCCTTTCACATTCATCCTCATCCATCTCTGAAGAATCATCACTGTCAGTATGTTCTGCGCTACTGTCACATGATGCAGAACTGTGGTTGCTTTCGTTACTGTCATGAGACATCTCCTCCCCTTCTGCTTCCGATTCATCCTTAACACTTGGCATTTATACTATAAACAAATTTGATATTTATGTATATGTTGTATTTCTTTTACATAATAAAAGTAACGATAGATATTTAGAGACTCTAGAAGTTTTATTTCAGATCTTACACAAATGTATATTTGAAATTAAAATGTACAGTACAATCTACTTTATATACTATTAGATTACATAGTTATTAAATTTTTCGTGCAAAGCAAAAAAGTATCTATTGTGCATATTTTTATGTATATAATTTTATAATATAACCTATGTATAATATAACCTAAATACAAAATTTAAGTTAATTAATACTTACTACGAATATATTCTTGCTTCAACAATTTTGTTGAATAGTTCTTAATATTTTTTCGTGTTTTCGGCAAATGGAATATTTGACAGCCAATTCAAAGATAAAGATATCTATATCAATTATCAATAAAAAGAAATCTCAAATCTCAAAGCTTGAAAAGCGACTCTGCTTTTAGGTGTCCTCAGAAACATACTAGCGTCCTCTGTGGACATAAAACGTGGACGTTGAACTACGCAGCTAATGTCCACGAATGTTCTTAGTCGGTAATATTCTATGTCTACAGATTATGGTTCTGTTCTATGCTATGTCTATAAAGGCTGAATTGCGTAAGCCTATATTTACAATAGATGTAATAAGCTTCGAGAAACTCATTTTATTTGATTTCATTTTAGAGACTATATTATTTTTATCTACCATATTTTGCTCTGTCTTATTTTATATAATTTTAGTTTATTCCCTTCTATTTTATTTTATTTTAATTTTTATATTAATTTCATCACCATCACCTCCACCACAAGCACAATTAAAAAATTCAGCCAACACTACGATCACCTTCGTCACCAACACAATTTAAAAATTTAACACCACCGTCACCACTATCACACATTCATAATAAAATTTTGTTTAATTTTATATTGTTTTATTCTGTGTACTATTACTTTCTATATATTGTTTCATATTATTTATTTCTCTTATAGTGATATATATATATTATATCATTTTATTTGATTCTATTTTAGAGACTGCAATGCTTTATTTCCATTTATCATATTCTGCTTTATTTTATTACAGTCGGACCTCTTATCTTGCGGCCCTCTTATGCTACGAAATCTGTTATCCTACGACAAAAAATCCTTTTATGCTACGACCGCGAAAGGGGAATTATACCCCCCCACTCTCAAATTTTTGTCGTAGGATCAGAGGTTTAAGTGGAAGATTCCGGACCGAAAATGTCGTAGGATAAGAGGTCCGACTGTATATCTCATATAATTCTATTTTATTCCCTTCTTTTTCTATTTTATTTTATTTTTTTATTAATTTCACCTCCACCACCACTATCATCACCATCACTACAATTTAAAAATTTACCACTATTATTACTATCACCAATATCATCATGACAATTGAAATTAATTTTATATTATTTTGTTCTATATTATTCTCTTCTTTTTACTTGTTGATTTGAAAGTCGGGCTTAACATCTTCACAATTGATACAGTAAGTACATTAATTTATAAAGAAATTGCGTTTTTTAAGCACTGACTATGCATCATGTTCGTTGGTTTTCAATCAAAAATAAAAAATCTTTAAATTTCTTTGTTTAATTAAAACTTTGGATAAAATTTTTAAAAAAATTGTATTAAAACATATTTTTTCTTGAGAAAATATATATATCTTAAGAAATACATATATAATAAAATATTAAATAAAAGTATCATACATTTTACAAAATACTATTATGTAAAAATTATTGTATAAAAATAATTATTTATTTTTTGCGAAAAGAGACATTCTAGATCATTTTACAATAATTGCATGAATAATATGTCTCTGGCTTTATATAAACGCGCGGTAGTATAAAATTTGGAAAGCACCGATGCGATGATGATGCAGTGAAGTGAGTAGCTGTGCGCACATTTGCACGATTTTGCCACCAAAAATAATAATATAAATATAATAATATAAATCTCGAAATTCGAATGCACGCAATAATAAGCAGATTGATAAAAAACAATTTTATCAATTTTGAAAAAACTCTACTAATAATTCTATATAAAAGCTATAATATAAAAGTCATAATTTTCTTAAAAAGAAATTTTTGCAAGATTATAGTTTTATATCAAAATATTTTTCTTTACAATTCTTTCTTGCTTAAATCATGTAAATAAAAAATTAAATTACATAATTATTTGCTTAATTTACATCCGCGTATGCATTTAATAAATAATATGCATAATACAAATAATATACAAATAAGAAATTATTTACCACAGAGTTGTTCCACTGTTAAAATATTGATATTAAAAATATATATATATATTTCTATTTCTTATATAATAATACACATTCACGTATATTTGAAGATAGATTAATTACTTGATATTATTGTAAATTAACTTATTTAAAAATAATTAAGATAATATTTAATGTAATAAGACCTTCACTTGATAACCAGTTATTTAATCTAAATGAATGATTTCCAATATCTAACCATTTAAAGATTACTTTAAATATTTATGTTTATTATAATAAATGTAATAAGGAAATAGAATCGTTGTATAGTTTGTATATAACAAGTCATAAGATTGCTTTGCTTAAAGTTCTTTACGCATTATATTTCGTAGTTGCGTTTCACGTACACGTTAAAACATTAAGGAATTTTACGTATTTTATAATCATTTGATATACATATTTTAACACGTCAACTTATCACGGAATGTAGTGCGTATATGTTATTGTTTTGACGCGAGGAGAAAAAGAGCAACCTCTCCCTTCTCCTTGACGTCACTGCGTTGTGTAGTAAAAGGTGAAAAGGACATTAGCGCGTGAGCGGCCGTGGCATCCATTCATTCAGCCTTCGGCAGACGTAGTGATAGCGCGTACGTATCTCGTACTCTCACCCCGGCGCGTGCGTCGGAAATTCTTGGCGTGTATTGTTTTTAACTCGACGGTTGATCGTTGAATTCCCGATTTGTTGACTCGAAGGATATGATTTCCGTGTGATAAAACGAGAACGTTTTCAATCATACCGAAATTCGAGAATGCTGTCCAAAGTATCGCACATAAAAGTGCGAGCAAGAATGCTGTTTAAAGTGCGTGTAAGATAATTAACCTTTATGTACATATATATATATATATATATATATATATATATATATATATATATTTAACTTTTAAATATCTCTTTTACGAAATATGTAAAATTGTATTTATAAAATATATTGAAGAATGTCAGATACGTTTAAATAAATATTGAAAAAAATAATTTATGTTGCAACTACATTGTGCAATCAACTTGTAATATTACATTACAATTTTATTGTTAAAATCTTTTAGTGCTGTATGACTTATACATTTATATTTTATATATATATATATATATATATAACATAAAATAATTTTTTAATAATTTTAATAACAGAGTATATATATATTGTTTAACATGTGCTAAAATGAAAAAAGATCACGCTAATAATATGTAATAAAACATTTTAATAAATTTATAGTATTACGTGACAGATTCACAATTATGGATTATAGTTCTAGCATGGACATAAACCAATCGATTGTTTTATCATAGCACCGAAAAATGGATATGGCTATGTATAGTTCCGATTCTGGATAGTTGGTATTAGCGTACTTCAAGGAAAAGCATTTCACGAAAAACAGCTGTGGTTCCTCTCAAGCTTCTCTCTGATAGTGTACTTAATTGTCATCTGCTTTTATTGTAAAGACTGCATGGAATTACATATCAAATCTATTTTTCATTGCCGGTAACATCACCGTTTGGTGCGTGTCCATACTATCAGAAAGACTTTTCTCAGGCTACTATATATTTCTAAATTATAAATTAGAAACATATGTCTATGAATTTTATTGTATATTTTATATATTTTATTCTATATAGTTTATATAAAATGGATATAGATAGCATGGAAAATATCAGAATATAGTATAGAACGATAATCAAATATAGCATGTTACCTACCTGATAAATTCTTGGATATGGCTATAAATATAATTCTATGACTATGGTTTTTTTTAGGATACAGTTAGTGTTTCATATATAAAGGTAGTATTTCAGGAGATGTGCTATTAGCGTATTCTGTTTTTGTTGAACTTTTGCTAACAAAAATAGAATGAAATTTTTCACGTTAATAGTGTCTCCTCAAACGCATCAAAAAAATGCGGGAATGTGATTTCTCTCTTTACAATAATTTATATTAATTTATTCTTTGATTGATTGAATTGAATTCGAGTTTGATTTACTACATACCATTGCCAAGAATTGGCTTTAATTGCTTTCATTATTATAGCGTCGATGAATAAAAATTAGGGACTTGAAGGATAAAGTTTTATTATTTTTAAAAAGTATGTAACCTTCATTTTTCAACAACAGCGCAATCTTTCACATAAAAAATTTTTTACATAAAAATAATTATTGAATATAATATATAATATAATTGATATTATTAAAATCATACACATTTAAGATATTAAAAAATAAAAACGGGGAACTTAATATGTATATGTAGATATATACATAAATACATATATATAGATATATATTATATATTTTGATATATAATACTCCATCGGATACAATAATACATCTGGATCTGTATAGAACAAACAGATAGACAATGCAACATTTGCATAACTGCAAGGTATACTCTAGCAATTATATATATCTCGTATATATTTATATAATAATATATATTTCTTGTATGCTTCCTGCGCGTTCCATGAAGACTTTCGGCTAAATAGGTCTTTCGGTTTCTGCAAGAAAAAAAGGTACAGCTCGTTTTGTGCAATTTGTTTTGTATGAAATTTTTTTATTTTTCTTTTTATTTTTCTATTCTTCGTTTATCTTTTATTTCGCTTCAAGTTCCGTCGCACACGGGACGAGAATGTACAGATGTAATGCGTCACACGTTTTGTGCTTTATGGTAGCCCTTAAATCTTCAGGATAAAGTGTAAAATGTTCGAAGTATCTCTCGAGGACACTGACAGACCGACAAAATGTCTCCGTCCATCGTCCAGCTGTGCGTGATCGATTCTAAGATTCTTTTGACAGGAAAATGTGAGAAGAAAAAATATTAATATTATTGTTTCTATAAAATTTTTGTCTTGTGTTTTTTCACTCGTTCAATCAAAAGGTTTTTTTTGATAAAAATATGTCATGAAAAAATCAAATTTAAAAAAATATTAATATAAATGTTTATTTTAGCGAAATACGCAGATAATTTTCAGATCTGGAGAAGTGTGTTATGCTAAAATAAATATTTACCGCACATAATTTTGTTATTTAATTAGTATTGAAATAAATAATATTATATATACTTTGTTATTATTGTTATTATTTATTTATATTTTATTTGTTTTAAGTATAAAGCAACATCGAAAAGTAAGTTTATAATTGTAAGATATTTAGTTCTAAATATAATTTTGTACTTAAAATTGACACACGAATTTAATTTAGTCTACTCTGAGTCTTTATTTACTTTTTTACTATCCTTCGAGTATTTTCCTGTCAAACTTTTTTTTTGTTTTATAGTTGAAAACTATAACATTTTCGATTACATGAATTTTATGTTTAAACAATTATTGTTTGATTTGTCCTGCAAAATCCTCGAGTTACACATTTTGGCGTCAAGGAAAGAATAAAAAAGGCGCACGATGTGGTCTGTAATTCTCTCGTGCGGCGACGGCTTTATACAGACTTTTAATATTCATTTCATGCAACATTTATCACGGCACGATCGCGGTTCGCCAGAAAGTCACAAGCTCCGAATAGCTACTTATATCATATTGGTTGGTAAAAGTTAGAATACAAATCACAGTATAGTAGGATAAATACACTGCTAAATAACTCCTTAAACATATTAAATCAATCTTTTCACTGGATTACAATAATATTTACATTACATAGTTACTTTTCAGATATTGAAAGAAAACTTAATATTTAAAAGAATTTTAAATATTAAAAATTTTTTTTTCATTTTTCATAAAAATTATTTGGAACTTATAACAAAAAAAAGATAAAATTAATATTACTAATAGATTTGCTCTTTTACTAAAATTAAGTAAAATATGTGATACTCTGGTTAAATGCAATATTTTATGATAAAGTTAATATAATTTCAATTATTTATAATTTTATATTAATTATTGATTTTTTCATCTTTCTTTCTTTCTTTTTTCAATAAAATATTGTCATGTTATCTCATTAATTTGTTAGCCGTTATATAATAATAAACGTACACAATTTTAGTAGACAATTGTTAGTAATTGTATATTCTCGCAAAATTGCTTCTGAAAAATATATCTTCATTATTTTATAGGACCACAAAAATAAATATTTAATGAACACATTTATTGATTAGTTATTTAGTAGTGTATTTAGCAATAAATAGGAAGAAAATGTTAGAAAAAGAAGAAAAAGATTATATTAAAAAAACTGCTTACAATTATTAATGCAATTGCATCGATAAAGTTTACTAGTGCATATATAATTTATTCAATTGATTTCAAGCCAAAAGTAGCGACAATCTCCTTTATATAAGCATAAAATCAATTGAATAAATTATCTAACGCACCAGTTAACTTTATTGCGATGTAATTGCGTTAATAATCGTAAGCGTAAAAAATAAGTAATAATTTGCATATAATTATCATGTAGCTTTGAAATACGCTTAAGGGAAGGTAACCACTTTCAAATTAAACTTTTAATTCTCTTTTTGAGTGTACAATAATTACACCGGAGGTTTATGAATTTCGACAATGATGGAATGTTGCGAACCGCGGAAGCGCTATTACCTTACCTAATTTGTTCGATTGATTTTAGTCTCGGTGAATAAAGGTGCATTCACACCGAACACGCTCGCGCATTTTACGACTATATACGCGATATCGGCGCTTCGATGCGACGCATCTTCTTATGCGAACATCTGTTTATTCTCTGTTTTTTTTTCGCTAGTGAACACACGCACTCTTTCTCTCTGAGGAAACGTATTCGCTATTCTTGCCAAGCGGGAAGCGACTGCGAAACGTAATATGTAGATCTCATTCTCTGTTATATTAGATACTTTAACAATAATATGTTTTTAACACGCTAAACGCGCGTCTTGTCAACCCACAACAAGCCAAGTGAAACAAAGTGTATGATAATTCAAGATGGGATTTTTTATATGACTGTTTCGCAATAAATATGACACTTTAGCGTTTATTATATTCAAAGTACGTTATTGAGAAAATTATTATTGGAAAATTGTCGCAATAATGTGTTTCGAATGCATTAAACTGCTAATTCAAGATAAATGAGTATTTTAAATAAATAATATATATATCCTTTCATATTTAAAGAATGACATAAAAGAAATTCCTTAGTAGAGACTTCTTGCAATAGCGTGTTTCGAACATCATGCTAAATATTAATATTGTGTTTGCGTTGCGTGCAGAGCAAATAATAATTTATATACAAGTCGAAATTTATATACATCATCAAAAATTCGAGCGCATTTTCGAGCACATTTAGTATAATACATACATTGTCGCAAAAACCTTCTATATAGGTATATCGCGTTTTAGTTTGGAGAAAATCGATTTCACAGGACATTCGTTATTTACGCCATTTATTGTTTCTCAGGAAGTTTCTCTGTGTACGACGGTTAGTTTGATTATTCGTAGTTCGTCGAATTAGTTAATGAAGTTAATGACTTTTATAGCAACCGGCTATATATCGCTCTGAAAGGGAGCGAATTGCTAAACGTATTGTCGAGGAAAAAAACAAAAATGACTTTTATCTCGTTGTTTCTTTTTTACGACACAATTTATCTTTGTCTCACGTCGAGGTACTAATGATCAGTCCCGATTAAAGGAGAAAACGCAGATGGAAACTTGGAATAAATAGGACGCTATTCATAATTCCCTATCTTTTGCGCGAAACCATGCCTGACGTTTTCGAAATGATCCAAACAACTAATATCTACTAAGCAATTAAATTTTTAAATACCACGGAATCTTAAGCCATATATAAAAAGTGTTTGAATAGTGATGTATTATTTTGATAGTAAATGTAGACACATTAAAATTATATGTGTATGCAGCAAATCTTAATTTATTTCCATTTCAATCAATCACATTTTTCCAACAAAGTTTTTTTAATTATTTACTTAATTAAAATAACAACAATAATAAAATTTTTAATGGTAGAACAAGATTATGTTTTAATTATTTTACGATAATGTTGATAAATGGAAAAGAAGACTTCTGAAAAAGTTTTCTGAAAATAATCATAATAAATAAAATATATGAGATTTATATACATATGTATAGGACAATTTTAGCAAATTTGTATTGCGTGTCATATTTTTAGGATGTCTTCTCATGTAAGTCATATATACGTTCTGCAGTCGTCCGCATACCTGTGTTATGGCCTTTGTCAAAGATATGTAACGATCCGTCAGCCTCTACAGAGAGCAACATAGACGAATCGACCTCAGAAAGAAATAGAGATAGATAAAGACGGCGAGTAAGATACAGAGAGATACAGAGGAGCTTTCTGCCTTCCCGAGACCTCCTAGGAAATTGACATTTGCGCGTGCGAAGGGCCGATTGCCCTAGAGACATTTTTTCCTGCATCACACTTGACAACCACACTTTTTTTCTGCCTTATGATACGAGTAAAAATTTATACAAGTTCTCGTTTGACGGTCGAAGGGTTCCGCCGATTTTTCGGACTTGATGATGCCGCGAATCATCAGCAAGTCGAATCAGAACCGAATGTTCGATCGCGCTTGAAAAGTAAGCCTCGCATCAAATGTTGTATGAAGTAACTTTGCGACTTCTCACTCTATTTCTTTTTCAATTTCGCCTTTTTATAAATAAAAGTTGGAAAAGGAAAAGCAAAGTATGTACAAAGCGAAAAGTTATGGAATCCTTTGGTACAGAAGCGAGCGGATATCTTCCTGAAGTGAATCTTTTTCGAATGAAGTAGAAAAGTAAAGACATTAAAAAATAATAAGAGTATGTATAATAATAGTAACAAGAAATTATAGATACAGATATAATAAAGCATTATATTGATTATTTTATCCTTTGATCAAAAAGGATTTCAAGATTAAAAGTTGAGAGAACCACTGAAAATTTGGAAATGACGTTTATATCTTCTTTAGACGTTTAGAATCCAATTCCATTGTTTGCCATGACAATCTCATGATCGATCTGAGATGTATTAATAATTTCTGTTTGTCTTTTCATCTGCATGTCATTTGTGATCGCTCTAATCAATCTTGCCATAAACAATCGAAAAATTTGTGTCGCATATTTTAGTTTTACATGTCGGTTTATAACAAAGTACAAATATCATGTGTTTTTGGACTTGTTCGCAAACATATCTATTGACGCGATATTAAAATTATATCTTGCATCAAATATAAAATTTTTGAAAAATATATAAACTTTTTCGATCATTATTAAAACGTTGGAACAAATTTTTTCGGAAATATCTTAATAGAAAAAAATTTATATAATTAATATATGTACATAAACTTGATTAACTGTGTGCTTGTTCAAATAATAATAATAAAAATAAACATTTCCAAAAGTAGTTGTTCTTTTGTAGTTTAATTAAACTAAATTAAGAATAGGAAAAATATATGTACAACTTTTAAAAAGATTAAAATTGATATATCATTTCTGGTATCTTTTTAAAATGACATAATTTTAATTCTGCAAATTTCGATTAATTTTGCAAAAGTGTAATTAAAACTTATGTGCTCGATTATACAAATATAAATATAATATTTCACATGGACATTTAATTGGCTCTTTATCGAGAGTGGGTATAATTTTTTAAATACGATTGCATTTTATACGTAAATCAATGAGAAATACGTTAATATGATACCGCTGATCGTCAGTAACTTTTACAGTTTTTCTCACAGCTGCCACAGCTTTTTTTGTTAAATCAACAAAATGTAGCATGAAACCGTCAATCTTGACGTTTCATTAAAAAAGTAAATTGCAACAAACGTAGCGGATATTGAAGTCGAGATGTTTATCACATTGCGGCATTTATGAAGCACTTGTATCTGTAAAACCGATGCGTTTTCTAAAACGTTCTACAAATTTCCAATGACGTTTCAGACTCTCGTGACGAGCATATGACAAATTCTACATAATTAAATAAATAAATTCTTGTTATACGTATAAGAGCATCGGGATTATAATGAAAGGGCAAGGTAAAGCGTTTGTATTCACACTGTTTTTGCGATTAAATCGCGACCCCGTTTCGAGACAAAGCGCATTTGCATTCTCGTGCATTCGGCCTCGCATCGCGGAGGGTATCCTGCGCGACTTATGTAATCCAAGGCTCTCGCGCGCGAATAAAGGCGGCAGTCGGCCGTTGCGTTTGTATCAATTATCGAGCACATATTGAAAGGCAGAAATGTGTATAAAATCGGTCCCGATGAGCTCGAACCCGTATTCGCGCTTTAATGCGGCTCTAAAACGCCGGCGCCAATAGACTCGACAATATCCCCGGAAAATATTGCGATATTATCAATATCGCAAAGCATTATCATACGCGAATTATTTTTCGGAGTATCTGTTTTCGCCGTTCGGTGAGATTCGAGTAATATCATTATAAGTAATATCTGAAATTTGTACAATATTTGTATATATATATTGATATTGACTATAACTGATGGCAGGGTATCGATGTCTGGCTTAAAAAAGTGAAAAAACTTCGCCGTAAAGTAATTACAATGATATATCGATTACTAGAGAGAACATGTGTCGCATAGGGCCGTTTTTGTAATATCAATTAAAGATTCAGTTTCGAATGATTATTTTTGCTTCTTTTTTTGTAGAAATATTTTTATTTTTATTTCTTCTCTTTAATGTTTTGTAATATTAAATAACGGTTGAGATATATATATATGTATATAATATAGTTTTATAAATGAAAACAATTACAAAGGTTTTCTATTAAACACAAATCAATTTGCAGCGCTTGTAACAATGTAAACTTTTTGCCGATTCATTGAATTTTGCTCGATTTATGAGACTTCAAAGCCGGGGAGTATTTTACACTTCGCATGAGTAAAAGCAGTTTAATATAATTAGCAGAATGAAAAATCGTTATCCATAAAAGGCCTTTGGCGTTAAAAATGTGTGGAAAAGAGGCTGAATAGAAACATCTTTTCCTTCGCGTTTAATCTCGTAAATCCGTAATTAATTATGTGAAGGGAATTGCGCGACACTTGATAAACTATATGAAAGAGTCATTGTTATCTACACATTAGTTTTATAACACCCATAAGAGAATTTAATAGACTTCTTATACGCCATAAAAGACCCTTAAAACGGATCCACGGCGAAGATTAGAACGACTGGTCGGATCTTACTTTGTTTGTAATGGCATTGTAATAAGGATCTTCATTTCGAATTCTCCTTTTCGTATAGTAAGGAGTATCATATCATTAACCAAAGTTACATTTAAGTAATCCTCTTAAGAAGATCGGTCTCTCTTGTGGAAGAGAGAAGCTTTCCCTCCTTCTCCCCTTTAATTTCACGTCTGATCAATAACGACGTGCCATTACTTTGTGTTTTACTTCTGTTAAACATATGGTCTTTGAAATCATAAGATGTCTATTATCGACGAATAGAAATAAATTACCAATAATGCCAAGAAGAAAAAAAATGAATTAAAATACTTGCTATTTATACATAGAACACACATTACAACAAAACTGAATAACGTATTCACATTGAACTCTGGAGTATATTTTCTTCGAAGAATATATTCCTTTAAAAGAATCAAATGAATCAAATGAATTATATATGTCAACATTTTCTTCCGTGTTTCTATATTTTTATTATGTTCACCACATATGTTATGTATAGTTTTTTCGAGATAATGTAATACATATGTATAACATAAACTTCTCTGGCAAAGGTACAAATTGGTAATAAAAATGCAAATTAAAGTATCTTTTTTTAATGTCATGACGCGAATTCGATAAATTTAGAAAAGCACGTATTTCACTCTCAAAATATTTCCGCTTTTATCTCTCGGAATTTTTCTATTCGTAGACACTATTTTATATAAAGAAAAACAATACATGTGTACACGAATAAAACGATTTCAAAAGTGAACTTCTGATGAGGATCAATTACTTTTGTGCGAATTTTTCTACCACTTTGGCAGCTTTTATAAAAACTTGTTATAAAAACTCGATTAATTATTCGTTATATTCAAGATAAACTGCGGCGCTCAAGGGTTAATTTTACTGTCGTCGATGTACTTTAATCTTAGTTTAACTTACTATTTGCCTCTTTCCGAAACTAACATTAGAGAAGGAAACAAAGAACCAATTAAACTTGAATTAAACTTAATCGACGTTTGCAGAACTACTTATGAGTTACTTAAACTGAAGGTTTCAAATGAATTGTTTGCAATTGAGTAAAAGGATTTTAATGGAATATTGTAATTTCAATTTTTGTGATGGATAAAGAAAAATCTCACATTAAAGCGTGTTTTTTTCTTCTTACAAACAATACCTAAATCACATATAAATTTTTAAGTAAAGGCATCTACAAAATGTTTCGAATCAGCAGACATCTTTTAGATGACTTCAATATATCTTTTACCGTCATATATATTTTTTAGGTAGAATAAGTTTTTATATACCTAATTTTGAGAAAAAAAAATACGATCAATTGAAAAATTAATCGAATCGAGTCGAATTGCTGAGAACCCTTCGACCGTCGAAAGAATCGCGCGAGTCTTTCGGCTCGCGTTGCGACGCGTTTTTTGAAGTCCCGAGAGATTGACTCGGAACCGTTTCTCAATATCCGGATACGTTTAATAGCGAGACCCGCTCGAAGGGAAAAAAGATCTCAGGCCGGCGAGAACGTTTACGACGTAAACGCCACGCGCTCTCGCATATATTCGCGTTTCTCGAGAATCCGCGCAAAGCGGATTGAAGAAACGAAGGAGCGACGTATTTGCGAAGTGGCGTCGCATGAACCAACGCAAGGACGACGATTCTTCCATCGTCGTTTACCGAGGAATCGGCATATCATCTGTGGCTCTTTTCCAGGCGTCGGGGGACCGAGCGAACCGGGGGGGCGGTCAACATTTCGAAGGATCGAGGGCAATCGCGTGCGTGCCGGATCCTCGGGACTAGGACGACTAGGATTTGGCCTTGTCGCTCTGTGCCTTATCAAAGCCATCGATTAGCGTCTCGATGATGAACTTGATCGTCAGCTTGTAGATGTTCTCCACGTTTTCCGAATATCGGTCCTCCAGTGTACGCTCCACCGCGTCCAGAAACGGTTTCTCGATTTTCTGGAAGTACAGTATTTGGTTATTGCAATGATATACGAAATTGAAAGAGCAAATGTTTCGAAAATTCTATAACAGAAAAAAGTAATTTTACTATTTTGCTACATTTAGGTCGGAAGTATAATTCCACAAACTGTTAATCATCATAATAGCATAAGTAGGAAGTATATTTCATATGAAAAACATTTTTCGAATATCATCCCCTTTAAGAATAATTTAATTTTTTTATTTGAGTATTTTTAGCCAATGAATCTTTGACAATTAGGTTTTTCTATATTTTATCTGAAGTACTTATTTATATTATAGAAAAATTTATTATTTTGTGTATATATATATATGTATATGTATGTATATTCGAAGAAGGGCAGATCCGATTTGATTTCATGTCAAAGGATTGACAAGTATTCTGTGAAAATAAATGCAATGCTCTGTGATATGATTCTTTAACTTGTATTCCACAGAGAACTTGATTTTATCTCTATTTAAAAGCTAAAAAATTGGAAACGATTGGAGTGTCAAAATTTGATCGGTCAAGTAGAATCAAATAACGAAATCGAGTTGTCCTCGATCAAAATTAATTCGAGGGAGATAAATCTGAAATGCCTCTCATATAAAGTATGCCCTCTCTATAAGCTATTAGTATGATTAACAATTTAATTATAGAATTATCTTCTATTCTAAGTATTGTAATACTACTTTAAAAATTAATTTGAATAAAATATTTTTAATTTTCACTTTTTCAATCACGTGCATTTTTAGACTCTTATATTCGCTTTCTTCTATGCAATTCTAAATTTTATTTTAGCCTTTATCCCTTTTCTTTGAAAAGATAAAACGATAAAGAAAAGATTTCGACACATATTCCTTTTTAAGTGTACAAAGAAAATTCTCTCCCTATCGCCGGAAAAATAACAAAAGCCTGCTTTGCATACTTACATATGCGAGAAACGTTTTTCTTTTTGCGTACCTGCGCTGAAATCGTTTTTTAACGATTCTTTCTCTTAGACATATATATATCACATAAATTATTACTTTTTGCCGTTATATTTTCCTTTTTCCCATGTAATATATATTATAATTTATATATATATATATTTATAACATATGTATATATTTATAACATATGTATATTATTTACTTGCAATAGCACAAAACTTAAATGTTGCTTTTTTTGTTTTTCTAGTTGAGAAAATAAATAAAATTGTAGATAAGTTGGATGACATACTAAAGAAAACTTATTAAATGAATAAAATAGAGGAATTAGATAAATAAATTACAGATTTTGAAACTCAAATTGTTCGAACTGAGAGAAATATTTGTTCAAATTAATTGAGAAAATTACCTATTTAATGCAATAAATTGCTAGTTGATTTAATATCTGGTTATTAATGTAATTGTATTGACAAGATTTATGTTAACACGTAATTTGTGCAATAAATTCTATAATAATAATAATAATAGATAACAGTTTTATTAAGTAGTTTGTTAACCATTTAATATTTGAATGTGAAGCAAATTTTTCTTCGATTACTGTCACTTCAGAATTACAGCAGAAAAATATGTCTTTACGTGATTTTTGTGCTATTTAATTTTCTATTATTTGCTTTGCAAGATACTGATTTATATTCGTGTTACGAGTCGAGTGTCAGAAAGGTTGTTGTATCGATTTTCGTGTTCTGCATTCAAAGTATTTTCGATTAATATAGTCGTATATAAAGTTGCAGAATATTTATAAATCTTATAAGTAACAGTTGCCCCCTTGCCAGGCGCCTTGTTTTGTTGCACGAAGCAAGTCGAAGTCACGATATGTATTATTCCATATTTATCTTTTGTAATAATAATATTCACATATTTTATAAAATATTTCTGATAAGACAAATTGTTGAAAATCTAACAATATTTGCGCTTTTAATTGAACGGTGTATAAATAACAATAAACTTTTGTGTCTTTATATTTCTCATAATAATTTTTGTACATTTATTATGTTATATGTTTTGCTATGTTTTTTTCCAAATTACTAGAAAAATATAAAGACTGTTAAAAAAGAATCTTTTCTCATTAGACACCATGCAGTGCCGTAACGTGGCAGATAAATGACGGACACCAGCTGTGCAGCGGATTACGAAGAGCCATGAAGGAGCAAAATACCCGACATGTAGTAGCGATGTTGAAGTCTCAACATTTGTTATTCAATCTTTCCTGCAGCGTGTGTTCTTTCTTTGTCAAGAAGATGATATAAATTTTGCAAAAAAATGTAATACGTATAAAATAATGCACTGTATGATGTCTAATGAGAAAATATTCTTTTTTAACAGTCTTTACATTTTTCTAGTAATTTGGAAAAAACATAGCAAAACATATAATATAATAAATGTACAAAAATTAAAATGTTGAAAAAGAGATAATAAAATCGTATAAAGCTATATACGATAATAAAATAATTCTTATATAATATAATAAAATGTGCTAATTAGAATAAAAAATTCTATAAATATATATTTTTCAACAATATAAATCTGATGTGAGATGTATCTATGGAAAAAAATTTATTATTTAAAAATAAACTAAAGCTATGAATAAATTTATTATGTTTTGATTTAATAATTACGCAATATGATGAAGAAAAAATATATAATAAAATCATAATAAAATCTTATCTATTTAATTATATCACGAATTAAAAGTTAGAAATTATATTATAAGTGAGAAATAGTGTAATGAAAATTATTGTACTATATTTACGTCAAGCATCGTTAAATTTTTTTTGCATAAATTTTCTACTCGTGAGACAGGTCCTAAAATAATTTACAGTGTTCCCCAAAAGTTTTCACTTTATTCTCTTTGATTTACATGTTACAAAAGATAAGTGCGGCATACGGAGAGAAAATGTTCGCCATGAAATGCGAGACGTGTCTCCGGCGAGCGAGAAATTTCCCTTTGCATTTCCTCTGTATTGTAGAGTAAACTACCAATGTTCTGACATTTGAGACAATATATTTTGCATTTGATCCAACTTTTTATGTAATAGTACTTTTTTCGAAATGATATAAATATTTCAAAACATATATTTTATAATCTAAATGAACTAATTATATTATTACCAAAAATTATTTAATTATTAAAATAATCAATATGTAAAATGTATTGCAGTTAAATATGTATGTGCTTAATTATTAACTGAACGCACATATTAAATTAATACATATAAAAAGAATAAAATAATTTATTATACATTTTGATTAAATTTAAGGTAATTTATTTCTGTTATAGTTTACATACATATATTTATATCAAAGAAAGAGCTAATCATATAACTAGATATAGTACCTTATTTTCTCCCTCATTTATCAGAATTGTCTTTTATTTTGTCCCCTAGTTAATGGTCGATAACTGGGGCATATCCATCGTATATTTATATTATGTCATATGTCGTGCATAAATATTAGAGAATATAAGGAGCAATTTATGTCTTTTTTTAGAACTTACCCAGAAGTATTGCCTGTTGAAGCCAGGAATCTTTGTGTGAGAGGCCCCAACCTCGTGAAGGTACGTCAAAAACGCATCCATATCGTCCAGGCTCTTGATCCCTTCGTCGAGGGTAGACATGACTGTTTTTGCGTGTTCAGCCAATTCCATACTCGACGACTGCTGTTCCTTCGTCTTCAAATCTCGGAATTTTGTGAACATATTTAATAATTCCGCGTTCTCCTCAAACAACCTGAAAACACATGGTAAGTATATAATGCACAGTTGAAAGTATTAATTATATGCGTATACAATTTAATATAATAAATACATACAATATATGTATGTATTTATTATATTAAAATGATATTAATCACAAATATTAAATTAATGATGTAGTTTGTTTTATACAAAATTTTACTTTTTATGTAAGAGATTAGTAAAAGTAAATGTTTTAAATATATTTGCTTGTTGTTATACAACTAGGGCAAAAATGTGTGTGACACATGCTACAGCAAAAATTTTAACTCGCAAATAATATTGCGCACTTAATAGTTTAGCCTATTTTAATTTATGACTTGAAATACGCAATCGCCTTTTAAAGATGGAACTTCAAGTTAATTTTTCTAGTAGGAAAGAGAAATGAAAAAAGGGAAAAATTTTCATTTGGGAGTTAAAAAGCGTTGAGTGTTCTTGATAAGATACCGTCTGCTCTGAAGAAGTCATAAATTTCAAACTTAATTCTCCGGTGGTCCAAGATAGATTTTTTCCGCGTTGATATTTTATAAACGCATTTAGCGAGTCTCGTGGCGTTTCAATTTCGTGCCTAAAATTTTCCTAATTGCTTCAAAATACCTGATATGCCGCCATTTCTCTTTTATTTTTGTCTGATTGAGAATCAACCACAGGAACAAAATCAAATAACATTGAATTCTATGTTATCTAACACCAGTATATTTATAGAGAAACAGGTCAATCTCAAAAAGGTACATTTGTATTTATAATAATTTAAAATATATTTGATATATTTTGACAAATACTTTGAATTTTTCTAATACTATATATATATATATATATATGTATATATTATAGTATATATTATGTAGTATTAGAAAAATTCAAAGTATTGATTAAAATATACTAAAATATTTTAAGTTGTTATAAATATAAGAAAGTGTAATATGTAATAGATATTGAAAATTTTTATTGCAACGTTTACACTTTCCTTTTTCTTTCTTTGATATATGTATAGCTCTCTTGATTCTACATCAAATTTGGATAACTTTTTTCCTATGAATTTTGCTCGTCGAAATAACAAGTTCACGTGTTTCTCGTTATAGCAGGTCGACAAAAATGTTTTCGTTCCGTGGATAGCAGGTTGCTCTCATGCAGCCATTGATGAAATACCTCTTTATACAACGAGGCATTCCAATCTCGCTCTTGTCTGGCTAGTGAAAAATGTATATGCTAGAAAAAAAATATAAATCGTATTATATTATCTTCGATAATCTTGACAGTTAATAATTATACAATGCATCAAGATTACATACTTCCTTTTTCTAAGCAAATAAAATTCAACGCACGTTTTCATGATTTTATATTCTGAATAGCATGTTATTATAACATGTATTAATATTTGACATATTTATCTATCATATTTATTCTTTGCATCATATTGCAAAGCATCTTAATACGTAATAAAATACATAAATATAAATATATCTTATAGTATGAATATAAATAGTGTACGAAAAATAGTGATTTATTTTTACATTAAAAAAAATATATAATCGATATAATCGAAAAGCTTGATATTATCTGCAACAACTCAGAAAAAATGTCGAATCAAGATGAATTATGAGAATGTCGATATTCAAATTGATGTAATATCGCGCGGGTTCGAATTATTCCTTTTTATGCATCATTTTTTATCACATTCGTATAAATTATTTTTCCTGCAAGGAAATGATGTATTTTGTATCATATCACCGTTATTATTATTATATTCTATAGTGTGTAAACTCATTATATTGTCAACTATAGCGTTAAATCTCGCTTTGTTGAGGAAATAAATATCTCTTGAAGAAGGGCGGAATCAGATGCGTCACTCACAATTTTGAAAAAAGAGAAAGAGAGAAAGCGGCACAAATAAAATTCATTCATTACATTCAAAATATATTTCAAAAAAATCATTTATGAATATAATAGATATGTACGTATTTTTCTACCACGTATCAGAGGTAAATTTAAATGAATAGCGATGTTTTGAAAATATGTTTTTATTTTTTATGCTACCAATTTTTGGCCTTTGAATATAGACTTCAATCTCGTCCAATAATGGATAAACATTCAGTTAATAAAAGTTTTTGTGCAAAAAGGTGTATACATATCTTTATACATATATTTTATTACTTATGGCTTATTAAATTTTTTCACTATATATTATTGTTCACTTTTTACATTAGTGTAATAATTTTATGTATAGATAAATTTGTAAAAATCGTGGGAATAAGAAATTTTCGATTTTCAAATAGAATTAAAAAAATATAAAGAGCTATCACAACAAAGCGACATATGTCGTGTATAATAATGATATATAACGGTTGAATCACCCTCAATGTATGCCATTGTGCTCCGCTGTTATTGTGATTCGTTATCATATTGTTCATGTTTCACATACATGCTTTGTAAATCTCTCGGTGAATTATAGTTTTAGTTACGATTAAATATAGAAATCCCGCAGAGTTATATATGACTAATGTTTTATCACGCTGTTATTTTTTAACGCATTATTACATATATGTGTCATGTATGATAATAATGAACAAATAGCGCATCTTCATCAAACACCTATTAATCAATAAATTAATTTTTTTGTGATAATTCCTGTTTTCGAGACGTAAAAATGTAAATTACGATATATTTTTGAGCTTTATAGTAAGGGCACAAGCTACTCGTATGTAAAAACACGCGATTCTAGACCGAAGGCAAGGCTTAAAGGGGGCATAAAAACAAATTTGCATATACCGCGATGCAGATGGGATCGACGTGATTGAAGGGGACTGAACGGGGGCGCCTGTTGACCCGGGAAGCGATAAAATATTTTTAAATGCGGTCAACAGCAATATAAAGGGTGGCGGTATCCATTCGGTAAGTTTCGTAGATTCTTATTGTTTGAGAACGAATTGAAAAGTTTTATATCGGAAATCTATATCTCTTGTCCCTCTTCTTCGTAAAAGGTGCTTAAATCGATAAAACAATGATATTTCAGATTCAACGTGCGCGTGCAGCTTCAGTTTTTTCCCACGTTACTGTCCCCATGAGCCAATAAAAGAACATCTCTAAGGATCGATATAGTGATAAGTAATTATTAACGTTGAATCAAATATCGGTTGCTGTCTAGTTTTGAATTTTACAACGGCACACGGTATATAACACAATTTTTTTCTCTTTTAGTTTAGTAAATATATAGAAAGAAGGATCACACATAAAATATTATATTTTGAAATGGCAGAGAAGCGAAGAGATAATAAGGTAGAAACAATTTGAAACACTGCCATGATTTTGATGTAATATCGATCTTTTCGTGACAGTCGAATGTAGTAAATTAATTTAATTCGATTGAAAACCTTATCAAAGAACGAACTCAACGCACGTGTAGCCGGATATTAACACATTTGAGCGGTGAAATTAATCCCTTGTATTTCAATTAAACTAAAACCTCAGAAAAATCCAACCATGAGCAATAGCAACATTTTTTAATTACGTCGAGGAAATCCAGGTTTTAAGGTCGTTACGATGAATAATACGACATAAACACCTTGAGAAAAAACACGGATTATAAGACGCAAAGCTCATTGGTATTAATATGCGCTGTTCGTAACTACACGAATTTCAGTCCGGAATCACAATTAATCGTAATATTTGTTAAATTATATTGTACATAAATATAGCGAATATTAAATCTTTCTAATAATACATTTTTAATATTGTCAAGGATAAAATATTGCATGGATGGTTATCAATTATTGCGCAAATTATGTTGCTAATACAATAAATATCTGCCATTATGATACTTCTGATATCCAAAAAAATAAAATGTATTTTTCATCGATTATGCTACAATTTTGCAAATATTGATACTGCACAAAATATCCGCAGTAATATCAAGTATTGGATGTATTACGCTGATAATTAGCGGTTTCAAATTGTGTTGTATTACGTTATTAAAAGATAAGTAAATATTTAATAGCGCTGACCAGAAATAATATACATAAACATTTATGAAATTGTCTAATTATATATCTATCGAAAATTTCTGATATATTTGCAGTGACATTAATAGTTTGATCCACGAATGATTAGCGAATCTAATTATATACTTTAATTTATGTTAATAAATAAATGTACGTACATCGTTTCTAATTACCGACGAAGTAAATAATATCTACATGGTTTTAATGTAACTTATAAAATATTTATTTTCAACAATTATTGCTTGTTGTATTGTCAATCTAATTATTTGTCTAATTACTTTTTTGACATGCATAAAAATTAAAAATGTTTTGAAACAATTGTCCGAATATTGATATAAAAAATAAAAAACAGATTTATTTTTTCACGCAGCCTCATAAAAGGATTCGGTAAAAAATAAATTGAAATTTCTGTTTTAGTAACGTACCCTTTTTATCGTAATATTTTATGTATTTTTTTGGTTTAGTGCTTCGGTGAAAGCAATATTTTTCTCTTTTAGCATCTGATAACAAAAGTTCGTTACAAGTATAAAGTGGGTTTGGGCTTAAAATTTCACACTTTTTTTACGATAAATGTTATATTTTTTTCTGCAAATTTTTTGCGTAATATATGGCACAATTTTTATTATTTACGAGAAAATAAAAAAGATGTGTAGCTTTACATGTATATATTACGTTAATTAACAACTTTAAAACTTGAACTTGATGTAGAAAATGTCATGAAGAAATTGTGTTTTTTGTCAATAATTTCATTCATTTTGCAAAATTATTAACATGCGCAACTTGCCATTGGCATTTGGCCGTTGCCAGCTCGGCGGATATGGTCCATTCTCTTTAAGAGTGGTACGTGTTCTAGTTTCTCTGACGACTACCCCAAAAGAATCGGTGGAACGTGCCTAACCTTCTTTTTTTCCGAAGAATTCTCCGCTTTATCACAATGACAGGGGTGAACCGATTCGTATTCAGTTTGCATGCATAATTCAAATTTTATCATTTATATATTGACATAAATATTTATCAGATTAATAATAATATTCAAATTATGTTATATCAAAAGATGCAGTTTCCTAAAAGAAAAAATTTCGCTTTTAATTCTACTGGGAAAATCTTTGAAAAATCTACTAGATTTATTCGCGTTTTATTGTTAGCGATGTTTACGCAATACATCTACTTAAATAAATATTAAAAGTATTAAAAAAAAGAATATATATATTAAAAGTATTTTATCAATAGAATTTTTTTTCCTATTATTACATGTATATGCAATCAAGTGTATGGTATTTTATCGAATTTTTATTAAAATCATACAGAAGATTTAAGAATGTCAAATATTTTATATCTAAGCAATATTTAGATAAAGAATCAAAGTGGAGATGGTTAATAAGATTTATATCAAATATGTATATCTTTTGACTATACATCTTTGCGTTAAATTAGTTCGTATTATGCATTCAGATAGGAAATAATCCTTAACTTGATAATGTGGTTTTCACGACTTGTGTGTATAAATATTTCAGAGTGGTCTGCTTGCCCATTGCGGGTATTATTATTTTATTGCGTGACACTTAACTATATAGTAAGCAACGACATTTTTCTACCATACGACTTTTTTATGCATGTTATATGTACACGCTAAAAACATAAAGCTGCTCTTATCCGAGAAAGCCGTTTATTTTTACATGAGCATCAACGTTACTATCGAATACATTTAGCGCATGTAGTTGCTTTATTAATTCTTCCGTGGCTAAGTGAGATATTTTTAATGCCCTATAGCACATTTGCTTTTCTATCAGAGAAAATATTTATTTCCGTAATATTGGTAGAAAACAACAGTGAATTCGCAAATAAACAATTATTACGATTAAACGTGGTTATCGTAGAAGTTTTTTTTTATTCATCGAACGCATAAGTCAGTCATACATCGCTTCATTTAAATACTTTTATTCAGCACAGAAAACGACTAGGTTATACGATTGAGGGAGACAGAGAATTATTGATGAATGAATTTGATGTATAAATTTGCCGCTTAAAAAAAATGCGATTGACGGGTCGCGTTGATCTCATACGCTTGTAGTCATTTATTGATTTCCGAGGCTGCCGCTGGACCAAAGGCTGCTTCGATTCCGCTCTCTCCCTCTGTCTCTCTGTCTCTCTCTCTCTCTCTCTCTCTCTCTCTCTCTCTCTCTCTCTCTTTGTCTCTCTCTCTCTCTCTCTCTCTCTCTCTTCTTCGTAACTGTTGAGGATGTCATGTATAGCTAGTGCGAGCTTAATTGAGTTACCTTAAAGCTGGATGCCTGAAGGGAATCGATTAGTGCGTATACATACATGTACGCATAAATACACAAGATGAGCGAAATATACATGTTTGTCGTAGGGAAAAATAATTTGTATTTATTCCATATAACATTGAATGGAAATTAATGCAATGTTAGTGATTGAATATCTCATTTCATAAGCTTTAATGTTTGATGTTAGAAAGTTGAAAATTAGTGTTATAGAGAGAAAGATTTATATAAAGCTAATTTGATATATATATATAATAATAAGAAACTGGAGGCATTAATAAAAAATCAATTACAATTACGTTCAAAGAACGTATAAGGTTTACAATGACGTTAATATATAGTGCAAAACTCCTGTGTCATTATTGTCTTATTTTACGAGATATTTACTTTTTATGCTACGTATTTATAGTTTAAATCCTGATAATTACGCGTGAGGCACACTCGTATATGAAATGCACATAGGAACGTAGGAGATTCGTCAACATTGGAATTTCCGGATTAATCTTATCCAAGACTAATCACTGTGTTACATATTGACCTCTCCCTCTCTTATTGCACGTGCACACGCAATCTATATGAGAGATTCAGAATTCAAGAGAAGATCGTAGCTCTATAACATTTATTTTGGTAGAATTTTGTATTTGAGTCACTTTTTTATTTTATTGCTTTAATTACTTTAATATGTATATATCTTAAAAACCTATCAAAACGAATAAAGTATAAATAAAATTTAACAGTATTTTGTTTTATTTTACAGGAAAATAAAATAAATACCTTATTTATTGTTTGTAATTTGTAATTTGTATATATTAAAATACAATATTATAGAATGTAGATTACATATATAATAATTAATATAATTTTTTAAATATGAATATGCTATTAATAGGATTATAATGCATATTTTCGTATATCTTCTTGTATCTAATTTTTTAAATTGTTTTTTTATAATTTTGTTTTATTAAAATAGAAATTATAATAGAATATAATGGAAGATAATAGATACGTTACTGATGTAGCTGTTATTTATGCTGTAATGAATACTTGATGAATACTCTGTAATGAAAATGCACCGGAATTGTAGATTTGTGGTTAGTTCGTTCTCGTGAGAATATCGACTTACATGATTTTAGAGATATACACTATTATATCGTTGTGAAAATTAAGGCAATCCTAATACAGAGATCAATTTTGCTAAAAATTTTAAATTATAATTCTTCTGTTTATCCATATGGCTGCAGAAAAATTAATAAAACACGCACACTGCAGATATATGTAGAGAAGTTAGTATCCTTTGACAAGAAGTTATAGACTAGAGAGATATATATTCTTATGCATTATATATTTCTATATTATATATTCTTATATGTTACATATTCCTACAGAAAGAGAGAGAGAGAGAGAGAGAGAGAGAGAGAGAGAGAGAGAGAGAGAGAGAGAGAGAGAGAGAGAGAGAGAGAGAGAGAGAGAGAGAGAGAGAGAGAGAGAGAAAATCCTAAGAATACATATCGCAAAATTTATAAGATCTTTTTAATAAATTTGTTAATTATTAAATGTATATATAAAAACATTGACAAAAGCATGAAAATTTCGTAGACCTTTCTACTGTTTCTTCTGATAATGAGTATCTGTACAAAACTTGAACACAATTCTTTTAATGATTTAAGAAATTATCTTGATTTAAAGTTAATTATTGATTTTTATTAAAAACGTTTTTTTAGCATTTATTGAAAAATTTGGCAAAAAAAGCATTGCCATCGAAATAAAAATTTTCTCACGTATTAACAAAACTCTAATAAATATTTGTGCAAAATTTGATTTAAATTCACTTACTCGTTTAAAATTTATTTACTAAAAACTATATTAAAAAATGATTATTGCCGTTTATTATTTTATATTGTGCGTATGTATGTGTATACATGTGGGTGTGTGTGCGTTTTTTATTTTTTTGTCTCTTGCAATTGATTCAGAAGGTAATTAATTCAACAATTCTTGATACTGTTCAATTTTTAAATAATTTTAATTTAAGAAATAAATTTTAAAAAATTTAATTTATTTTTTAATTTTTATATTAATTTTATTTTTTTAATATTATATTTTAATTGCTTTTATAATTCATGTCTATTTATTTGATTTTCCAAACAGTAAGAAATGTTTTTATTAAATCTTATAAACATAAGAAATGTTTTTTAAATTTTGATAGCTTTTTGCTTCTATTGTATAGTTAAAATATCTTTAAATAAGACAAAAAAATTTTTAATTTTCTACATAAGATAAACAAATTAATATATTGCGAAATTAAGATTTATCTATTTAAATAACAATCTCATTTCAGGTAATGTTGCCGCAATGTTATTTTGAACGATAACAATTGAGACTATATGAGATATTGAGTGTTATTAATTATACCGATGCATCACGTTTGAGTAGCTTGAAAATTCAGTAGAAATCGGAGTTTTATCCTCACACACAACGAATATTAAATTGTCACAAATATAAAGTTATTTATTGCGATTGCGTGTCAATGGCGCAACATTATATCAGGCATGATTACTCTCGTTGATTTCGGCAATATTGAACGGTAATAAACAAATTGAAATACGTTCTTGTTACGTTGATCATGTAAAAACAAGCGTTTACAACGTAATTTTGGTAAAATTGAATTTAAATTATTATATGCTGTATTAGAATTAAAAGTTTAAATCGCAAAAGCGGAAGAAACTTTATTTGCCCGTAAATGTAACTTCAAATCGACCGCAATTTAAGTTATACCATCAGCATTTAATTTGGCGTTATTTATTGGGGCAAGTAAAACATTGTTTGCTCTCAAAACGAAATTAATCCAGATTTCTCATTATAGATAGACACGAAGGAATAATTTTTCTTTTGTTATTACATATGTATTGTTTAAACTAGTTAGAATAATTATAGAAATTTTTTTTTGTTATTTATTTTTTGCACAAAAACTTTTATCGAGAATATTTGGAATACATCAAATTGTCACATTTTTTACACTTATGATTGCGTAGAATTATTAAATACATATATATAATCTTTTTCTCGAATCTTTTTCCTTTTTAGTCATAGAGAAAATTAAAAGAATTTTCCATATCAAATTGGTCTATTTTTCCGAATGAAAGTAAATTCGGTTTTATTTTCACATTGAACCATTTCGGTGTAAACGTTGACTCAGTTCTGTGTTAGTGTTTCGTATATTGTGAAAACGTCAATATCAGAAAATGTAGTGCTGACCAGTCGGGAAAAATAGTGGAGAAAGCTCACATATTTTTAGAACAGAACTTTGGTATGCTTACGTTACCTATTAATTAGCGCGCGTATTTCTTTTAAACGTATACACGAGATAATCATATTGAAAGTAAAATTTCGTTGCAAACAAAAACAATTTATTCAGTAAAATTTCAATAAATATAATAAACAAATATAATGCGACTAAATTTTACTGCCTTTGTTTTAAAATTTAAAGCAAATAACGCTATGTGTATAAAAAATCTATTTGTATTAAATCAAATTTCCAGTTGAGTGTAACAGAATGACATTTCTGCGATATTAAATTAAATGTTCAAACTGATTTACAATATTGTAAAAAATTGTAAAAAGACAGTTAAAGTTTTTAAATTGTTGACATTTTACAGAACTGCGTTATTATTTTAAATAGTATTAAAGAAAGAAAAAAATTAAAAAAATACAACGCTTGATTAAACTTCTCATTCTTTAATTTAAACATAAACTGTATATTTTTATAGATATTTGTTTGCTAGACTTTTCTACTTTTATTTAATATACTTATATAAATTTACTCATATGTATATTGACCTAAAGATTTAAGTCGTATATTATATAATCGAATAATTTATGGATTGTTTAAACTGGGGACTTCTGAATTTATGGATTGAAAGTATAATATATATAATTTTTTCTTAATAACTTATTAAATAAATTATAACAAAAAAATATATATTTGAACTATTCTATATAATATCTAATATATATATATAATTGTTTATATATGAAAGGCAATATAAATATATTTTTTTTTTATATATATATATATATATATATACACACACGCACATATATATGTTTTAATTATTAAAAATATTTTATTACAACTAAAGATAAAACGAAATTGAATAACTTATTGTTAGTAAAGATGCGTTTAGACGAGGGTTAAAAAGCTCAAGTTAAAGAAACATTCTAGGAATTTCATAATTAAATTATGCATCTGATATATAATATTAGATGAGATTGTGGGCAAACATTGCAATAAAATTTTCATTAAAAAAATATTAAAAGTAGAAAGTAGAAAGAGAAGTAAGGTTGACAATGAAAATATGCAATTCAAAGAGAATTACATTTGTCCCATTTAATCAGTATTACGGTAGTATGATTTAATTAGAATCAAATTGAAGAGAGATTAATTCAAATACTCGAGGATAATGACTTTTTTCTTGAACGAACTCATTTATTTTACGTCTCAAAAACAGAAAGCACTGTTATCATTTTCACGTTAAAATATCGTCTCTGCGAGCCAGTTCAGTGTGTATGTTTTCTCGTCGCGTGCTCAGCTACCTCCAATATCGCGAATCGCGCTATTTGCGCACGAGCAAATAGATGGAGCGTAGAGAAAACTACACCATCGTAAAGCATGGAAGATACTTCTGACGAAGGTGGAAGGAAGAGGAATATATCGTTTACGGTATACATCGTGAGTTGATCGAATTGAGATATCAGGGTATTATAAAATTTTCCACATTACGGTATTTTGTTGTATTGCCATCATTTTTTCTGTAAAAATAAGAGAAATAATATATATTTAAAATATATTTTTTAATTAAGTTAGGCATATATTCTTTATAGAGCTTTATGCAATTTTAGAATTTTTTATTAAATGAGTACGATGTATTGATACAAAATCACTTTAAAAATTGCATAAAATAATTAAAAATATGCTTTGAATTATTTCCAAAATTTTTGTTATTTTTTTATCTTTTTGGGATATCTAACGGCTTTAGACAGCATCAAACATTTTTCGCATTATTCCTATTTTAAGCAATCGGAGTACTGATCCCGTTCCATTGTTTTCACTCATCGCCTGTCATACGCACTCGGTTTCTCTTTGTATGACAGCCTTTCTCTTCTCATTGGTCAATAATAATAAAAGTGTCCTGATGCTCCGCAGTATGTGCGATTGACGTAGAATCTGTCAGACAAAACTGCGGTGCAAAACATTCTTTCGTGTGAATGAATAGATTTACTTTGTAAATTATTGACTTGCCGTTCTTGCGGTGAATATGCAAAGATTATATAGAATCATTTAATTGACAAAAAAGAGATGAATCGCGTACATTAAGGAAACATGTAGATTGGAACGTGTCGACGTCATTCCAAGATTCTCACAATTTCTTGTAGTAAAAAAATAAATGTTTATTATGTACGTTAATAATACATTCATGTATTAATATACTTATTTAATATACTTGTTACATTTATGTGTCGTTACATATGTTTTGTTATAATAAGAATTTCACGAAGAATTTATTTTTTAATAATATTAGAGAATATAAATATATAATACAAGATAATAAAAAGTAGCAAAAAACAATATCTATCTTGCGAGCACAATACAAAAGTAGAATTGCTATTTAAATAAGCCTTTTGATCTAATTCTTAGGATAAATTTTATAAATTTAACCCTTTGTAATTCGGTTCTTTTGTGTATACTGTGTATCAGAATTACGTGGATACCCATTCAGGAGTGTGCCAATATCAAGAAATCCCTTGTTTTTCGAAGGATTGCGAAAAAGCCAGACGAAAGGCGAAATGAAGAACGAGCTCTATCAGATGATGCGGAAAGGAAAGAAAATACGAATGGCCGGTTGTTTATCTGTAACCTACTAAAACATTGATCTACTATGAAACTTGTTACATTGCTTTGATATTACTCTGAACGAATTTATTTACCGTTTCAATTGAAAATTATCGAAACTTATATAATTTGAATTTTTCCTATATTTCGTTCATTTTTTAAACAAACAAAAAATTAAATCTAATCTTTTGGAATCTCAATTCTTAAACTCTGAAATATTTTGACAATAACAGAAATGTGAAAGTGATTTGAGATATAGACAAAAGTCTCTATTGCATTTTCTTTAAAAAAATAAGAAGATATACATATATATATATATATATATATATATATGTATAATCCTTTAAAGGAAAATAAAGGTAAAGATAAAACTGAATATTAAGCACAACCTCACGATTTCAATAATTTTAAAATATGAAATCAATATGATAGCCGTTAGTAATGTTTGAAACATTTTAGTTAATCGCTAGTTGTGTATTACAAAGCCATAAATAAATAAAGTTGAACAAAAAGATATTTACTTAGAAATATTTATTTAGAAAAAATCGAATATTTAAAAGCAAAATTTTAAATTTTCTTTAATATTATCACTATCTAAATTGTCAAAAAGTCTCAAATTAGCTTTAAAAATTTTTAATTTTAAAGCAACATTATATTTATTACTTTTTGTGAATATATCTACTATAATCGCATATCTGAGACTAATAAAATACATTTCTCCCTTGAGTATTCTGCATTAAATATTAATAAAACACGCAGTATACAAAGAGAAGTGGAGCAAGCAGAACGTATAATATACATGTGTGTACACCTGTTTATATCAGTAGTTAATATTTGCACGTTATAATATTTAAAAGTACGCACGTAAATTTATATCTAATAACTTAGTATTAGTATGTATAATATCATACCCAGTATTTAGAGAATTTTTCAATTGTGAGAAGGAAATTCTTTGGGATTGACTTACACGCAATTCTCTATCGCAGAAAAGCGGGTCGAGAAACGCATTGCGCATTTGTGTATTTATAAAAGCAGATATAGCCAATTGCTGCAGTACTTCTAAATATTTAATCAAGTTCGTGAATTTATCTGCGTATGTTTATCATTGATTCATTGATTCTACGAGGGAACTGTTTCAGCTAATTCCGAATTTCCTGTATAATAAAATTGTGTGATAAACACATAATAATCTCGTAAAATGCGAGTCAAGTCGAAACAAAATTCCTTATTAAATTTGAGGCAATTTTGAAAGATGAAAACTAATGTCAATATTAATCACATATATTAATATTGATATTAGTTTTCACAAAATATTATATATCTGTATGTACGTATATAACATGTAATATATATATATATATATATATATATATATATATATATATATATATATATATATATATATATATATATACACAATAATTTACTTATAAGGATACATAATATATAATTATAATTTTAAAAAAACTATAAAATCAATTCTAATCAAAGCAAATTATAAAATTAATAGTAATCAAAGTACATATATATATATATATATAATTTATTTACAATAATACATAATATACATATAATTTTGTAAATATATGTATATTATGTATTATTGTAAATAAATTATACTGTTATTAAAAATATACAAATCTTCCAAGCTAGATAGCAATAACATAAATGTTTATTTTCATCAATGTGGTTTGAATACAACAATGTAATGAAGAATTTATTAATACATGCACGTTTACTTTTTGCTTGTGACAAATTGAATGGAATTTATTTTAATTGTGAATTGTCACTAACTAAATCGATTAAATTATCTGCCTTCTAATTTCAATCTTTTTTAAGTGGATTAAAATGAACGTTAAATAAAATCGAACGTTTTTAAATCTACTTTTTTATATATCAATCTTGTCTATTTTTTTATTATTAATTAATGCAATTCTAAATCATATTGCATTTAAACAAACATCCATCTTTATGCAGCGGTCATATCTATGTATCACGATTTTTCAGTTTGTCAAATAATAAAAGTTGTCGAATAAAGTACGTTGCGATATTGATACTCTCTACATAAGTATGTGTGTGCAAACATGTCGATGTAATAAAATGAATCCGTCAAACGTGTGTATTTTAATTTGCAATTTATAACAACGATTAACTTGAAAAAATATTTTGGATATTTTTTTATGTTCATTTTACTGATATATATATATATATATATATATATATATATATATATATATATAGGACATTATTTTTTCAATAATCCATTATGTATATTCTGGCACTTTATGATCAATGTGATTGCTTTACTTTTTTTTTATTTTACCTATCAGTATATTTTTAAGAAAAAAATATTAAAATTGTATCAGCCATTTTTTAAAATACATATATCTCTGAAATAGAGTCGATAGAAATAATTTAACTTTTCATTCAATTCTTTAGTTTTAATTATAATTTTGAATGATATTATACTAAAATTACAATTTCATTTATTTTCATTAGCGCTCGTTTAATGCGTTACAGTTCTGAATTATGACCTATTCTATTTCCTCACGTTAGTAAAGGCCGGACGAATATACATAATGGAGGAAAAAAATCGCGATAGAGTTTAGGCGTCAGTTCGCCTGATAAAAAAAAAAGGATGTGAAGAGAGCGGACAGTCCAGGTTATGCTCGCTCGATTGTTCAACTTAATCGCCGTCAATCCAATATCGTAGATGGGAATAGGTATGATGGGGCTCTCGCATGGCCGTCGACGATGCGGATTTTTTATTTGAAGAACTTTAATCCAACAAGAATTCACGCACGGTGTCCTCAAAAGAGACGTAATCTCGTTTATGACATATTACGATTGGATCAATGTCCGATTGTGCCTATGTTGAAGGGTAAGTGACAAGCTGCTCTTCCAGTTGCTTGACCGTATGCTTCAATTAAAAGTGAAGGATCTTCTGGAATCTCGATCATAAACTATATAGACAGAGTAACGCTTATTGAAGATTCCTGAGAATTCGCTTTGTCGATACTATTGCGATCTTGGTGTATTGTCACGAGAAATATAGTCGTATTTCTCGTTCAATCGAACGTCTTTTTCTTGTAATCTGTTTTCAGAAATTTCTATAATTTACGATTTAGTGCGATAAAAAGTAGATTTTAACAGGTATCTTGTGAGTAAGTAAAAAATTTAGTATGTCTTCTATTTTTGTAAAATATTTTTAAATCGAAACATTCTTTGGACTAAATTCCTTTGGCTCAAAACTCAAAAAGTATTGTATGTAGAATGTAATCAACTACGAGATTAAATTCAATTAGTCATAAAACTATTATTATGCAATACTCTAGTTTATCAATATTTTTACAATATTACTACAATACTTGTAACGAGTCGTCCATCGTGTTGGAGATTTTCAATCTATCTAGCTTTCTCGAAAAATATGTATAATGAAAAATAACTTGAATAAATAACTTATTAAAAACAGGAGAAAGAAATTGAAGGAAATTTAAGGTAAATATATTATATGTAATTTTATATAATATTTAATTTTTTGATGAGACTTCTTTTTTATTCTAATCACACATTTCTGACATAATCATTACTGAAAAATTAAAATTGCACAGTCGAACTGGCCAAAAATTTAGCAGATTTTGAAAATTCTGTTCAAAGAAATGTCAGTTCGATTTATCGAATGTCTGATGCGATCTTCGTAAACTGTACGTTAAAAAGTTAACAATATAACTACCGCTTTTGTTCGGACAAACTGAAATAGGATTGTTCCAAATCGTGGCAGCTATTGCTGTAGCTTGCTACATTCGTAAGTCTGCGAAAAAATGTTCCTTCCACAGACGCTTTCCACAGTAATATATAAAGTAATACTTCTACGAAAGCACACATTTTTGCGATATTTCAAGGGACCCTTGTCAAGACGACAATTTAACCGTGACTGGAGGCTCTTGCCAAATTTTATGGAAGTAACAAGCACGAGTGCCAGGCTCTTATGTATATGCTTGGCGAACTAATTATGTCGACGAATTCTTGCGGATTCGAATCGAGCGTCCTTCGAGCGAAGATCTTTGCAATACGACTAAATCTGTTTCCTCCCTGGAGAAAAGCATCGAGATGGAAAACGCGTCTCGTACGAAATGCTTTGAAACGAGACTTTATCTACATTGTACTGGGTCAGTTATTTATGGCTTTTTAATCGGGTCATTTGCAACATTTATGAAAATCGACTTAGCTTTCTTATTCGCCAAAGATAATGACAAATCATTTTTTTCCGTGAAATATAATATAAGACGTTTTTGTTTTTCTTGTCGTCATATAATGGAAGTAGAATACATCAATACTTTATAATATCGTAAAAAAAGAATGTACATATAATACTTTGATAACGATATAACTTTTTACATTGTTGCATCTCAGTGAATGAAATATATCGCTTGTTCTTCTCGTAATTTAAAGAAGCTTTAAAAAGATTAATTTTTTTATAAAATAAAATTGCATTTTTTTAGTCAAAAATTTTATACGCCCAAATTTTTACATGTTATATTTGTGTTTCAAGTTCCAAGACAAATTTAGTTAATCGGATAATTAATGTTTGCTCTGTCACAAACGGTAATTTATAATTTACTTTTATATTATATGCATATATGTATAGATGCACATACCTTTTTTTCATTTTTTTTTTTTAATAAATCACGAATCTCCGATCTCGTTCAAAAGATTGTACACAGAAACTCTCTAGTTTTTTAATTTTATCGCTTTAAACGGAATAGAAAAATTCGTGTGTGTTTATTAAAGATTACACGATTTCAGTCTCGAGATATAGTAACCTGTGCTTCCACGTTCAATCTGCGCGTATGGTCACAGCTTTGTACGATCAAAATACGGGATGAAGATTATCCCTCAGTTCGATGCACGAGCGATGACACGACCGACGGTCAGTTTACGATCCACCGATAGGCATTCTCTCTGTGCAAAGGAACGTCAGTGAAAACGGGCGTGAAGGGAGCGTAAGGATCGACATCCACCCTCTTTCAGGGTTGCGTCTGACGTTGATGGCGGCCTTGAAGAGCCTAAACGCTCAGCTAATCACGTAATGGCGCGTGATGCGGACGAAACGTGCTGTGTCCCAACTCTGGAAAATGTATATGTCATTTTTCCTCATCCTCTTACGGAAGACGGAATTTTCAACACAGTCACATCCTTTTTCATACTAATAACCTCAGCACCCTCGAAAGACGAAATTGATTACCGGCATGTGATTCCGCACGTGCCGAAATCTCGAGTATATTATGTGAAACCCCGTAATGGAAACATCGTTTACTGTCACGTCGAAATTCCAATTTCAATAGTCTCACGGTATTCGTGTTGGTTGTTACCGCGCAAATGTATAAGTATCAGTATAAGTAATTTGTATAGGACAACTTGTTACTTGCAGTTCCGAAGAGTTCTTTTTCTATCCTCTTAAAGATTGTCGAAACAGGAATATATTTTGTATATTAAATATAAATTCTATTTAATTATTAAAAAATTAATGTTAAGAATTAGAAAGTTGTGCAAAAATGTAATATCTAAACAAAAATTTAAATAAAAATCCGTCAAAAAATCGTTAAACAAAAAATTTATGAATGACGCGTCTAGTATGTATAATTTATGGGAAAAGATCTTGTTTATTTTTAACATTGTAAAAATGTTTTAATTTATCTAAAAACGCATGTTTAAAAATACCTATAGAGTTTTTATTAAAGTTTTAGATATAATATTTATAAAAATAACAAAAAATTAGGTTAATATTTGTGTATATTTGTAAATTTTATTATTGAAAAATGCAAATTTGCTTAACCTGGAAAATGCATAAAATGCGTTTTTGTAAAGTTGTGTTCTCTCTCTCTCTCTCTCTCTCTCTCTCTATATATATATATATATATATATATATATTGCATGTAACAGTTTTCAAAACTTCACTTGTGTTTCTTGTTTGCGAGTTTCCCGAATGATGAGTTACGTGTTAATAGCAAAGACATACGTATGTTTCACGTAAAATCGAACGAGGGAATTTATTTAGAAAAGAGAAATGATTTTCTTTTTAAATGTTTATGAATGTTACTTTTTTGCAGCATTTAGATATAAAATATAATTTATTATTAACTTTTGCAACATAAAAAAATAATAGATAAGTCGGATATATTATATTGTTATATTTTATGATATCCACGAAATATTTCTGATTAATTAATCAGTTGGTAAATGTCAGTTCACTCAACTCTAATAATATTAGAGTATTATTATCAGAATAGTTATCCCAATTGACTCAAAAGATTATTAAGGCTAGGAAACCTCAAATACCTTTAATATAATTCCTATCACATTTCATCATCTCCCCCTATCGTGGAGAGGTAAAGTATTATAGTATCATAGATAAAGTAACGACCACGCCATTTGATCGATAATGTGTGAAACAAGTGAAAAGTATAAAAATATTTCAATAATTATAGACGTCAGCCTTAACGCTAAGAAATTATATCGTAATAAAAAATCATTTTTAATATTTTGCTACTACAAAGTCCGGTTATAAATTTACAGTTTACAATTTATTACATGACCTACTTTAATATATAAACAACATTTGCAAATTATGTATTTCAAAGAGACACATATTTTGCATATGTCTCTAAAATAAAACAGATAAAATATGTTGTCATATAGTTTCAGTAGCAATATTAATTCATATTCAATGAGATATTGGAATATCATTTATCGAGATACTTTAATTAGCTTAAAGAATTGTTACAATCAGAGAATTTTAATCCTTTTATAATACTATTTCTATTATACATATTTGTTTATATATTACAAAAAGATCGTTGACTGTATTTAATTGATTTATTGCTAGATGACAACATAATTTAATTAGAAATTCTAAAAAAAAAAAGAGAAATACAAAGAAAGTTGAAATACTTTTCCGCTCGAGAAATTAATTAAATTAATAAAATTTATTATTAAAATTTGAATCATATATAATATATTATCTTTTTACATAATAAGAACACGTTGTAGGTATACCGTGTTTCCTGTTTATCGCGCACAAAGATATGATCATCCAAGCGTCATGTTCGTTTTTGTAAAGAGCGAGTCGTAAAAGGTTCGCGACGTTAACGATGGCTTACATACCTTATGAACATGTATATGCCCGTGGGCTCCAGTGCCCTGGAGACTGCTTTCCAGCTGGCGATAACCGTAAATTTTTGCCTGGCTGTGAGCGGAAGTCGCGGATCAGTGGCGGCCGGCGGCGGTGGCGAAGAGCCATCGTTTCCGGCCTGATTTCGCGATTTCGTGGTGGCCAGTTTGCTCAGTTCGCAACCCATGTTGTGGCTACAAGTTCCAAACGCGACTCCTTGTGTCGCGAGAGACACTACCTGACCCGGCCAATCCGTAACGTAGAGAACGATCACCACTTTGCGTCGCGAAACCCGTAGATTGCGCGACGGCACTTCGATTCCGCTTCCGCTTCCTGCCACTTTCGTCCAAGTTTACACTGCATCGGCGGATCCAGGAAATCGCACTGCACTACGTTGAGACCAATGATATGAAATATCATCGACGACGAAAAAACTGCTTTTGTCGAATCGGCAGTAAAAAGACGCTTTAGATAAAGAACGTGTTATAGTATTAATTTCTTAAGTCCTTTGCAATGTACGCGTAATCTTTACAATGCTCTCTATTCTTGAACACAATGCACGTGGTCAAATTTGAAGAATCCGCGTGTCTTTGCTAGAGTCTATAGTTTCTTTTTCTATTAAATTGTCGACTCTTACGACGCAACCTCTAAAAGCGAATGATCGAAGGAACTTGCCGCTTCACTTCGAACACTTCGTGGCCAATGAGGAAGATTCACATCCATGTATTATTTTAGTGTGTACACGATCTTGGCGAGGAGCACGTGCGCTTTTTAGAGCGAGCCGGCCGCTTCTAAACTGATCATCCGTGAACGATCGCTCGCCATCGCTGACAGCGCGAAGATAAGCAAAGTAAACTTCGTAAAAGCTTTCCCTCTTCGTACGGATCTTATTATGTACCCGGTATATTCTTGACAAGCGCGTACATTTATCCTTTTTTGTAATTAAAGACGTACGATTCCAAATACACATTAATCCACCGCCAACACTATTATTCATTTCTCATTCGAACATCTCCCATCTCGCGCTTATCTGTCACTTAAATCTCGTTGCTGCTTTTCCTCTTCACACCAAATTTTCCGTTCTGTGAGTTCATCTATCTAACCTCGCCTTTCCCCAATTCTCCTTCAGCATCAATTCTCACCACTCCACGTGCCAAATCTTCCTTTTTCTTCTTTTCACCAAGGTCTCTGCACTTTATCGTGCGTTTTTGGTCCTAAATCTTTCACTATCGATTTCTTCACTTTTATCAGAGCTTTATATATTAGTTCATGGTCTTATTTTCTCCGAGAATATACCTGTAATTGCTTTCCTCCAGCAATTTTATCCAATTTTCTTTATCCACGTCTTCTTTTTTCCTTTCTTTTGAACGTTTTGTTTTCAATATACAAACTCATTTTCTTGTTTCACTAAAATCTATATGTTTCCCAGTTATTAAATCTTTTTTATAATTTGTTTCGTATTTATCAGGCTTTTATCTCACATATTTTATTCATTATTTCGTTCTTTTTCCCTTTTTTCTTTTCTGCTTCTTCCTTTCATCCGTTTTTCTTTTAATAATCAGACCTATATATTCTTATTAAGTGTACAAATTACATTCTTTCATTGTTTTATAACAACAGATTCACTTTTCCTTCTCAAAATTTCATTAGACTTTTTATTAACTCTTTAGAAAGCTTCAATACGACGATCTTCACGTACTTGGCATTTATTTCCATCACTGATTGTCCCTTGATTTAGTCGAGATTTTCATCAATAAGTGTACAGTTCGCTTTATTTGCTTTACTGGTCCAGTTAGTGAGTATGCGAACAATCATAGTCTCCCTAAGCATCTTCATGTTCCTCGATTTCCGGAATATTAACTGGAAGCATATGCAGACGTGATAATATCTTTCATATTCACGGAACGGAAGGGTTGATCGATCTCATTTGCGACGAACACACTAACACGACAGCGAGTGGCAGATCGAGAGGAAATCGAAGACATGCCAGGTGATCTAGGATGTTGAAAGGATTGACATTTCATATGTAAAATGACAAATGAAGCTCTTGAGACGCTTTGTTGATACAAACGAATCTATTAATAATATATCTATTAATCTATTAATAATTGAAAAGCACAAGTAATGCATTGATATTATCGCTCTATTAATATTTCAAATCTGAAATATTTATTATTGAACATTGTCGCAAAATTTTTTGCAATTATAATAAAACTTTAGAAAATTAGTATAAACATAGAATGAGAAATATATAATATATAATAAATCTTATAGTTTGACTTTACTTATTCTTTTAATATATCATAGAATAGCTGTAATAATAGAGTTTTCTTTAAAAATTTTAGTAATAGTAAACAGCTAAATAACAATATATCATATTTTTTTAAAATGATTAATTAAATGCTAAACTTTCATATTTCTTTAAAATTTTTAATCGAGAAAAGTTGCATATTTAAACGTCTGCATTAAATTTTAATATTTTAATATTAAATATTTTAATATTTTATTTATAAAATAATATCTGATGCTGGCGTTTTATCTTCCTTGTACAAGAAATTAACGGTTTCTCATTATCCGACATCAGTCCAGTCCAGTCACAAAGGCCTCCGAAGTTTCGCTGCTAGTTCGACAACACAGAACGACGTGACGCTTCAATTAGCGTAATGGCGGTATCAGATTGGATCAGTTCGGAGCTAAGAGATGAGAAGGAGAAATCTTAGCCGACAAATCTTAGCCAAGTTGGACGTGAAATGCCGTCTTGCGGAAGAAACGAAAGAATCGGGAGCGTTGAGGCGGAATTCCGGCGACATTGATGGAGGAGTTTCGAGAGACGTAGAGGGTGGTAACCAAACTCATCTGTATGTCATTGCTCTCCGCTCGATTCTCGTTAGATTTGAAAAGCACGTCAAAGAAACGTGCCACACGCGGACGACTGTAGAGGGAAGCGTACAAGACGAGAGCTCGACGATAAGTAGATGAAAGCGTTATAAGGCAGCCGAGTGTAAAGGGAAGACTCTCTCCTGTATTCTGTTCCCTTGAGAAACAACTGTATATCGCTAACTTTATGTTCGAGTTGTCCGTCTCTGTAGGAAACGCTGGACGTATCTCAACGTTGATAAGCATCGCCGCTAAAAGTTGAGCGGAAGTACGTAAGAAGCGTACCGGGTGTAACGCGGATAACTTAGATGGCTTTTGAAGTTTCCGATGCAAAAAGTGTAAATGCATCTCGCTAAAGCGAAAGTCCGTCGCGGGAGTGAAGGGGGATGTTGTAACATTGAGCATTTAATATTTGACTTTTACAGCCGTATCTCATTTAAAAGCTATTGAGTACTTAATGCAGCGTAATACATTTGCATAGGAAAATTTTGATTATTTATGTGGCTGCTGCAGTATTAAGTATATATGTAAATATTCATGATCTAATTTTGTTGATCGGCGAAGAAAAATTCTCATCTTCTTATCTCTCTCTCTCATTGAGGATTTAGTAAATCTGTATTGTATTTGATTCCGAATTTTATTTGCCCTTTTTAATACCGTTTTTATCTTAAACCAATATAAAATATCAAGATTAAAAAACCAATAAATGCATTTTGCTTATTTAATTCTTATAAATATTTTTAAATATTTTTATATGCTATTCAAATATTTCTTTAAATTAATTATTATGTAAACTCGTATATTTTATCATTTAAAAAAATATTCGCGTTTATACATTTTCTACCAGAAACTCTTTATGACGTCAAATTTGATTCAATTTTGATAGAATGTACTAAAAATATGAATCTTCACATTTATCGTCGTGCTTAAAAAAATTGGAATAATTGAATTAAACTGAATAATATGCAATTTATCGATTAACAAACGTTATATCATCGTTGCTTTGAGAAAAGCGATAGAAAGCGATAAAGAGACTGACATGTTGGCGCGATAAACCGAACATTATCACTGAACTTTAGAACCGATGCATCATCGAGTTAGACCCGCGGAAATTATAACTTTCGTACAAATCAAACAGTTATAAATTCGAATTGACGCTCAATAATGCTTCGCCGCAAGTTAATTCAGCATTTTAAAATGTATTTTCAATCAGTTTTCTTCACACATTTTGAAAAATCTGCAAAACGTTCTTTAATATTTTATAAATTTATAAAATTTGGTTTATTTCAAAAATTATTAACCATGTGATCTAAAAAATATTTAGATCACATGTAAGTCAAACTATATATATATATATATATATATATATATATATATATATAACTATATATATGTAACTATATATATATATATATACTTTCTTAAATACTGTATTTTAAAGAGATTATATAAGTTTAAAGAGCACAGCATCACTTTTAAACATCTAGCGCCCTAGTTTCCTGATCTCTTTATCTGTGGATTCTTTGATAATTGGAATCGATTTCCTTTTGATTAATGGGAAACCGGTATTACTTTACTGAACATCATCTTTTTTGGGGGATTTTTTAATATTCAAGTTATTAAATGAAAGAGAAATTTTCACTTTTATTATCGTTATGTAAGTGGATCCTTGTATATCATTTTATGAAAGCTTTTTATGACTTGCAAATTAAAAATGTATTTAAAATTTTGACATGATGAAAATGTATTCCAAATTATAATCCATAGACAAAAACAATAAGTACATAAAAACTTTACGATACACTATATCTATTATATTTTGTTCTACTAGTACAAGATAGCACAAGATGAATATAATAGTAATTCCATGTGTGCTTTTACAATAAATTTAATGTAATATATAAATTAAATTTAATTTCAACATTCAATCTCTCTATCATGTATCCTGATTGGTATCAGTATTGAATATATATATTTGTCGAAAGTTAATTAATCGGAATAAATTCGGGAAAAATAAATCGTTGCTCCAATTTCGCAAATGATGCATGATCGCTTGCATTAGTTAACGTGAAAAATAACGGTTGATCTCGGTCTGGAAGGCATTTATGGGAACTCGAGAGAAGAACAAACAAACGCGCCAGTATCGAAAGATAAACAGCTTAGAGAGCGAAATCCACTTCGCCCGCGTGTTGCAAATTTCCGTCACGCATGTTTCCATAGAGATGCGACACACGTTGTCGGAATGTATATCACTGAACTCGCGTCTCTATCAATTTTCCCTCACCGTTGGGAAAATTATCTACATATGACATTCGAATTCCGTCCCGGCGAGCAAATCAGCCGAAGCAATTTGCGGGACAGCCGGGTGAAAAGAGAGAAAGAGAGGATTCGCTTTTAATCCCCAAATCGCCTAATCTAATCGCGAACTTATGACGATTCCTACATGAATCAGCGAGCATCTAAAATCGAGCGGCGGATCGAGTGAGTCGTTCGTTTCCTCGTCGCTTCCGCTCCACTCGCGTGTCACGACGGATCGATTCGCGCGTCTCATCCACGTTTTCTCGCGACGTTCACGCCGCTTTCGAGATCCTCGGATACTCTCGACGTGGAAGCGGAAAAGTCTTTCTTCCTTAGCGCCGCGCGTCCTCGATTCCCACGGTCGATCGTCCGCCTCGATACCGCCGCGTCACGCGACTCATCGCCGTCGCTCGCGCGAAAACGCGCGCGTACGGGATGTACGCGCTCCTCGACGCGTTCCTCGCGACGTGATCGTGCGACGCGCGTTTTCTATCTTTAGAATATCTCCCGGGGCTCCCCGGCCGGATACTTGACGCGGTGCTTCGGCGTCGGCCGTGTTGCCTACTGCCCAGGCGAGCCGAAACTGAGGCATCCATAACAAGCACTCGGCGAGGAGGCTGCGCATGCGCGCTCGCATCCCGCGCGCACCGCGCGACCGTACTCTCTTCCGTTCTCTTGTGTCCTCTTTTTACCCGCGGTTCCCGCTCGTCCCTCGTGCGAACAATTAATCGGCCACTTTTCATTTTTTTTTTCTTCTCACGCTTTACATACCTTGGAGGTGAGTAGAGACTTTTTAGAAATCTCGAGTTAATAAACTGCTCAAAACAATTACTTGGGGTCACTTTGTTAAAAATATTTATTTCGCTCACAGTGGGTAGTTTAAAAATGTGTTTAGCGTAACGTGTTGATTAGTAAACGTAATATTTTCACTTTTTCCATTGAGTCTAATCTGTAAAACTTTTTAAAGAAATATTTTCTTAATTGTAATTGATATAATCTTGAACGATTTTAGCCGAAACATAAGCGCGGTAGAGGAGTAAAAGAAATATGCTCGAAAATATTTTCTCGATATAACTTTAATTTTGAACAAAATTATTCTATAGACATATACCTTTAAAGTTTACTGACCTAAAGTTTAAATTTTATTAGCTTGCATATAGATCCACTTCTGTCACTGTAGGTCGTTCAAATATTATTGCAGAAATTAAGAATTGAAAATATCTGTAGTGCTTGACTTAAATTCATAAGCTTATTTGCAGACTCACGAAAGAATAAGCATAGAAATTATTGTTATATATTTGCAGCTTTCAACATTGAATTTGCTAAACCTAAATTTAAACCTTGCTATATAAATGTAACTGGAAGTTTTTTTACATATAATATGTAATCTTTTATTTAAAAGTACTCGCGCATAAGTTTCAGAAAAGAGTATGAATTTTATTTACTGCGTCAATTTAAAAAATGTAACACGGTATATTTCGACTGTAATATTTAGAGTGGTGAGTGAATTAATCTCTTTTTGAAACAAATGTACGGTGGGTGAGAGAGCTGGAGCATGAATAAATGTTGCCGCTTTTAAGCATTCTAAGTACCTATTCTCAGTTCAACAATTTTATTGTTGAATGTCTCTGATTCTCTCTAAGCTTACTATATATAATTTACTCGTATCTAATATTCGTGTATTTTCACGAAATCGCATAAGTTTAAACTCAACTCAGACTTTAGCGTTACACTGCGTGTATATTCATCTCTTCCTTTCTGCTCCTCTTTCTCTTTTTGCCTTTCATCTACATATGCAAATATTAATTAGTTGCGCGTCATATATGTACATTTCTATAGAAGTGTCAGAAAACAACTTGCATATATTAAACGCAAGCATTAACGTAACAATTACATTTTGATCAGGCTGGTTTAGGAATGTTCGAACTTTATAATCTTGCTTTATACATGTATGACAGGATTGTGTCATGGAAGTTGCCGCAAGTTTCTAATAGATATGTCATAATCGCAGACCGCTATCCTAGATCAACATGACGGATCAGTTGACGTAAACTAATATTCAGGATAACATGTTCTGTAACTGACAATTCATGTTCCATCCTTTACATTGTCTTGTTTAGAAATTAGAGTGATTTAACTTTAATTAATCTCGCATCCCTACTTGTCTTACAATATATTATCAGTCGAAATGTTTCTCTTTTTAAGAGAAAATAATATTTTTTTGTCTCAAGAATAAAAATTATTGTCATATAATATTTTTACTCTGATTTCAGAAATATCAGTTTTCAAATCGATACAAGACCTTAGAGGATTTTCTTGTCTCATCAAAAGGAAGCTTACAAAATCTGAGCAAAATTGCAACTTGGTTGCCTTAGTAATACAGTCAAGCTTGACCTTTTGAAAAGCGTTTGGGAATCACGAGAGCCGCACGAAGAGCAAATTTTCCTCTGACACGTTCTCGCTAGTAGCTCATCATCGGTAAGTACAAACTTTCGTCCGCCTGCAAATTACTTGCTAGAAAAAAAGAGTTACACTACCTGCCGGATACTGCAAATGAACCTCGAATTATAAACCGGCACACAAAGTTGTTCGAAATTTCAAGCCTGTCGAGATCATTTACAAGGTAACCTCATCGACCTGAATCCATCAGTTTGAATGAAACTTTGCTGGTATAGAAAGTGATTTCAGATATGAATAACATTTCGTTTTGCTTGTGACCTATTAGAAGGAAATTTACATACATATGAGTTAGACAAGTTATAATTTTTCATTACTAGGTGCCTCAAGCTATTAAAAAAACTATTTGTGTATTTGTTATTATTTGATAAAGAAAGAACCGTTATATTTACTTATCATTATGCCTAATCATTCATTAAACATATGATATATAATCTCAGTTCTAAAAAAGAATATTTTTAATTTTTTTCTTTGATATAATTTTCAAATGAATTATATCAAGGAGAAACTTATATTTAAATTGACTATTATAAATTATACTAACAATAAGAGATAAAAAAATAGATAATAATTTTAAAATAAGTAGAGAAAGAATTTCGTAATTTTATATTGATTTTTCATATTATTTTATATTATTTTTCATGCCTTTTATATTATATTTAGGCATATTCACATTCTAATTTCTATAAAATTTAATTAAATAAATCTGCATTTATGTACTTTTATGGGCAAATATTTTAAGTAAAGGAAGATGAATTATTAAATATATGTCGTATGGATATGTCGTATCTTTCAACGTTTAGCTTCTGTAACGTTACCGGGGATTACTGTTGAGCCCTTGAAGTTAATCTCAAGCCAGAAGGGTCAAACAAAGAAGGGAAGGAACTTATGCGTGAGGCAGACTTCCAATCAGGGACTCGCGTTAACCCATCCAAAAGCCGCAAGGTTCCGTTGCCCCCACACGCTTCCTCTTAAAGTCAGTTTGTCACGAAGTACGCGTTTGAATCGACGTGTCTCGATAGTCTTTTCGGCTTCATACACACAACAAAATATTTATAACGTCAATGAATTTATAACGAATATAAGAACGAAAATTAAATATTTATAACGTCAAAAATAAAAGAAAATAGTTTAGATACAACATCGACTATCTATGAATATGTTGTTATGCATATAGTAATTGGCATTATTATTTTTCATAATATTTTGCATAATTTCGTACAATTTGTTTTACATTACAAATATTTGTCCATTAATTTTCTTGGCGCGATAATACAAATTTTTTGCGTTGATTTAAAGTTTGTAACATACAAACGACTTGTGTGCAAAATATACGAGCTATATTTCCGTGAAGAGCGTGGGCAAGCTATATTTTGTGTTAGAATAATCGAATGTGAGAGTCCCTGAATGTTGTGTAGTAGTACACGTTGTGGAAAATTCCTCGAGTGTTGGTGAGTTTATTTTTCATAATAAATTTTTTTCTCTCGAAAAATAAAAAATAATCCTATTTTATTATAAGGAATAATAAAACGAGATAACATTAATTCAGCGTAATACATTTTTCATTACTTGTTTTTACGAAATTTGTTTTCACATGCCATTGGGTATAATTTATTCTAAAAAATTTTATTAAAAATTTTTATCGATACGTGTGTTATGTGCACTTTTACATTAATATGAATTCTATCTCTCCATTCTGTATATCATTTATTTTTACAGTTTGTCGTTACGATGTGTGAACAAATTTTTAATATTTTTATACTCTAATTGAATTCATAATTTTGACACTTGTCATGGAATACATTTTTCCGCTCGTATATCTGTAGTGTCAAAAATTGAAATTATAAAATAAAATGGTTTGAATTTAATATTTCATTTATAAGATACATTTTTATATTATTATATATTTCAATTTTAATGTAAACAATTTCATGACAAAGAATTATTTTTTATAGTTATTTTATAGTATTTTAAAGTACTAAAAAAATCATAGTATATATTAAGTAATACAGTAAATATATACATAAGAAAAATTAAATTAATTAGATAATTATTAATACAATTTTATATTTATATTAATTATTTTGGTTTTATAATATTTATTTCATAATTTTCTTACTTTCATGTCAATGATTTTCATTCCTCATTAATAATGAAATTATATTCGTTTGATATTTATACACCGTAAATATCGATCGAATACTGCAACAAGCAGTTTTGACGCAAATTTGAATGCACTCCGTTTCACCACGGAAACGGGGCGCATCCTGCAAGAAGATGAATATCTAGATAAATTATCTCTCGGAATATTTCCAGTTTTTCCTTTTTCCACTGCGAGCTTGCGCTATTCCGTATTTCTCTGTTCGATAAAAGAACGAAAAATAGCTGGTTTTCATAATTGACTGCGACACTTTGCTGAAGTATAACAGCGCATAAATTTTTTATTTTAGAAATTTACAACAAATGGGATCATAATACTTTTGCTTTTATAACGCAATTTTATTGGGATGTTGTAACGTTTAAACTAAATTTTTTAAACTAAAGTTTTAAAATGCAAATTGTTATATAGAAATTACCTTGAAATATTAAAACAAAGTTATAGTATTGAAACAAATTAATTTGAAAATATTAAATTAAATATTTCTGCATCTTTGTTGCAATGGATTGTAAGCGAAAGTTATTAATTAAAATAGTAATGTATGTATAGGAATTCTATTAAAAGATTGAAATAAGAGATTTTTAATTGAATAGAGATCAAATTAATTGATATCCATTTTTTCTTTGTAGTAAATGATATAATATAACATTTATTTATATTATATAGTTAAAAAAATAGATTGCATAGCATTTAAAAATTATTTCTTTTGAAATTATTCTTAAATTTAGAAAAACATTTATCGAGAGTACTACAGTATCTTTTACAGTATTACATAACATTAAAGTAGTCTGTTAACCCATTTTGTAATGATTACTGCAAAGAGATTCTAAGAACCAGAAAGATAGTTCTGTTTTTTGAGGACATTCGTTAAGAACATTAAGAAAATGCATGTTATAAAATTACACGATCTCTCTGTTTTACTTAATAATGGCTGAAAGTTTCTTTTTTATTGAACAATAGCACATAAAAAAAGCACATTTAAAACATTTATTGCCAGAACATCAAAACAATAAATGTAGCAATTTAAAACGTAGAAAATATTAAATATTAAATTCAAAATTTTTTCTTTAAAGATTATCTCCTCGTTATACAATGTTTTTTTCCTCGTGTAAAATAACATTTTATTTTTTTAAGAATTTTTGCATGGACACATATAATCAATTCTGTTTGGAATATTATTATTTTTCATTTTTATCTCTATGCTTGTTTATTTCAGTATATTTAAAGCAAAAATTATCTTGTTGCTCGGTATGTTGTTGCGATCAAAATTATTTTTGCACTTAATATCCTGTCTGAAGAATTTCATTCCACTGGAAATTTTTACGCATTCTAATTGCTGAAGCATCCATCAATGATTATACCATAATTAGTTGCTGCACGCAACGGCGTTTCTAATTTCTACTTATTGCATGCGAGCAACCAGGGTGGCGTTACGCATCGTTCAACGGTGAGAATTCACCGTTAATCAAAATATTCCCAACTATCGGATTTATATATAAGGTACACATAAGTATTGACGTCGATAATGGTAAAATTTAGTACGCGCATATGTCAATAGATTGGAGAATCAAGTGAAATTTCAAAACAGTCGCTGGACTAACCATTGTATTACAAACGTTTGAAATTCAAGAGAAACTGTGATATCTTTTTGATAATTCAATCGCTATATTTGATCCGGTGATCGCAATTTAATCCGCAATATCTGTCACGAACGTTTTCGTTCATAATCATGTTACATATTTCAGCTCTTCAATTTTTTTTTTAGTTTTGATCCATTTTTTGGGGAACATGTCATTAAGTGCTATAAGTTGCTCATATGTAGGTACTACTTTTTTTTATACATATATGGTATTGAACAGAATCTCTTTTATTAATTAATGTTTTGAAAATAACGTTAGATATAATGTGTTTATTTTAATACAGTTAGTTTTAATTCTGTGGCTTGCGTATTTTCTAGAATATATGGTGATGCACAAAAGTAATTAAATAACGTGGTTGCCTCTTACTTCTATTTAAAGTTGAGAAAATTAAATGTTAAAGTTATAATTTCAAATACATAGTATTGCCAACTAACAGACACAACTTATTGTGTTATTCAACAATAAAAAGAATTTATCTTTGTTCGCTGGTTTATTTTAATTAATATGAAATAGTTATTTATTTATTTTAAAACAAATAAATATTTTAGCTACGCGAGTTAAATGTTTACAAATGAAAGAAATTAAAAATTTCTAATTTATGCAAAACTAATGTTTTACTTTTTTTTTATAATTAGAATAAAAAGTAATAAAAAAGCGTCGAACATAAAAATAAAAATATATTTATAACTTTAACTTGTAATTTACTTATAATTTATTTATAATTTTATTCGTATTTTTTTAGTTATCAGAATAGGTGTGTTATGTGTATGCACATTCATAAGAAACTTCACAAATAAAATTTAACCATATTTAAATATGAATTCTACATAATAGTAACAGAGTTATAATTATATATATAATTAATTGTAATTAATTCGTAAAGCATTTTACTACGAGTTAGAAAGTTTAATTATTTGTAGAAATTGCTTTAATCTATTTTGCCAGCATCTATCACGAATGTGGCTCACGATGAAACGGGCATGTTTTGAATGTTTTTTTTGATCGAAAAATCGGCGCCAACGGTCAATATGCAATTTTTATTACGCAAACTCGATTAACAATTCAAACACGTATGTATGGGCGATGGTACCGCGAAGAACAAATATCCAATCCGGTGCTATTTGTCCTTGCTGTTTACCTCGAAGTAGTCAAAGTCATGATGCGCGAGGAGGAGCGATTTACAATTGTAACGGGTCGGTTACTTCCGACGAGTATCACGCTTCGCGGTGCGTGCCTCGCATTGACCATACCGAGATCCTTTAAGCTGTCGGGGAAAAAAAACAGTCTTACTCCGTAATGCATCGCACATATGCTATTGTACTACGGTTTAAAACGCATGGCTGGCTGCTGATGCATCAGTATATATTCACGGGCGTAACGCATACATGTATCTGTGAATATAATCGAGATCGTTAATTAAAATTAATGCAAAAGTATAGACAATCTCGATGTCACGCTATCAAGTTTCTTGATTGCCTAACAGTCATAAATTTTCGCAACATTTTCATGTAATATTTCTATAAATATAATATAATATAATTGTATCAAGATTGATTTGCATACAATATATTATGAATTAAAAAATAACAATTTTTGCATATCGTTTTGATAATAAAAAAACACTTATTAATATAAAAGTTTTATTGCACTGTCGTGAACGTTGTAAAAATAATTATAACGATTGTTATAAAAATAAGATGCATACGTATTTATTTTTTTATGCACAGTCTTGAAAATAAATGCAAAAGTAATTATTTTATTAGTTACTTTACGCATGCTTTGTCTTCTGACAGATTGTATAAAAATTTAAATATAATATATGTGACATTGTATCATTTACACAATAAAAAATTATTAATATAATACGTTGTATGTAAAAAACTTTGTTTTTTTTTAGAAAAATTATAAACATATATACTGTTTAATTCTAATAACGTAAAATTTTTTTAGATATCTTTTTTAGATTTCTTTGACAAAAAAGAATGAAAAATTAAATCGCAATTTAAGAAAAGACATCTTTAATAAATCAAATAATCACAAGAAGCTCGCATGACATAAGAAAGAAAGAATATTTTTTTACAAAGGTCTTTGCCCGACGTGAAAGCAATTTCTAGTAAATTCAAGTCTGTGCTTCCTTATCATAGATCGTATTGTACATCCTCGATTGACGGCAGTATGGAATGCCTGCGGGATTCTTCCAAGAATCTTCATTCCCAATAAAATTATAATTCTAGACACAAGCGCGGCCTCCAGAGGTCGAAACTCGAATGGCGACACTTCAGTGGCGACACTTTTATATTAATAAGAAAAAAAGAATTGTTAAATTAATTTTATTTTCAATACAGTACATTAGCTTCATGATTTAATTTCTGTTAAAAATTTGATTTTTGCAGTTTTCAGCCGAAAATCATAATAATTAAAAGAGATTAAACAATTACTAACGAGTATATTTTTGGAGAAATCTTTATAATTGATTTTTCTTATAATAAACATTTGTCATATATAAAAAATAAAATTTATATGCTTTAGTATGTTAATTTAATATATGTATAAACAAAAAGTGGTAGACTGATTAAATAATAAAATTAAATAAGCAAAACTTTTCGTTTTTAACTGGCAATAAATTGCAAATAATAAAATAAACAAGTATATTATAATAACAAAAAGAGCTTACAGAGCGTAAATATTAAAATTTCTTTTGATCAATCATCTATTACATACACATGATGAGTTAATTATGTTAATGTAAGCGTAAATATTGAACTTGTGCTTAGTACTTGTGCTCTTGTATCATAGTAACATTCGAAAGATGTGAGAATTGGCTGTTGCTCGACAAATAAATTAATTGAATGCGCATGCGACCGACAGGTGACACAGAGTTTCATTAACGTAGAAAATATTCGCGTCTGAGTAGTCGAGCTTTATCGTACGACCTGTGTAGCCTATTAAACTTTTGATATTCAAAGCAAGAGTAAACTCACACGATACAGAGATAGTCGCGATTCGAGTTTGAAATTAACCAGTTCTACTGCTCGCCCACAAACAACGTTGTATACTAATAACATGCAGGAAATCTGAAAGAGAAATGCTTCTCAAGTGTGAATTAGCCTCTCAAAATATATTATACTTAAATTATTACATTATACATCCAATAAATATTGTATATAAGCACTGAGAAAACATGCAAGTTTGCGTTTATTTTGCTTGTTAATAGTTTCATCCTGCCATTTGTTAAGATTTGCATAATTCGATCATCTTTATTGATTGACTATTAATGTTATCGACTATTAATTAATAATATACTATCTACTAATATTATCTTTATGGATTTAATTATGTTTATATATGTTATATTATTATCTATACTCATCTGAAAAATAAAAATATTTTCTTGCAAAGAGATATAGTAACTATCGAAGAATATTTTTTAATTTATAAAAATTTACGAAATTAAGTAACTAAAAAAATTGTAATTTTGTTTCAAAATTCTTTTGTTATTAAAAAAAAATAGAAAATGGAAATTCGGAAAAAGTTCGCCATAATTCATAACTATACTATCACTTTACAAGAAAATATTTTTATTTTTCAGATTAAACTAACCTACAGTGCTAAAACTAATGCAAACATTAGAACTATGCACTGATGCATACAATTTGCTACAAAAGTTCTAATTTTTTATAAAACTTAATTATTTTTTATATAAATACATTCAAATACATAATGAAGAAAATAAAAATTGATATTTACTTATTAATTATTGAGAAAAACACTGATGTTTACTATGTTAATTATTGAGAAAAACAACTCTCGAAAATAAATTATTTTTTCGCGCGTGAAATGAGTGCTCCCTTGAGTGCATTATAAATCTCACATATTATTGTCTTAATCGAAAAATAAAATTACAATTTTGTAATCAACAAAACAATATTATTTACAAAATTTTTAAATTTTAATTTACTTTTAGATTTTTTAATTTTGATATTTAATTTATATATTCATAAATTATGTAATTTTTTGAAATTTTGCAAGAATACGATCAGATGTTGAAATATAAAATATTGAAAATAATTAAGTTGTATTAGTTATGTTATCATTAATTATTATTATTATTTGATTACAATTATTATTAAATATTGCGTACAATTATGATAATATTTTTAATTCAAAACGCTTGACAATGTTTTCATCAGTCATCAAAGATGAAGATATTCTACGTACGATGAGTTTTTCATTTTTAAATTTTCGATCAAACAGCTTAAATTTGACGAGATCATTCGGGTAGGCCAATCGAAATTATTGAGGCGAGTTTTGGGAAAGAGCGGATATGTAGCACCAGATTTTTTTTCCACGAAAAAAAGCATCCTAACTGAGGCTGATGGAGGATATCCTGTCAGATACAGCGCACGATTCCACCAATTCGGGTGATTATCGGGTGTGTAGCAATATACATATGCATATATGCTGGATATACACGCACACATGTACATACGCTTATGCAAACGCATACTCATTATTGGAAACAGTAGTACTTCAGTTTTTTGTTGGAGTTATAAACAAGCGCATTCGTTCTCTTCGATTCTTTTATGAGCCAGTATTCGAGTTTTTTATTCGTTATATCACGTATTTTATGTCTGACAGAATTGGCTTTTGCTTGGCTTACGAGAGTCGAACAAACATACTCGATCCTCATTCAAAATCGGAGTCACCAATATATAAATGTTACGGTTTATCTCTTCCGCTTATATACATGTGACTTGTTTATATACATGTTTATATACAGATCGACTTAAAATATATCACACATTTTCCAGATCCAGGGTGATTCTAAATAAGTGCGAATAACCTTAGGAGACGATTCTGTGTCGAAAATTAAAGGGATATTTCATATAAACAAATACTTCTACATCTTTCCTTGAGAAGTTACATTCCTCTAAAAAAGGAAATAAAAATTAGGTTTTTATTTTTTATCTAAAATTTTGTACAAGTTAAAAAATTGAAATTTAGTAAACATATATATTCCACTAGTAGGACATTTATTAATTTTTTTTAAATCTTCTCACATTGTTACAAGAAGCTGAAAATTAGCAATCCTTATTTAATTTTTTATTAAAATTTTTTAACGGGTCGGAATATTAATGTCATTTGAAAATATGCGTTAGAGATTACCTTTTTTTTTTGTAAAGTTAATAATTTTTTAGTAAAAAAATACATTATCATGTACAACCCGGTGCTAAATGTAGGTTACGGGAAGATTAGAAAAATATTAAGTATCTTTGTTATTACTAGAAAATGTCCATTAAATTTAATTTTTTTAACTTATTTAAAATTTGAGGAAAAAATAAAAACCAAATTTTTATCTTTCCATTGGAAAAGTGTAATTCTTCAGGGGGAGAGATATAAGAGTAAATGAAGTAATAATAAATAGTAAATAAATATAAATTTTAGAGGACAATATAATCTATTTATATTATTATTATTATATAATATTTACCACACAAACTAAAATGAATGCATATAATTAACGTGTTACACTCTATTGATACAAGTATATATTATTTCGTCAATGATATTTAAATATGTATTGCCAATCTAGAGCTGTGATTAAATAGTTTAATTATAAACAAATAATACCGAATCCATTATATTCAGTCATTTATTAATCTCGGTACAACGCTTCGAATATTATTCAAATATCATTCAAATACGGGTCTTTTGCCGAAATGCTTTTGGAGCGCGCTACTGCAACTGCGCTGACAAAAGGGTTAATTACGTGAAAACGCTTTTGGGGGTCTCTTCAAACGAGGAACAGTCGACGCTCCCGCTCGTTGGCGCGCCCGCGTTTACGATGTCACGGCCGTCAGAGATTATGCGATTAACCCCAAGATTATACCGCGCGCGTATGTCGAGATTCTCTCTGGAGTCGCAGCCCGAACGCAACCATTGGTCCCGCGAAACTTGGGGTCCCTAAGTACGGTGGAACACGAAGTAGGAATTAGATTTTTTCTCGGACCCAGTTCTCGTAGCGCGAGCATATTTAGCAATAAAGCCGTAGATTTCAGGAGCAGAGGCTAGACATATAATTAGAGCAGAGTATCTTCGTGAGAAAATGCTGCGCCGCATAATGGCTGCGGGTCACGGAACCGAAGGGCACTCTTCTTCTCTCTGGAGTCTTGCCCGCAGGCCCTTGTTTACACGTTAGTCCGTGTCGGATGCGGATTCGATTCATAAAGGCATACTATACCGTGTGGCAGCCAGTCGCGATACTGTTTTGGTCATCACTGTAGAAACCAGAATCGTTTGTTGTTGCTGTTGTTGTTTGTGCGAGTTTTACGACGGCCTATATTTTTAGGATTCTCATTTTTATGGCTATGATCAATGGTATATATTTTATATTGATATTTTATACATGTACGCGCAGAAAAATTTTGACAATATCTAGCTGCAAGATACGTTAATCGATGCAGAACATTTCCTTTGTTTACTGTTTCAAATTTATGGTGTAAAGAGGCGTGTATTTTTGATTCATAAAAAAAGAAATTAAGAAAAATATTTTATAAACTATTTTAGATTTTAATTTAGGCAAATGTTATAAGAGATAATATTGATTAAGTTTCTCTTTTTATGAGATAAAAGAAACGCATAGATTTTAAATTAATCTAAGTAAATATTACAAATAAGAATTTTTAGAATTTTAATTATAATTGTTTGTCCTGTTTTTATAGAAAATGCAGACAAAGAACGTGAATCTACCAACGTGTGATTATGAGGTGAGTGCGTTTGATAATTATTATTGATAAACCAAGCAAATTGTATTATGATCATATTTATGTCAACTTCCGATAAAAACATTTTACGAACGTGTTAGTACAATTTATTTATACAATACTTTTTTAATTTTACGCCTTAATTATTATTATCTCTTATGAGATTTTATCGTTAAGTTCGCGCTAAACGTAATTATTCGACCATTGTAGAGTAATTGTAATTCAATGAATAAATTTTCATCCAGATTTTAATTTACGTGCGTTCTATGTATGTTGCAGAAACGTCAGCTTGACTACCCGACTGGAAGTAAGTACGTTTTTAGTCAGTAAACTATTCTCTTCCTAAGCGGAAAGAAAGGTAAATTTTTCTGTCGATTTTGCTCTTTGAAAGTTACATTTGCAAATGAAATGTAACTTGATTCATTCGCGCTGTGTGTGCAGTTACAAATAATAAAGAAAAATTCCGTTTTTTACTTTTATATGGTTTTATATTTTTTCAAATCTATAAAGAAATATTTTGCGAATACATTTTTTGATACATTTTAATTTTTTTTTCCATAATAATATTTATTTTAAAAATTAATATAAAGAGACGATTATTTTTATCTTATTAATCAATAAGTGAGCTCAAAAATAATTAATCGATTATTAATGAATCACCGGTAAGGTAGAAAATTTGTAGAAAAAATTGTATTCGCGATTCACAAAAAGATTATAAAAGTCATTAGACGCATCTGTAACTTGAATATGCAAATGTGAGAGATTTGTATTATAATTATATATTTTATATCACATTAAGGAAATTCCGTAAATTAACTGTAACAATATTCGATTCGTCTAATGATATCATTAGCATTTGAGTGTAATTAATTTACGCTCGTCATTTCTTGCTAGAGAGCGCATACGCTCAACATAATTTTTTATTAGAACTTTTGTTAGAGCGTGGCTTGGATAAACCTCGATATCATAATCGATAAGGCAGAGATCTCGGAGGCTTCCGCGCGTAAAGATCATCGAACTCAGTAGAGGCCCCTTCGTATCTGATGCATACAAGAATGAACCGAGATACCTCCTTATTCTCGCCATAAACCGTGGCGATAATTTTTAGCTGGAACTATAATTCTGATTGCAAACTGATTAATTATGGAAATGGTGTGAGCCGACTTCCTTACGCAATGACCGATTTAACTTGAAGAGAGCCTGCATAATCGGAATGAGTTTCTCCTAAAATAAAAAAAAAATGTTGTTCAAGCTTTCAATGGATAAAGTCAATTTATTTTTCGCAGATCATCGTGATTGCGATGTAATATAGACAGATTAATATCGGATTAATTGCAACGTCAGAATCCGTATTGACGTCATATCATTAGTGCTAATATCGAATGTGAGATATTCATATGCGACGTCTGCATTATTCTCGCGATAATGATTAATTACGACGAGCGACTTACGTGCAGCTAAATTAACAATCAACATCACGCAATCGCTCCTCGAAGTATTAGACCGTTCCGTGTTCCCGATTCTTTATTCGTTTCGCGGTCGAACCCACAGTTCTATTTTTTTATACATACTTTAATATATTCGGATAACTTACAGCTCGAGGGAATAACAATTGACAATAGGTGTTAGGTTAACAATTTATATGCTGATTTTCTCAGTAATTACATCTGCATACAAAGCAATAAAAGTTATTATATCTACGCTTCTATTAAAATCATCACAAGCTCCAAGATCTTGTAATTTAATTTGAATTTCTAATCATTTTATTCAATAAAAATTTATTGCTTCATTATTAGTTCCGGCGCAAATAATTTGAGATGAAATTTAGACAGAATAACTTTAATTAATGGCTCAACTTGAATAAACTTTTTTGATATTTTATTTATGTATTTTTATTAATTTTGCTTGAGTTAAAATAAATTTTGAATCTTATTTGACTTATTTCAAATATTATATAAGAAAACATATATAAATCATGCAAAATAAATTTAAATATTTTACAGTCTTACAATGGTACAGTCTACCTTAAATCAACAATACGTGATACGTCAAATTGATGAAACTAAAACGAAAGCTTCTCCTTTATTGTTATATTTATATAAACAATTTTTCCTAAAGAGCATCACTTTAAATAATATTTTTTATTTATGAATACCGGTTTTTCTTTATCACCGGTAAAGTAGGGAACTTTGACGGGGCCCGGGCCCCGTGAATATCGTCGGATCTAGCATAGAGGCGCCTCCGCCCTTCTCCAAGAGAGAGAACCCAACTTAACGCAGAGGAAAACGCTTGTATTCCACCTGGCTCTCCATAAACCTTGCTCGTGGCTTGCCGGGTGCGGTGGGGCCGGTCAAGACAAGGAGAGGAGAAGGCCCCGCTTCTCTCCCGACACCCACCTGGCGTCTCACCTGAGGCACCTTCGGGCCTCAAGTGCCGCGTCGGTCCGCGAGCGCGTAGCGTGTCCTCTCCTCGAGATTTCTCACGAGCGTCGTCTTGAGAAAACTTCGCGGCGAGATTTCGTCTCTTATCAGACTCGGTGGACTTCTGGTGTTGAAAGAACAAGCTATTTGCTTTTTAATTTTCGCGGATTCTCGGAAGGACTACTAGTATATATAATAATTTCGCTCGGTGCGAACGGTGAGCCGTCGTAAAACCGATTTCTTCGAGGTATCGGAATGGTGGCGATATACGCACGAAAAACAGAGAAAAGAGTGAAAGGTCGTTAGAGAACTCAACGTAAGGGTCGAAAGAATTTCCTCGCCCGGCGAAATATCGCGCGCGCGCAAATTCGCGTGAGTGACGCGAACGGTGCTAATAAAGGTGCTGCGCTCGTTAAGACAACAGGTATTCGCGCGTGTATCGAAGAGAGATACTCTTTGCCTCTCGGAAAGCCGGATTTTTACGTACGAAGCGTGCTCGTCTCTTAAGAAGGGACAGGAGAAGGAGAAGGCGCCTATTCGCCGGCTACTGGAAAATCCTGCTTGCCTATCTATACTTGCGTTCAAGGACGACCGAGAGGTAAGACGTAAAATTGCAGTCGCTCTGGAATTACCATTGCGAGTCAATGGCTTCTTTCCAGAAGCAAAAAAGTACGCTTTATCTTGCCATGCGAATTATAAATGCAGGAAATATTAAAATACTAGATTCCTTGACTTATATACAATACCTTCTAATTAATTTTAATAAGTAAATTCTTGGCGGAATTAAAGTTAAGTTTCATTGGAATGTATATTTCGAGAAGGATTATTATTTTTGTGCTAGTTTTTTTAATATTTAAAATTAGCTTAATTTTAATAAGTAAAGTTGATAGTAAATAAATCTTTAATTAAAAGGAAATCTGTGAAAATATAAAGTGTAACATTTTGTTCGCTAATTAAAATTATGAAATATAGTTTGCACAAAAGGATTTTAAACTTTAACTTTTTTCTGGCTTCTAAAACGACTACATCGACATTTTAGTTGAAGAAAATTTAACTCTGTGTTGGTCAAAAACCTTATTAAAATTGAAGTTCGGTTTGTCATGTCGTGCATATTTTAATGTAATTTAGTCTTATTATATAGTTGAACTTTCTATAAATGGAGAGATAAGAAAGAATTGATACCATGGAAAAACTATGATAAGATGAATTTTTTTACCATCAGATTTGCATGAAAAATTAGCCATGACCACACATAACTCCAAAAAATGTAAATCTGCAAACAATGATATTCAAACTTTCTTTTTAGTAAAAGTTTATTTTATTTTAATTCTCTCGCTCTAATTTAATTCTTCCTTATTCTATATAATTTATTACTTTAAACCGATGAAAGTATGAAATATACATAATATATTTTATTTAAAAAAGAAATGTGTGAATAATTATTAAAAAAAAACATACTTATGTGAGAGAAAAATGAATTAATAAATTTATTATTTTTAATTAAGTTAATAAGCATCATTTAGAGATGAATAAAATGTTATATTCATTGTGATATTTCTATTAATATTGCTATTATAGTGGAAAATAATTCAAAATAAATTAAATTTATATTACTATTTATATAACAGCTAAATGCAAAGAAAAATACTGCGAGTAAGAAAATATTATAAGAATATAAATATATAAAATTATTTCGAATAATTTAAGGATTATATATAAATTAAAATGTTTTCTTACAATACATTTGCTCTTGTGTACATGATGTAAACTATGAAGAAAAAATCCGTTAAATTTTTTAAACTATTAACGCGAAAGAAACGCAATACTAGGCTGGCCAAAACTTTCGCTATTATCCTTTTGCAAATTATGCATAACGAAAAAAAAAATTGGACAATATGCATAAATATATATCACGTCCGTCACGGCTGCTGGCAGAGTATTTTCGACTCTCCCGCGGCGATTATCCATAATCTACTGGCACGAATTCCGAATAGCGATCGAATGCCGGCCGCGATTCGATCGACCACTTATAAATCCCGTTCCAAAGACGTATTCGGATTTATGGATATATTAATATTTGCCCGCAGGAGAGAACCCGTTTCTCTCCGTCACCTGTGTCGATGACGTTATTTCGATCGGGGTTTCTGCCATCTGTAACGCGACAAGAAAATATGATTGCCGGTATAAAAACGTTTTCTGATCGTCGCAAATGTGCGAATAAAATCATTGACATTTGAAAAACTCTATAGGGTCTCATGGGTTTTAGATTAATATTCAATAAAAAAAGAGGCATTTAAATATATATATAAATATATGATAAAAGGAGAATGTGTCGTATATATGCATGATTGTATGATAATATAAATATATACCGATTTTATATTGATGCTAAATTTATTTAACAATTTTTAAATTATATAAAAATTATAAAATTTTTTATGTTAAATTTAAATTTTATAAATAATAAATAAAAAATTATAAATATTTTTATATTTTATATTAATTTATAAACAAATTTTTAAATTTTTGTATTATATTAAGCTTGAAGAAGTTCCATAAATCATAATGCACAGTGAATATTATTTATTGAATACTTAATGATATTATTGATACTATATGATATGCATTGTTGTTCTCTCTTCATATTCTATATTAATATAAAAAAGTATATTATCGGCTTTAATGGAATCCGATAGACATGCAATCTGGATATGTTGATTCATTATCATAAATCGGCTCCATGGTCTATGAGTTACTCGCGCTTCGGTATTTTCGATTTAACGTGAAGTAATTTTGCGCATCGAATTGCAACGACAAATTCTTTGTCGCAAAAAGTAGCTTCGCGGACTCGGCTTTGCGTTGACCCGACATGAAACATTGCGTTCAAGTGCACGTATGTACATACAAACTCACGCAGGTCGTGCACATAATTGTGCGTCAATAACCGAGTTTTCTCGCGCTCATTCACCTGTTCTCAGATCCTCTTTCCCCGTTCGTTCAGAATCTCGTGCACCTTATTCGTTGTTACACTTCGATGTTATATTTGCCTATCGTTCTCTTTCCTGACCTCCTTTCACACAGAAGGTTATCTTTACTTAATACTTAATCGATCCTTTTCTCTTCATACACACTTGAACATTTTCTTTTACTTTCTTTCTATAAATCCAATATTTACTATTGTAATAATAATTTTTAATGAAATACAATCTTTGTAAAGATATGAATTTTGAGTTTTTTAACATTATATTAAAGATAGGAATTTCTAGAAATTCTAGAAATAGCTATTTGTTTCAATTAAAAATAGTATATATTACTATTGTAATGACGAATACATTATTAATATTTACTAATATTACGTGTCATTAGCTCGAGGTGTTAAATTATAACGGCACGTCGAACACATTCTCCATCAGTTGCATGAAATTATAACAAGGCGCGAAGTAATTTACGAAGCTATCATAAATTTGTTGGTGCGCGACGAAATCATTGCTAACCGGATTAACGAGAAAAAGTTAGGATCCAGAAAAATTAATTTGCCTAATTCTAGTGGAAAATCGAAATTTATTTCTCGACAACAGTAATAGAGTATAGACGAAAAATTCATGAGGTATAGTACCATGATAAATGAGAGATGATAAATTGATTGATGTGATTTTTAATAACTAAAAAAAAACATTAGAAGTAAAAAGTAATAATGCACTAAAGTTTAGAACATTACGAAAATTATAAAAATACTTTTTAATTTGTATTAATACTCTTTTAATTTCTGAAATTTAATTTATTTTAAGAATTAATAGAAATAAAATTATCAAACTATAAATAAGCGCACATAAATAATTTAAATGTTTATAAATATATGTATATATATATATATATACATATATATACATATATATACATATATATACATATATAAATATATATATATATGTATATGTACACAGCAGAAACATAAAAATTTGATAGTTGTATGGTGAGAGCTTCAAGAAAGATCTATCCGATACTGAATGCACTCGCCACGTTAGTAAAAGCAAACTTTATGGCATTAAAACATAAAACTGTTTTTTATTGCCATGCTCTTGAAGCTGGGTTAATTAAGGTGCGCGTCAACTTCCACGTCGTCGCGAAAAACACGCATGCAAATGCGACAATTATACAATATAATTCGGATGAATGTAAAGAAAAGATACCTTGAATGCAGGAAAAATTTATAGATAATTTTTCATGCAATTTTTGTGATGCATAGATTTATAGCCATTTTGAAAAAAAAAATATTTTTTAATATAATTTATATAGCATCTTGTTACGATTTAAGAAGCAATATTGTTACAATGCTAAATGGTATCAGAATAAATATTTCGAGATAATGTAATCGTAAAAATTAATTAGAAAATATTAAAAGTAACATTTTGTTGTTGTTCTATATTTAAAGAATATTATTTCTTAATTGTAAATAAAGCTATAGGTTTTTGAAGAAATTAATATGAATGATTCATACAGAAAGAATAAGAAAACTGTGCATTAAAAAACTGTAAAGTTTTTAAAAATATTTTTTATATATTTATTAATACTTAATAAAATATTTTGATAAATATATCATTAATATTTCTCTGGATAAAGTATGTCAGAGTATGAAAGTGTCGCAAACGGTACTCGAATATGAATATATCGACTTGTTGTTCGATGGCACGAATCACGTTCCAGCGTCTTATTGTCCCGAGACGCATTCGATTGAATCGTATTGTGGGATAAACTCTAGTACAGTTAGTTCCTAGATAGTTCGATTTATCATCGAATCAACATTGTCCTCGTAAGCAAGGAACTGTGTCAGAAAAATCGCTGTCGATCGACGCGAATAAACGGTATTTTCGTATAAATCGCTGCGAAACTAGACCGATTCGCGTTTCTATTTACCTTTTTTATTCAAATTTTTCAAACTTTTCACCGCAATTGACTTTATGATCTGCGTATTATATATTATCGTGGTTTTGGTCGTGGTTTATATTGTGGTTATTCTTTATTGATTACACGAAATAGGAACAGAAAGGTCAAATTTTTCTCTATAGATTTTTAAGATTATTTTTAATATAAATTATTGGCATATTTTTAGAAAAAACTTTGATTATGCAATTTTGTAAAAAAAAAAAGTTTTCTAAATAAAATAATAATTAAATAATAAATTTTATAATATATGAAAGAATTAACTCTTCTTTGTGCATATAATATATGTTTAAAATATTTTATATATTAATTTGTAAATTAAAATGTTATTTTAAAAAATAAAAAAATATTTTTAAAACGAGAAACAATGAAAAATATAACTTTTTCTATAATTACATTACTTGGTTAATCATTAAAATAGAGAAAAGCTGATCTGTAATTTGTGCTTATAATTTACACATGAATAAATTTAGAAAGACTCTATCCGCACTTAAATTTATTAAATTAAGCGAGTGTCTAGTTTCATTCCAGAAATACTTGTATATTTGCATAATGTGGAAGTGGTGCATATCATCTGCAATCTTCACACTAGATTCTTACATCTTCTAGGATAATTTTTTCTTTTAACTCTAATATAAATTATATAAAAATTAAACCGTCTCTTAATTTAGTCATATATTTGTCGTCAAAGTTCACGATGAATTCTATTAAAGCTAATTAGACGCAGGAATGTTTTTTTTAATTACGGCGTCGCAAAGAGGGAAGGTGGCGAGGACGTTGTTCTTCGCACAAATACTATTCGGCTATTCTTGGTATACGTCGTTACTCGCAGTAGCTCTTTCCTGCTCGTAATTAATTAGATGGTCGTACAAAAAGAAGTAGAGGTTTCAGCTTTAGGATGCGACGGTGCATTTATTACTACGTACATTTTGTCGCGGCGAGCCGGGCATGTTCAGCACAACTTTATAAGCGACATACTTACTTAATTTAATATCGTCAGACCATAATTTAACCCTTGATTTTATACGAATTCAGGCCAGTTACAAAAAAAAGATACCTACACTTTTGTTTTAATTTATGCTTTTCTTATTTTTATTTTATTTTTATTCTTTCTCTTGTAAGTTTTTTATTACTTAAAGTTTGTTTTGAACAAAAGATTTCTTTTTTAATTATTACCCAATATTTTAATTTACAAAATATGATTATGATTTTAAAATAAATATTAAAAGAAATTTTTTTTCAACACAGATCTTTTTAAAACTGAATAAATGTGCCGACATACAAATAAAATATATTTTACGAATGTGATTTTCAGAATAAAATTTCGCCCGCGGTGAAATCAATTTCAAATCTCTTCGAAAATGGATTCGTGCCATCGCTGCTCACATCTCCTGATATCCCTCAACGTAAACGCATAAATATTTTGCTATCAACGTGGATCTCATATTCTTTCTTCCCTTTCCCTTTTTATTCCCAGATCAGCTCACATTTCTAAAGCTCGAGTTTTTACGATCGCCTATATCTGCACGTCTTATATACATACATATGTAATTCGCGATCTGCCAACGCCTATCATCACGTTGTGTCGCATTTTATATCATTTTCTCTTTGCCGTGCGATGAACGCATCATTCGAAGGTGAACTTCCTCGCGAGGACACTCAGGACCCGTTGACTCATCCCGCGCCTCTTCAACGGTATGAACATCTGTCTGTTTGTCTCCCATATATCGCGTTGTTCCGGCTAACTGTATAGTGTTATTGCGTGAGATGAGCTATGCGAGGATCTAATGATTTCGAGATTGCTTTTGGGCATAAGTTTTATATATATATATATAAAATTGAAAGATTTCTTAAAGTTCTTAATGAATGCTGAGAAACGGTCAGATCTCAAATTCCTCGTATAGTTAAATTATTTTTACTTAGAGTTTGCTTACTTTAAATATATGTGGATTATTACATTCAAAAATCAAATCAAATTTATCGATTGTTCGAATGACGAATTTTGATAGAATAAATCTCGTGAAATATGCGGTTTGACAACGATATTTGTGAATACTAAATTTATATTATATGCAAAACTTGATAAATATTAAAGTACAGAATTAATAACGATTGTGTTCTTTAAAGAATTATAATTATAATTAAACACACCATGACACTTATTAAATGCCGCTTGACTCGAATTTGATTCATACTATATCAGTGACGTTTTGTTAATGAAAAACACAAGAATGATAACAATTTTATCCTAATATTACATAACGCCAGTCGAGTTAATTATTAGTTAAAATGCGATAGACTGATAATATACATATATAATATGAATTTATTATTGGAAACATAGATTCTGTAGATTTTTAAGACATGTTAATTATAATAATTATAAAAAATGATAACGTTTTTCCTAACAGCGGTGGTAATTAGTTCGTTGCCATTACAAAATATTTCACACGAAATAAAAGTATACGAGGAACATTATTATGTTTCTTGAATTTTAAAATAATTGCTAATTACTTTTCGAGAATTTATGTGAGGAAAACCAGTTTTTTATAGTTTTAGGAAAAGATTGAGTCGCGAAGATTTTCAAGATATGTAGAAAAATTTTATTGAGATAATTCATATATATATATATATATATATATATATATATATATTGTGCACAGAATAATAAGAGGAATTAATTGGTATGAAGAAAACACATAGCTATCTTAAAGAAAAAACATGTAACTGCTCGTTAAAAACTGTTTTCTTTAGGACAACTATGTGTTTTTTTTACCACATCTACATCAATTAATTCTTCTCATTATTCTACATAAAAGTATTGAAGCAAGATAATAAAAAAGTAAATATCTTACGAGATATTTTTAAGTTTATGTAAAATTATGTCAAATTAAAGTATAAATATTTCGAAATATTTCATAAATAATTTTTGGCCATCATACCTTTATAATATTTTACACAGAGTTTATAATATTTTACCTATAACATTTTACGCAGAGTATTGTGAAAAATAGATTTATATAAAAAAATCAGGATTCTTTTATTTAAAGAAAAAATTAGATTAAGCTTAATGCTATTATCCATAAAAAAGTGATTTCCATTATACGACGTTCCCATCCGTATTAGATTTTTTTATATATCTTTTACTTTTGCAAATATTTACATCAATCACTTTATATAAATCACCTTATATGCGAAAATATGGATAACATTTTGTTTTTCTGCGCGTGGTCCTTGTCTCTTTCCCCTACTCGATCTCTTTTATGTAGTAGTAGGGCGTACCCCACTATGCCACGCTGACATATTGCCAGGTATGTAAACAAGGTCACGTCGCTATTTCTTACATTTAATATCACACGTTTCTGCGATTCGCGTATCATTGAGTATTTTGAATATAAAAATAATCAGCAAATTGTATCTAAATTAGCAAAAGGAAAGATGATCATTGTGTCGTTGATTAGAAAATATATGAGCTTTTATAAACACGGGCAATTCTGCACTACATACTTGGAATAAGTGAAAACTTCAAGCGTTTCCATTTCATGGGAAAGTAAGGTAAGACTGATATATTCAACGTAATCGTAACATGTTCAATTTATTCAATAATTGTAAATATTTGAGGAGTATATATAATTGATCAGATATTAATTAAATTGCAGTGTTTGCAGAGTGAGAAAGATATTGTATGATAAGATAAAGAGGAAAAATAATCAATCAACATATATTTCATAAAACTAGATATTTACACACACAGTCGGGAATTAAACTATAAATTAAATTAAAAATTATTTTTTGACATTTGTTTCTAAAATTTCTGACTTCCCAAATGTATATAAATATTATAAATACAAGTTTTATAAATCACGGAGAATAAACGTAAGTCGGAGACGATGATAATTAAAGGCCTGATGATTACAAGAGAGAGAAGCGTGCTGAAGGTAGGACTGAAAGAAAGTCATTAACACTTGCCGTCCTCATTTATATGTACCTCGCACATAGGTATAACGCGCGAATCGGTAGAAACCAGTGGAATGTAGTAATATGTAAACAAGATCGAGGAAGATGACAGTATGGGTTAGAGCAAACCCGGCGCCATCGGACTCACGTAGAACGTTAATTAACATATTTAACATCCGGTCTCGCGTACTTGTTTTATAAATTGCCAGCGCGACCTCGAAGATTCACGATCGAACCGAGATAAGCAACGCGTTCGTAAATTCTTGAGTTCATATAAATTTGGTATTCTATCATCTAGCGTGCGTGTAAGCTAATTTTTCCTGCCAGTTGTATAAATTATGTTCGTGCAACAGCGTAACAATGTAAATTATTTCGCGTACAGCGTAAATTATTATTCCGGATTATTCACGCAATATTGTGCAGCGAAGACACTTTAGGATTAGAAAACTCTCCGATGAAAAATCCTTCAGATGAGATGAAGCAATTGATCGAATTTAATATCGAATTAACATATTCGATGGTCAACAAAGATTTTTGTGCCTTGTTTTTAGTGGCGTTCTTTGAATATACTTGTTATAATAAATTAAATGATCTATCAATGAAATTATTAATCTTTAAATTATACCGATCGGTTTAGAGATTAGCTTAATTAAAATTCGAATTATTGCGTTATTAATTATCTCAATTAGTTAACATAAGAATTACGCTGATAACGTAGATATTTTTCAGATCGTTGACTACTCTTGAATCTTTTTCGTGTTTATTTTGACGGAAGAAATTATGCTTATGAATGGCACAAGTTTAAAAAAATAGAATGCAAATAACTTTAAATCTAATAAAATACTCTACAAGTCTTCGAGAAATTCTGAATTCTATCAATGAATAAATAAAATAAACTTGAATGAATGTGTTAATATTAGATGGATAAGTTGTTGTGAAATAAAAGTTGCTGTACTTTAAAGTTACTTTTATGCATAATATAGAAATTGTTTTCTAAATGATAAATTAACGCTGAAATTTATAAATTTATAGATTATCTAAATAGCATTATTAATATTATATTGACTTATTAAATGTCAATCGTTGCATATTAAATGCATTAATTGTGAATATCGTGTTCATTGATATTATCCTTGATATTTATTTTTTTCTTTAACATATATTTTTGCGATAAAATTATAGTATAAAATTAATCATTGTAGAAATCTTAAAGAAGTTAAATATCATAAAATATTTATGTTTGAGATTAATTCTATCATTAATATATCATGTAAAAGCGTATATATGTATATATATATATATATATATATATATATATATATATATATATATATTGAATTAATCAAACACCACAAACAATTTTACATGTATATAATAGATATTATTTTAAAATAGTTAAATTGTTGATTAATATATTCAATCATAATTAACATGAACGCAACCAGTTTATGCAATTTTCAAGATGGAATTTAAAAGATGGCCAGAAGCTCTGCGTCTCCAAATGCGAACTAATATTTCATAGCTGACACATAGAATACATATTTACGACATTAATTGCGTATATCGTTCTTTGAATGAGAAATGTTGCTTGTTAATTCATTCGCCTATGAAACATTTCATATACGATAATACGTTGCACATATAGTTTGAAATGAAGCAGCGAAATCGCTGCCGGCGTCGACGGCGTAAATCGATAAAGCGACACGTTAAATTTCACAAATCGTCAATTAATCTTATCAATTAGTTTCATTCGGCGACATTAATAAATTATTAATTTTATAATTTTATCAGTCAGGCGCTTACATGATTATCTTTCGCGAAATGTGAGGAAAAACTGACAATCTTTAAAGATTCTTATATACATATACATATACTATTAAATTCCTGATGTATATATACTTTTATGCTAAAAATTATTTATTTTATCTTTGTGACATATGTTTGTAGTATATATGTATGTATTATCTTTGAAAATAAATCTGTCTTATGTTGCAGACAAGATAAAGTTTTAACGATCAAACGGAAACTTTGCATTTCAACATAGTTATTAATCTTCTGGCAATTTTTATATTCGGATATATCAAAGCATTTCAAATACCACTCTTATCAGAAAGAAATGCACAGAGTGCAATGGCCGCGATTATTTAGCGGGAGATTTCGCGACGAATGAGCGAGGCGAGTCAACCGGAGTCGATTAAGAATCGTTAATTAACATACTTCTTTAACGGCCGGTCGATATTACTTTATAACTGAAGTTAATTTCCTCGTTTATACTGCTGCTGCTAGCTATGGCGCAACTTTTTAAGATAAAGTATTAAGTAGAAACGTGATTGAGAAAAGATTGCACCAGAAATATTTTTATAGTCCGCCGGATGAGATTGTTCTTTTTTTTGCATTGTCGTTTAATGGGTCGTGCGTCTCAAGGTAACCCCGTTTCACACATGCTTATTAAAGTCGGTTACTATTTATATTTAACGCGTACGTAAAAACTGCTATTAATTAATATTTTCTTGCTGTAATATTTTAATGTTATTATACATTTTCATCACACGTATTAAATAAATAAATAAATAAGGATTGTTCTTTTCTGTTTTCACAAAAGAGATATAAATATGATACACGTAATCAATAACATTAAATAATTATTAATAATAAATTAAATAATTTTTGCAAATTTTTATAGTCGTGACAATATATCAATCGATTGCTATTAAGGTATTTAATTAAAGATTGACATTTGTTTCTTTTAACACACGGATAATAACATTGGCAATTCCCATGCTCTTAAACATTTTTTGTTCCATTTTTCTGTATTAAGAAAATATAATATATATATATATATATATATATATATATATATATAAATAAATTAAAAGCTTGATTTTTCTCTTAAATAGATTTTGTAAAACTCGATATCAATTATCGGTTAAAAATAATTAATAATTAATAAATTCTGCGTGAATTGTGTGGACCGCGGTAGTTTTGGACAAATTCTGGAATGTCATTCATTTTCATTCGAATTTTATGGCGTTGAGAGAACGAACGAGATTAATTTTCACGGTGGCTCGATGCGCGAAGGATGAGGCGGCTGGCGCGGCGGATCGCGGATAGAATGGAGAATGAAAACTCTCTGGTAAAACTAGTTGTTCGACAAAAACTAGACGCTATTCAAAGGCCGTTTGTAGTATGCAGCAAGACTGATGAGAGAGCAGGAGGAACGGACGAGTTGCTCGCTCGCTCGTTCGTTCAGAAGTAGAATAGAAGCAAAATAAGGCAGAAGGAAAAAGAGAGAGATGTATGTGTGCATCCAGGTGACTCTCGGAAGGATAACCACAGTGAGGAAAGAACGAACCTGGCCAACCAGGACGAAATGATTTCGTTAAGGAAGACCGCACATGTCGTCGGACTTTTTTTTTATTAAACAAAGGGTTTCTAGACGAGAAGGATAAGGTTTATAATCATCTACGTCAGGCGTGTGAATGATTAAAACGGATGGGTATTCAAATTGAATATTACGTTTGAAAAATTAGATTAAACTCCCTTGAAAAATAATATTATATGTATAAACATCTATTTGTTTTACGTCAGTTAATTATATAATATATTTATATATGTACGTGTGTAAAAAATTTATTCTCGTGTGTGTCTTCAGAGAATTATACACATATATATATTACTGCAATTTTGAGGCAAATAAGCCCGCGTAAATATTTCCAAAATTTATTTTTTAAGATTTTTTTACTTTTTTATTAGTTTTTTATTCGCAGAGAATAATTAATTACATATCCATACATTAGTCGCGTATCTTAGTCAGATTACAATAAAGTTTTATTAATTAAATATATATATATATATATATATATATATATATATGTTTTAGAAAGAAGCAAGAAATTAAAGTTAACATTGCTAAAACCATCCATTAGTGACCTGCTTCTATCTTTATTGACCAGAAACTGCGCCAAAAGTCTTTGACCTATTTCTTACTTTAAATATAATGTTATTTTAAAAGCAGTTTTGTGCAAAATATGAGTAATCAAACACAAAAAATATATGTATATACAATAGGTATATATTTTTTTCTCTTGCGTACATGTATAGAATTTTATAAATAATATGTAGTATATATAATATATGTCATATAAAATAAGTAGTATACATTTACGTTATAAATATATGAATAATTCGATATATACATATATAAGAAAGATTTCAAAATTTTGCAGTTTTTTTCCTCCAACATCTTATTCTTTTTATTAGCAATCAAAAAAGATAATTATATGCTGTTCGCTCTGGACCTCAATGCAAAGAACTGGTATTTAAATTACAATATTATAATAAGCCCATAATAAAGAGTATACGTTGGCGGATAAAGTGGTATTAAATATGTCGTATTAATTCGTCGTAAACGAGACTTTAAAATGATCCATCGGAGACGTGCGCATGGATGCTACATGCGAGGGAATATGTATCAGTTGCTGTCGTCGCGATTTGAATATGCACGAGTTATTTAACCGGTTTGATAACGTAAACGGTGTAAAACACGATGAATCTACATCCGATTTGCGAAAAGTTATGCTTGATTATGACTTTCTATGCTGGATCATACCTTTTTTTTATCATAAGACAGATCCACCGCTGGACCTGTTGTCTTATCATCCATTCTCATCAGCTTTCCTATCCTGACGCGCGATCTTCTTGTGTCTAAGCGTACACGCATCTGAATTATTCTTCCGAAGATTTTTACAGAAGAATTTTTTTATTATAGAGTTACCCTCTACTTATTTTACAAAAGATAAAATTATTTATTTATCTAAAATATTTACTGATTTCTAAACATATAGATTGTTTAAATAAAAAAATCTGTATATGCAATATAAATATTAATTTTAAATATTCATTTTTCGGATTCTAATTTAAATATCGGATTTTAATTTAAATATCAAATTATACGTCAAGCGTTAAAGATACCGCTATCGAAAATCTTTCGCGATATTACGGGGTCGGGCTATAATTTAATTATCTTTGAGGGTGCTCTCTCTCTCGCATTGATAAAACGGTTATAATCGATACTTTTACAAATCGTTAGAGGCAAATTGTTACGGTCAGTTCACTCCCCTTCTGTACGCTTGTTGATAGTATCGACACAGTTTTGTTCCTGCGGCGAAGAAACACTCGATTAACGACTATATGAGTGTAGCATAGCATAGAGCGATTCGTTTCCTTGATCCAACCCTTGGCCATCCTCTTCTTCGACGCACACAAACTAATCATAAATCTCGTATTTTCCTTTTGAGCCGTTGTGTACTCATTTGGCGCATATTGCGCGATTGCAAGGCTACGATAAAGAAGGCATGCGACGTTACTGGAAAGGCAATAAATATTATAAAGAGAGGAAGAAAGAGATAGAAATAGAAAGAGAGAGAGAGAGAGAGAGAGAGAGAGAGAGAGAGAGAGAGAGAGAGAGAGAGAGAGAGAGAGAGAGAGAGAGAGAGAGAGAGAGAGAGAGAGAGAGAGAGAGGGAGGGAGGGAGCAAGAAAGGGAGTGAGGGAGAAAGGGAGGGAGAGAGGGAGGGATCAGTTTAATTTGAGACAAGTTCTAGATATATGTATATAATAGGATAGTGTATATAACGTCATAATAATAACAGTAATATGATATAAGATTCTTAGTAAAATGTAGCTGATACTTAAAGTTATTAGAGGGAAATGATACGGATATGAATCAGTGAATTGCTTATAATGACGCATATTTGAGCATGTGATGCAGTAAACTATATCATTATTATATGCGCTAATTAAAAAATTTGAACAACATAACATGCATAATAGCAATGCATAATAAATCGAGTAAAGATTGTACGCAGAGAGAGTATATAATTTATTATTATTTTATTATTTATTATTTATAATTGATTAATTATTAAACAATCTAATGGATACACATACGCATAAAGTAATTTTACTGTAAAAACGCATATGTATATGTATTGAAACAAAAATATTCAGCTAAATCTTTTATCAAGAATGTTTCAAAAATTTTGAATATTAAAAAAAGTTATCTCGTTTTATATATAAAAAGTTTTGTGTATTGTTTGAATAAAGTAGTTAGCATTAACCTTAAGGGGACAGGCAAGTTTTCTCGACTTTCAGAGTTTTCAGTTTAAAACTTTAATATATATATCAGATTGTTATACTACGAAAAATCTGAAACCATAAAGGTAAAAAATGACTTTCCAAAATGTATTGAGTAGAAAATTTTCATGAAACAATTTTAATATTTTTATAAATATTAATAAAATTATTATTTATATTAAATAATAAATATAACTATAAAGATATTTTACACACAATATTATTATAAAAATAAATTTCAAAATTGAGAGACACAAAACTACAATTTATAACAAGAAATTTTTTTTATTTATTATATTTATGAATACATCTAGTAATATATAATATGTATTTATAAATATATACTAATAACATTATTTTGTGTAAAAATAAAATAAAAATTAAAAAAAAATTAAAAATTAAATAATGAAGATTTTTTTATAATGGGTGATTATATAGCAATATGCTGCCTGTTTTAAACTGTCATTTTATATAATTATATAAATCCTAATTCTGACATAAAATATGTACTTTTTATTTTATCAGTATTTTATTGAATAAGTATTTAAATGCACTTAATAATATTGTCTTGTGTGATGAGTTGACAGCAAAATTGACAGTTGTCAATTATCAAATCTTAATTCTGATATCAGATTCTTACTCAGTAATTCCAAAAATCCTTATATAAAAATATTTTTATTTAAAGTTTAAAGCCAAAAAATTAGCTTTTTGTTCTCTAAAGGTTAAAGCAAAGATATACGCAAGACACTTAAAAAAAATTGTAGATCAGATGCTGTATATGTATATGTGTCTGTTGCGTCATTACTAGAAATAAAATTTTATGGAAGTTGTCGTCGGCACATCAGGGGTTAAAGACTGCAAATGATGGACGATGAACCTTGAACTATCCTGTATCCCTTTTTTCTATCCCCTATAACGAGCGGAGCAACGATTAGCGAGCGAGTGAAGAAAAGAGGGAAGAGGGGAAGGGGGGGACTGGATCTTTTCCTACTTTGCCGTCCACGTTCTTTTTTCTTTTCTACGCATGCAGGACTTGTTTCTCGAGCGTCTCTCAGCTCACCTGTGACGCTCGTGCGAGCCCGGGGAAGCACGCATGGTTGAGTCGTCTAAGTACATCCATATAGTGGAGTCTAGTTCCTCGGTCGACCCACCTACCCTACCATGTAAATTCTTCACCGTGACGCACACATCGGTAACCACCGTTTCTTCTTCTTCTTCTTCTTCTTCTTCTTCTTGGTCGACTTCTTCTTCCTCAACGTGTATTTTCTCACGAGCACCGTTGTGTGTCCACTGTCATTCTCGGTCAATGGAACCCGCCCCAAAAGTGGCAAACACTCGCCATTCACCACTATTCTATACTGTACCACCGTGGTGATAGCACTGCACCATTTCGGTTCTCATCGCGACGACGTGTGTGACCATTGTATTTTCCGCATTTCTCATTCGCATGTTAAAACCGTTAAAAAAGTAATTGATTTAATCAGCTGCTACTTTACGATTCCGTTATCATTTGTAATTATTGTTGAAGAAGAGTATAGTTATATATTACCTTGAAATAATAAGTACAATTATATGTGTATGCATTCGATTCACTCTGTTATTTTTTGACAATTTGTATTTGACGTTTCTTCTGAAGACTAGAAACAATTATAATTTTCGCGTTACGCTTACGTATGTACGTCGCCAACAGGATGAAAGCCCGCCACATCACAGCGAGAGACACAATTCCCCTGCCTACGCGAAATTCCCCGGGCGTTGCAGACGCCCACGCGACAATAACGATGAGAGTAAAAGTCCAACGACGGTAAAGGAATCTTATCGATTTTGCAACGCGACGATGACGAGATACTTGAAATGTGACATCAAATGCGACTGCGTCGCGTATGGCGTGGAACGAATTTGCCATTTCCCACGTACGCCTCGCATATCGCGGTAACGAGCGAGTGATAAAGGGTTAAGAGACTGCATAAAATCCAGTAGAAAGACGAGAGAAGGCGAACGAGCGGTGATCATTGAACGTTGAGGTGAATTAAAGATCTTCGTATAAGGATCTCTATATCTTTAATATACATTTTACGATTGGCCAGACCAATAAATATATAACGTAATAATTATAATATTAGTCATATGTATTTATACATGTCATTCTGTGACTAAATGATGTCTACAATATTTTGTTGCTACCATATTTAATCTAATGCTAGAAATTTAAAATGAAGATGGCAATACAATGATATCGATTGAATAAAATCAACGCGATTAACTTGCGTCCCGAATTTCAGAAAAAGCGAAATATTGCTTTTTACACAAAACGTACGAGATTTATTTCAACGATATCTCGATGAGAAACGATACTCGATGTGAAACTAACGGCAATATCGGCGGAAGGGAGGCTTGTAAAATCAAGTTGAAATCTAGATACCATTAATCGCATCTTTAATAATGCGTTAGCGAGTAGAGGATCGTGCGAAATTTATTGTTTTAGACTTAGACGATGCATTGCACCCGAGAGCGTATTCTCGTATCTATCTTTTATTTGAATTCTGTAATCAATCTTGAATTATTGCTTCCTTAATGTAGTTTTCATATAAATCGCTATCTTTTTAATCTTTGATTTTTATGTTCTTGTTATATACATATGTATGTATCCGCGCGCACATCTTTATAAATTATCTCTATCTAAATATATCTGTATTTTTAATTGCTTATATATAAATTCATCGATTGCTTAATTTTTGCTAATGGAAAATAGATTTCAAATTGATTTGGAGAATTTGAAGACCATTGACATTCTGATTAACAAAATCTTATCACACTGTTTATGTTTCAAGAAAAATTACAATATGAACGCTACAGTAACTTATTACTATTAATGATAACTTCTTCTATAATGAAGTACAAACAACGAAACTTGTGAAAAATGGAGAAATAATAGCTATGGAGACTATATAAGGAATGCATAATACAGTATTATTATTCATGAGAAACCAAACATTCCTGTCCTTTATAACGATTTAACGTTTTCCTAATTTATATTCACGAAATAAGGCAAAATCTTGTACAAACATATATTTATGCGAAAATTTTAACTGCGAATGTTAGTGATGATAATTAAAAATTAAATCGATAAAAGGAAGTTAATTTTAAACTTATTAAATAATTATATAAATGAAAGAAATACGACTTATATATTTTGATATATATAGAATGATCATATAATATCGCCATCATTATAAATTAATAAGTCTTATATAAAAAATAAGTTTTATATAACAATTATAAGTTAAAGAACAATAACATACACTTCTTAATAAAATCTCAAATAATTAGCATTATTTTTCAAATAAAAATATGTAATTTTTTAATAATATAGACAACATTAAAACAGATAATTATGCATAATACTATTTTGAATCGGTTTTTATATGTCTTCTACGTTATTACAAAATAAAATTATACCATTTTTAAATTAAAATAGAATACATAAAGTTTTAATAATATAGAGAGCACAAAACAAATAATAATGTATAATGTTATTTTAAATCGATTTTCATATCTTTTTCGTTATTACAAAATAAAATATCATATAAAAGTATAATAATATCATATCACATGGAAAGATAAAAGCAATTTTGAGATTTATTAGAAAATTAGTGTTCTTTAAATTTTTATTATTGAAATTTATTCTTTATTCAAAGAATATGGTCCGTTCAACTGAAACGTGGATTAAGGTTGCTGTTTTATAAAAATATCAATCTATGTAACATACCTAATAGATTATTTTTAAATTTATAATTCTTTTTGTCACAAACTATTGGAAGTGACTCAACAATTATGGTGACCATTACGACCATGTATGTATAATATGTTACATTATATTATATCGTAACTACTATCAGAGTTACTCTACGACTCTCTTTAAAAATAATATTCCTTACCTAGCACACATGTATAATTTCCAAGTGCGTTTCTGACGCGCCTTCGCGCGAATATAATCAGGCTCGATAGCAGAAATCGATAGTAGATGCGAGCCGGTCATCAAGCCGGCCGCGAAAAGTACGGCAGGTATATGCGGTTCGTTAAAAATTCCGGATCGACAAGCACGGATGTGGATATCGGTTCAGCCGCACTGAATCGCGCTCATCGAGAAACGAGTTCGCCGCGAGAAAAAAGAAGGAAACGAGAAAATAGGAAACGATTGAAACGCACGTACGCGCGTGATATCAACTCTTTGATACAATCGACGAGATCCTGCGCGCGAATCATTAATCGAATCCCACGCTGCAGCAGCAGTGGGATGCGTTTTGATCGCGGATGCGTTTTGTCGTCGATTTTACGATTCTCTTACTGTGTCCCGTATTTGGAAATACTTGCTGCTGGTAGATTAAATTTACGTTGAAAAAAAAAAATCAACGTACGTAATTATAGCTGGCGGATCGAGAAAAATTAATGTCGAAGGAAATTTCAAAGAAACTTTGTTTAAAAATTTTAACGGCAAAATCGATAGGTGGATGTAAAATTAGCGTTCTGCCAATAACGGCGAATTCCTATCTGTTGATTGATCTCGAGAGTGCTAAGGAAGATAGTAATCTCACTGTCTCGCGTTGAGACGATGATCAATCACGACGTCGATGGATAGATTAACGAGTGGGTGAATCTACGCCGCAATAACTTTTACCTCTTTGGTTCTAGAAGCAAATAAAAAAACGTAACTGTGTTACACTTTCATAAATTCTAAGTAAGAAATTAAATTACAAAAGTTAAATTATTCCATAATTATTATAGATTTTATGTTGACTACGCTGATAATCAAGTGCAAGAATGATCAATCTCAATCAATTTCACAAGTATTTTCTTACGAATACTGATTGATGGATAGCGCTTATTTAGGATTGACAGAAGCTGGCTAGCGTTGGCAAAGCTACTAATTAAAACTGGCTATCTCTAATTGAAAGCCATGACTCGTGACCGTGAGATCTACAATATTTAATCCCGAATTGTATTAGAAAAATGTATCAAGCGTGTGATGGGAATTTGTTCTAGGCTGTCTCACACGGCAAAAACGACGATCAACGAACTCGGATATTCGAGATTTGTGTAACCTGAATGAGATAGAAATTAAAAGCGAGTAGATCGAGCTCGTCGTACGTCTCATCTTCGTTTGAATTAGCTTTCCCTCGGTCATCGTGAAAAGCCGTTTCGATTTTCTCGTATCGTTGCCGTATCCCCGATAATAATTCTACGCAATCGACGGCCACTAATCTGCGTTTCAATCGCGTCTTTTTTTCTTTGCTTCCCAATGCGCGCCGCAAGCGTGTTATTACCTGCGGTGAAAATCTCTCCGAACCATGAAACGAGTTGTTGGCGCGTACGTGGACTTTTCCTCCTTCCCTCGTGAAATTGCGAACCATAATTTGTCCCGTGATGCTGGATACAAAATGCTCGTCGACCAAATTGTCGCTCGTGATTGCGCTGCGAGTTTCGTTGAATCAAGGACGTGAGAACAGAAGACAGAATATGTCAATCACGCGAATGACGAATAAATCTGTGTGGCGTGCAAACTTGATCTTATTATAAGATTTGTCTTGTCAACAAATGTTATTTCAATTTTTAAAATATTTCTAAACGATTAATTTAACCTTTTTATATTTTAAACGGTTTATATATACGTGAGATGTAAAAATAATTGGATTGAAATAAATTATTTATATTATATGTCTATTTGTCTCTCTAAATAATTCTACTAGCAAGTAAAATATTGCAAATTTTTAATTTTAACATTTGTTGCATGTTGAATTCAATATAATTAAAAATATTTAAACTAAAATTATTCAATTATTTCGATTTTTAATCAAATTAAGAAAATTACAAGTTAAATTGTTGACAAATTGGGCGATTAATTTTTTTCAAAAGGTAAACTAACAGTTGTGTTCTCTGTTTTACGAATTAGATAAGCTATTTTACTGAATTAAATCGAAAAGTAATTAAACTTTACCAACTTCTTAACTAGTTATTAAGTATACAAAAGGGATTATAAGAGAATTTCTCATAACTCTTATTAATCCTTAAACCATAGCGAGGCACATATCCGATTAAGAAACTTTAAATCCGATCTTCGTACGCAGCTATAATTACAAGAGGTTCAGTAACGTATCATTCATTTCGCATTAAAACACGCGCACTTCAATTATATCACCAAAATTATGTGCATCGAGCTAAGCGTATATCTCAATGAATTGTATAAAATATAATTTATATATTTTTTTTCTTTATCTGTTTACACACATACATAAAAAAATAATATTTATTCACTCGAGAAGTACAATCTGCGATCACGGAGGTTCGAATACACGAACGATAAATACAAGAGAGGAACGAAAATTCGTCGTGGAGACGTGAGTTCATGCGTTCTCTCCGGATCTAACGATCGGTGATCGAGAGAGATCCCAGCACCGACGAAGAGCAGCTTGATATTCGTCGGATGCGCGTCGCCGAGCCCGGCCGTGTATGAACGCGGAATAAATTATCCCCGTGTGTCGGGAGGTCTGTTTCTTCTGCTTCTCTCTCTCTTTCCTCTCAACATCGTTCACTCTCTCTCTCTCTCTCTCTCTTTCCTTCTTTCAAGCAATCCAACTATCTCACTCGATTGCTCTGGCAATTGCTCTTCGCAGTCGTTCGTTCATCCCTCTCCGCTCGTCGTCTTGCTCTCTCTCTCTCTCTCCCCGTCAAGGCGTCTATAATGACTCCTCGTGGTGGGACGATACCGGAAGTGAAGTCAGCACGGCGGAACCAGACGTTCACTCAATGGAAAGTTTGAGCTCCACCGGCAAGCGTGGCAGCTCTCTAAAAGAGGTGGCTATACACGCTCGCACGCGGCGCTCGTTCCAGCGCGAAGGAAGGAAAATCCGTTTCCTTCGACCGGCGCGTTTGGCATTCGCGTGAACGCGAGTCACGCGCGAACAGCTTGCGCGAGAAAATCTGTGCACGTCTTCGTCGAGAAGGATCCGAGGTCGAAAGTGTAACATTTCGAAGAAAGTTGATTGAGCGTCCGATGAAAGCTTCGGGTGTTAGTCCACCTTCGGTTGGATATCCGATGCACGAAAGGAAGATTAGGAGGAGGACAAAGGATCCGAGAAAAGTAATCCGAGGATTCAAGAGCAATAACGTAAACTAATTAAGGATTGAATTAGAAGAGATAGATGGGCATTGATTTAATTTGATGTGTCGCGGTAACTGGTAGACTTTTATTGAGATCGATAAATAAGAGATTAAGAAATTAAACGTCCGTGGATTTAACGAAAAAGTAAGTGAAGTTAATCGACAATTTGGATTGCGGAAATTCAAATTGATTTAATAGAATGATAGACTTAAAAATGGATGACAGCTAAGTTAATGAATAATAAAAAAAATGTACGAGAAATATTTATTCGGGGTTGCATTAACGTCGCAAATAAAGTACGTTTTATTGTGAAGTACCGGAAGTCACGGGGAGCAGCAAATAACATCGTCGAGTAATCAAGGCAGCAGTTGAATAAATTGGATCGTACTGGATATTACAAGAATCATTGAGAAAGAAAGAGAGAGAGAGAGAGAGAGAGAGAACAGAAAAAGAACATTCGAGGAAGCTTGCCATTAAGCTATGACAAAGAAAAAGTTTTCTCCCCGCGAAGAAGAAAGAAGACGATAAATTTGCGGGAGACATTGTATATTAACTTCCATTTCAGAAACAGTGCGTAGAAATTTAAAAAGCGCCAACGTATTTATGATAAATTATTTGGAGTTTTATCTGGAAAATCGAAGAGAAAATTGGATTTGTTTCGGACTGTTGATTGGAATATTGTTTCGAAATATTTCTGCCAAAGTACATACGTTGAAAATTTAGACTTGTGTGTGTGAACTTTCTCGCGAAATAAAACTCGAAGAAAGTTATTCTGTATAGTCGACTTTAAATGCGTTTTCTTTTTGTGCGCAACTACATGAAAAATAGGCGAGTTTTCACTACGCCGAACAATAAGCATTTTCGCGTGAAAGTGACAAGATGATGACAGTCTTTGGGAAAATAAGACCTGTGTAATTTTCGTGGGTGAGACAAAGGGTTGTCTGTGAAACGGAAGTCCATCGCAAAGAATGCTAATTAACCCAATTCCTCTCGAGGAATTGCGTTACAAAACAGCATACGTTTTAATTTATTGCATTATCGGTCTATGTTTCCTTAATTAAAATGATATATCGTCTCATGTGTATATTAGGTATAAAAAAAATTAATGAAACCAAAAACTAAAATTAATGTACATACTTTAATGAAAAATAGTGTCCAGTCTTCTTCCTTGCAAGAAATTGACCAAACTATTTTGAAATGTGCGGTACAAATTAACGAGCTTTGTAATTTTACAAAGTGCTCATCGTGTCCAATGCAGCAGTTGTAGTCTGTCATCATCGAATCTCTTCCTCGTGTGAAACGAGAAATTTCCTGATGTGCGATGAAGGGACATTTAATTCGAATCTCATCTTGGGTGGTCCTCACTTAAGGTTCAGTCATCTGTATATGTTTCTCGTGATCGATATATTATATTTTTCAACGATTTAGGACCTATTTTAGACCCTAGATTCGTAGACTGACGATTATAGTAATCGACTATGGGCGCGAGAAATAGGTGCGTATTATCTGAAGAAACACGCATCGAATTGAAGAGATCCGAAATTTGTCACTATCGTTAACTTCTTTTGAGGGACTTCTATTCAGGGTGAAAACAAGGGACTTGAAGTGCATTTGTGAAAGTATTCGTCAGAGATGGTCAGCCAACACGCGATGGCCACCACCGTCCGCAAAGTTAAGCAGGAGAATCGTCTCAGGCGGCAGAATCAGAGTCAAGGTATATAAATACTTAATCGGTGGTTAATGGACAACAGGCGTTCGTGAAACACGGTTCGTGAAACGGTTAAACATAATATAACTTATACCCAATAATAAACACATTTAAAATGCAGACTATTCAAATAATTATGAGAGTAATAGTTTACTTAAATAAAATATTTAAGCTTTTATAGTTTTCGTAAAAATATGACAGAATGCTATAAATATTATATAGAAAATATTAAAATTATAATAACCAAAATTATCTATTAAAATAATAAATTTAAAAAAATATGAGAGATAGAGAGAGAAAGAGAGAAAAGAATAAGAAAAATTTTAATATTAAATTTAATTTAAATATTAATTTGTATATATATATTAAATAATATTTGAAACTGTTAAACTTTTGTATTAATTATTTTAAATATTATTTCCCTTCTATTATATATATATATATATATATATATATATATATATATATATATATTTATTTATTTGTTTGTTTGTTTGTTTCAAATCTTATTTAAAATGTTACGTATAATGATTAAAAAAAAGTAATAATTAGAAAATGATAAAATAAAAATATTTATTTTAGCACTTATTTATTAATCGCAATTTAAACGAAATCAAGTAAATATAAATAATTTAACTTCATTTCAAATATTATTTAATAAAATATGTGTGAAAGCAGATTTAAAAGACATGTAAGCTATAAGAGAGAAAGAAATAAAATCACATACGAATAAATAAAATACAAAATAAAAGAATAATATTTTTTCATATATTTTATTGCTCATACAATGTAAGAAAAATAATTATTTTGATTAATTATATAAACCTCTAATAAGAAATTTAGAAATTTTCAAATATTTATTTTTGACTCATATATTAAATTTCAAATATCTCAAAATAAAATGTAGTTACCATGTAAATATAAATGTAAATTATTATTTAATTATTTATATAAATATAATTTATTATTTTAGTGAATATAATCATTTATAATCCAGTAAGATAATAGTATGCGAACTATTTTTATTTTTTATTTCAAACATGTTGTCTACTATTTTTTAGAGCTCCTTGGCGATATAAAGCCTTAGTCACGATCTAGTTACGTAGAAACGTGTATATCACATGGTGCATCTTCTGCAAAATTAACGTAATTAGGGTATTGTAGCAATATAATATGACGTTAATGTAACGTAATGTAAATATATACGCGTGTAACCAACTTATTATGATCTTACTATAATTGCGTCAAAAATATAATATGCATGACTCTTTAGTGCATAAAACAAAGGAAAAAATTGAAAAAGCAAGCATATCTAAGCAAAGATTCTATTGTAATTAACATGCAGTAATTGTACGCTGTATAGTGAAGTTTTAGCAATTTGATCTTTTATCAACTAAATAGCCAGTTTACGTAAATATTATCGCGTAATTTTTCATCATTTTTAATAGAAGATACCTTGTGTTTCCTATCTACGGATATAAAATATTCTTGACGTAGTTTGCAGTGTACCTATGTATAATACATAACAATTTCCTAAATATATGCCTTTCCTTTGAATAAATTATTTAACACATTCACGTCAGGCATAGGGATATTCTACGCTGCATCGCTGTGATGCTGAATATATTAGAATTTATTTCACTACTTTACTGATTTTATTTATGTGTTCAAAATGCAGGAAAGCAATGCATAATATACACTTTTAAAAAAGTAAAATATAATTATATCAATCTATGTGAAACATTTTATTAAAAAGTTAAATATATAAATTCTTTTTAACAAAGAATTAATAAATATTCTTAAATCGTATCTTTTTTCCTGTTACAGATGAAGAGGGACCTTACAAGCCAGTGCCACCACCGAAGCCGGTGTCGAACAATCAGAAGAATCATCAGGACAGTCAGCAGGACGAGCAACGGGAACAGACGGTAGTCGACCGTTCGTCGTTGCGAACAACTTCCGGTCCGGAAAGGGCCAGCGTCGCGGAGAACGGGCAAGTTCGAAGCGCGGCCGGGCAGCCCTTCGCACCGGAATACAGAATGCCACCTTTGTATGGGGAGGAGCAGAGTTCGGGTCAGGCTCAACAGGCGGCTAGTTTGCAGACTCATAGCAGCAAGTTTCCGGTAAGTGTGATAATAAACAGTGAAATTACATGAATTTAATCAATTATTTCCTCTCGTTAGGATTGGTTTCCGCAAAATTTCGACTGTAAAAAGTTATCAGATTTTCTCAATTATAATATTAATTTTCTTTTGATAATGATGATGAATTAAAGTAGAATGTATTCGATAGAATGTATTGTTATATTATATATTTTATTCTGTTTTTCATATAAATCCGAAGATGATAGCTATAATTTTTTCCTGATACTTTTGACTGAAAATTTTCACAATTAAAATTCACAAAATTGATTTAAACATAAACTTTAATTTTTTTCTTTACAATTAACAAAATAAATTAAACTTCTGATAATAAAAACATGAAGAGATAGTGTCTTCTCGTAAATAATTCCTTACAATTTTTTACTATCTTTTCCGTATAGCTGTTAGAATTACTCTATACATAACAAAGATATAGAAGTTCTATACATACAGAATTACTCTGTACATAACAAAGATATAGGAGCATTTTACAACATACTTAATATGATATAAAAATAAAAGATGATATAAAAATAATTACATTTTCGACATAAATAAAATATAACTGAAAGTATATAAAACATTTAATCAAGATTGTTATAGGCATTAAAGATGATGTCATTTATTGACATTATTATTAGCTTTCTTTACTCCAATAAATTTATGATGTAATAATAAAGAGCGCTAGTTATGTTATATATGTCATTTTTTTCCTTTTTATGAGCTAATCCTGTGATTTACGAATGATGGGGTTGCAAAAATAATACATAAGAGCTAATAGAGTTCTTAATAAGGATATTTGATATCAGAAGGTACTGATTGAAGCTGTGATAATTTGATCAGTTTAATTTTGCGAATTATGAATACAGTTTATATTGATATTGTTGCGTCAATATTTTTTTTTTGAGTAATTATGAAGAACTTGTATACCTATTACAGACTTTTTATATAGGCAACTTTTTTATAAAACAATTTAGTTATTAAACGACGATCTTTATAGATTGACGTTTCATAAAAAGTCTTCTTGTAAGAAGGTTAAATTTACGAATGCTATATATGTAGTATCGAGATTTATACTGAAATCACACTAATTAGAATCCCTAATTCGTCCGTAGAAAGTTCGTTGCTCAATTTTCCGAACAGGAACTTACTCGTACCTTTACTGAACGAACAGGTCAGTAATTATCTACGAGAACGTACAACACCTTGTTCGTTTCATGTCGTTCCGTATGTACCAGGAACAATGAGACTAAAAAAAATAATGACGTGCCGTGGCGTATAATGCAGCCAGCGATGGCTCTAAATCTCTCCTCTCTAAATCTATCACATCCTGTAAATTTCTATTTTCGATAAATGCTAATAATCTTCTTAAGTTTCATGTCATCTTTATATTTTAATAATCTTTTTTTTTAGTTCACAATCTTTTTAAATCTTGCTGCATTTTTGTTAAAAAAGATTGATAAAATTATGTCATTACATAAATATATGCTTAATTAAGCGTTGAAAAAAATAAAACGCTTCTTCAATATTGTATAAAAAAATTTTTATAAATTCGGAATAATATTTTAGATATGCAATATTCTTCTATAATAATAATAACAATAAAAACAATTAAAAATTAATAATATGTGTTGCTTTTGGGACGATGTTTTAAACCGTTCACTTGTGAAGCTTTATGTTGGTTCGTACACGCTTATAAACGAGCTAATTAACAAGTCACCGAACGCATTAATTCCACGGTAGACGTGTACGTGGTGGCTGTATAAAAATGTTAAACATAAAAGGTTTAAAAATCCAAGCACATTCTCTGGCTGATTTAGAATTAATTTCTTCTCTTTCATGTAATAAAAATATTAATTATAAAATTATTAGAAATAATGACAATAATTATAAAGTGTTAAATAATCATAGTAAAATAGTTAAGTTAGTTTTGACTCAAATATTATATTTGCTTTAAATGGAAATTTTACTTTCTTAAAATTTAAATTTTAAAAAATTTGTATATTTTTTAAAAATTGTATAGTACACATAATACAGAATATATATGTATATATTAATATTTTATATATTAATATTGAAAGATTACAGGTAATCCATCAAATTTTTCTTTAAGAAAAGAATTTTGTAAAAAATTCTTTAAAATGTTATTATAAAAATTGCAGATTCTAGGACACCTAATATGCTCCTGCGACAGCAAAAAATAGATTTTTTTTTTCAATGTGATTTATAGTTGCATACATTCTTGATCGGACATCATTAATTATAAAAGCTCTTGTAGAGAAAGGGGAGAGAGAAAAGGAAGGGAAGGAGAAAGAGAGAAAAAGTCGAAATTGTCCGTTGACTATTTCGTGTAATTATCGAAACTTGTTTTAACGAATCGAACCTGACAAATGTGGCTCTTTAAAAAAGGAAAGTCCACATTTGTGTTTTGATGTGTCTTTTTAGAAAAAACGAGACAAGAATTTATAGCATGATATTATAAATTTATTCGCTATAAATGGTAGCATTTTCTAAAATGAAGTTTCTTGGATACAGTCGAATCAATTATAACGTCGCTACGAGAAAACCGCGGAAAATGCTGATATATCGCTATAAAGTTTTGCTGACATAAATCGTTAAAAATTGAAATAGATTTTCTGTGACAAACGGAAATTCATATCTAGACAAATATTCATGCTTTTTTTAATCGCTTTAATCGCTTTGGAGATTATATTCCCTTATAAATAATGAATATTAATTGATAGCGTTTAAAATTCAGCAATAATAAATTATTGCAACTTAATTACATTATTTAATTATAATTTTTTATTCAATTTATTATATAGTTAAACTAAATTATTTTATTAAAAATAAATTATTTGTATTAATTAAAAATAAATTGTAGCTGTCAATAAAAATAACACGGTGATAATGAGTGACCGAAATGAACGTAAAGCTAATTGTTCAGAGTCTTCTAGATTATGTACCGAGATTAGTATTATTACCAATCTTGACACATTTTAGCAATAAGCTCTGCATTCATTTCGTTCATTAGAATTACCACCGTGCTATTCCCTTTAATTTAACGCTTTAATTTATTTTTAATTTCTGGTTTTCCCCATTGTTTGTATATCGAGACAATTGTAGATTGACTCGTAGTGTTTTATCTCTTGATTTTCGTCCTCTGACATTAGCCAATTGTACTTAATTAGTAGAGCTTAATCATGACATAATCGCAGAGATAAGCGAATGGCGCCCGTTGATCTTCCGCGTTCGACGTTAGGAATTAGTCCTCGGAGAAATCTTCGGTAACAGTTCGTTGTACGCTTGTTACGCTCTTGGGAAGATTCTCAGAGGTTCTTCACCAAGACAAAGGGAGCATCATACGCGCGTACCGTTGGCCGGAAGTCGGAAAGAGGGGCTTCGTTCGCGATAGTCGTTTAGATACACACCGCATTTCTCCGCACGGATCGGCACGACCGCAGGTGAGAATAAATCGGGACACAATCAACGTCTTACCTTTCGGTCCTTGTCACGTCGGCCAATGCCTTTTATCGCCAATTTTCCACGTGGCCGTTGCTCGCGTGACGTCACACGTACGCACGTAGTTGTGTGATGTGTGCTCGCTCTCGATCGAAGAGTAAAATTATTAAAGCGACGAGACCCATCACGTTGATTGCTGAGAAACGAATATCCGACCGCGAATCAACGTTAATTAACCCTTTTCTCTTGAACGTTGTCATGCGCGATCGATCGTCCTATAGCGTTTTAATTATCACGTGGCACGAAAGGATGGACTCTCCGCAGATTAATTCTCTTTTAACAGAGAAAGAGTGATTACATTCCCTCATTTTACATTTGGATCATTGCTTTTGCTTTTTATCGAGAATTCAATTGAAACGCGAATTGAATACTACTATTTAATGAATACTACTGTTTAATGAATTGATACAATAAAATAATTGTGTGCGTATTTGTATCTGACAATGAAATATAAATTAGCTTAGATAAAATTTCGATGTAAAATGTATTATTGAAAAAAAAAGATAAAATTACTCTGATTAAAGAAAGAAACTTTTGTCATTCATATATAATATAATATTAAGAAAAATTTCTTCATGTTTCATAATTTGAAGAACCATTAAAAAAATAGATACTTTAATTCTAAAAATATCAATTTTATTTTAAATAAAAAAGAAGAATATTCAATTTAAGAATAATGCGTGTCGTAATATATTATTTCCTGGATTCGAAATTATTGCTATTAAAGGAATCACTCTCGCACTTAAGAAACTATTTTCTATCAATGTCTCTTAAGTACGAGACATAACAGCTGTAGGAGAGAGTCTAATATCAGTGATGCACGGACGGTCTGTTCAGAGGGTGTTTCTATCGCATCCTTATTATTCCCGGAAGGGGATGAATCGATCGGTATTTTTATTCGCAAGCTTACGCCCCGACGCACACGCGTTCTCGTGACGCCATTCCTTTATTATAGCACGCTTTATTTCTTCCGCAAAACATCGCCACTCTTTCTCTCTCTCTTTCTCTCTTTCTCTTTGTCTCGTTGAACTTTTTTATACTCCAGTTTTATGACGCAATATACCACACATACATGCGTGCGTTTGTGCACGTCAATGTATGACATCACATTTTGTTCGCGCCCAGCCACTTCACGGAAACTACCGATGTAATTATCAGGTTTTTTTTTTTTTTTTTTAAGAAATGCACAATAATTTGATTACTTTCAGGAAAGAAGCAAGCAAAGAAAGCAATGTACGGTTATGATGTGAAGAAAATTACGCTCTGCTGTACATTTCCAAGTTTTCCAGGAAAAACTCTCCTTTTCCTTCTTCGATCTATATTTTCACTAAACATTTAACATTCATTATTTTCACTTTATTATCCTTTATATTACATAAACAAAAGAATCAAATTTAACGGTAAATATTATACGTTATTAATTTTTCATTATATGTAAATTTCATTATTTACATATACATCTAAGTCGCTTGCGGTGTGTTGCTTTTGCTGCCAAGTGAGTTGCAACTAAAGTACTTTTGCTATTGAACACGTGATGGTTAAGATTCAATAAAAAATAAAATCTGTTATATTATATGTGAATATTATATGTATATGAATAATAGAAAATTCATAACTTTTGATGCCCAAAAAATACATTTTATTAAAGATAAATTCACTAAAGAATTGTACATTTGTACAGATACTGATAGTGCCTTTTGTGAAAAGCGAATGAATACTATTTATAATTAATATTCGTGGAATATTGTGTGATTATAGTTACGTTTCTTAATTTTTCTGATTTTTTACATATCTGACCTAAGGTCCAAAAATTTTGGAAATCACAAGAGTCGCGCCGAAATATTATGAATGCATTTATTTGTGGTACACGCAAGATTGAGCGTCGATAAAAAAAAGAAATTTTTCACGCATCAAGATGCGGATGCGATTGGTGCGGAATCGAGTCTCGAGGAAGTTATCTTGGTACGAACTCCATATACGCGAGTATAGTTTATATCCGCAAACGCGATTATGTTACACGGAGCTTGTGTGCTTGCCCGCTTACCTACGTGCGTTCATTTTCCACGGCAGTAGCTCGTTTCATCACGCTTGCTTTCTTCTTGCGAGCGTGATGCTTAGGAGTTACCGCGATGTTGCAGCAAGTTTAGTTCAGTGACACCTACTCCATGCGCGGCGCGTTATTACGCGCACGCAACGAACGCAACGCATGTCGCTCGGCTTATGTTGCCGAGCCCGGTTCCGTGCACGCACTTTGCGTATCATCGTGCCGTGCGTGCGAACTCGCATCGACACGGACACGTCGCATCGCTTCGCCTGGCTTGGACGCGTAGCCGGGAAAAGCCTCACGGAAAATCTCTCGGCGATGACCGTCTGCGGGCTACTATACATACATGTACATCGTCCGTTTGTTTTTGCTCTGTTTACCTATAGGTGCATACAACGCCTTTCAGCGAGCACGCTCTGTTGCGCGCGCAAGCAAGAAAGGAAGTTTATTAGTAGATTAATTTGCTTTATAATGCGCCGACTGTTTCTCTAAAGATGATTTTCAGAAATTACAGAATAGAAAATTAGAAATTGAAGATAAAAATTGCGCATAAATAATAATATATTAGATAATAATGATAAAAAATATAGCGTATTAATTAATAAAGAAATAATTTTATTTAAAACCATAGATTGAAGCATTTAAATAATTGATGAATTAGAAATTAAAATGTTAAAATTTGTAATACGAAAAGCTCGCGAAAGAATTAATATATAATATATAATAAATTACAATAATTTATGTTGTTTTACAAAACTGTTAATTATTTCATGAATTATTTTAATGAATTATTTGATGTTCATCACTAAATAAATAAATATTTATATAAAATGTTTCAGGTGATTCTTAAATAATATAATTGAGAAAGAAGATTATTTTAGGCAAATAATAACAATCATTTTCTCTTTCTAATCGTAGATAGAACGCGAGTTGGTCCTGTCATCAGGAGATAAGAATTCCAAGATTCCTATTCTTCACGAATACAAACAGAGAACCGCTGGAAGAGTCGCCATCGCGCCGGATGCACCGATTAAGCAACAAGCCTGGGTTCAAGAGGTGAGTTTCTATGTCTAATCTTCCCTAATAATTCAGAAGAAAAGAGGGAGAAGTGAATAAATTATATTGATTTCTTCCCATCTTTTTTCTGTACAATGTCTGTTATTGCAAAGAAAATTGCGAGTCATTTTTCTCTTGTATTTTTTATATATATTTGTACTTTGTTATTTAAAATGTATAAGCAATATGTATATTTTTGACAATAAAATAGGCAAGAGAGTTCAAACAGTTCAAAGGTTTAATGTCATTCCATTAAAGAATTGGTGCATTTTATCAATGTCGAATCTTATATCATCTATTCCTTGTTACATTTCCGTTGGTAGCCAGAATGACGAATTTTCCATTCCTCTTTGACAATAGCTCTATTGTCATCAGACAATTGTTACGAAATCCCGCAATTAATCAAGCGTTACATGTATGTTGCGTTATTTACACATGCCACCCACGTATATCACTATCAATAGGCGTTGGTAGCACATTCTTTTTTTCCGGGTTCCATATTGATACCTCAGAAGATGAGACGACGGAAATTGATGCCCGATCAAAAAGTGATACATATACTCTTTTATTTATTTTCTTTTTATAAATGATTGATATAACTGACCACACTCAAAACCATATCTTTTTCCAATTTTCCTTCTTCGGGTCACTTTTTAATATCATAATTTCTTAATTCCTTCAGCTTTTAATATTTTGATATTTTTGTAATTTATTATATTACTTTCTTTTTATTATTAGTACTAGTATCAGAGAAATATATTGTACATATGATAGAAAGTTAATTCATTTAATTAAGAAAAAAGCCATATTTTTAATTTAATATTTTCAAATTAAAAACTGTTATTAATTAGAAATAAATTGTCTATTGACTATGTTGCTAGGTATTACATCTTGCACTCTCCAAATTAAAATTGCTTTAATGTATATATTACGAGAAACGCGGGAGGTTGTGTGCGTGCAATTGCTATGTAATATATTGACGCATTTGCATGTGTCATAAAAGCAAGATCTTAACTGTTACGCCTGTAATATACCACTACGAATCACCCTATATCGCATTTACGAAATTGCGCGTAGGGTGAAACGTGCAGTTACCTGTCCTTGGATATCCCATTGGCCACTCCATTGATTCTAGGATCAATGCAACCGTTTAGAGAATGCTCCAGGCGATCAGTTATGAAACTGTAATGTTGCTCGCACATATTGCATGTATATGCAATAAATATACTTGCTCGATATTGCTTGCATTCACTACGTGATAGACTAGTTGACTTTGTTACAAAACTCTCCCTGAGATTTCCTCAGTGTGAAGAAAGCTCTTATTTTCTACTTGTTGTTGCTGAAGTTTTACACCCCTATATATATATGTGTATGTGTGTGTATGTGTATAACAGCAAATTTTACGTTATAGCGATTTCACTTTTTTACGTCTTTTCTTTCACAAGAGGTATTTTAGAGATTTTTTTATTAAGATAACTTATATACACACATATATATACAGGGTGATTCGGAACAACCTTTTATCCTTGAAATGTGGTATTCCTAACTCAATTCTATACCTTGTATATATATATATATATATATATATTGATATGCTATAAAAATAATAAATTATAATTGGTATATATTTTAATATTTTACAAATTAAAATCTTTGAAAAAATAAAAATTTTTAATTTGGACGAGTGACGATAAAAGAGTGACGATAACATAAATACTTAAAACTAAATTCTCTTGATGTTCATGATAAAAATAAACTCTTTATTATATTAGAAGAGATCTTAAATAAAAAGAGATTATTCAAACATTTTGTGTAATACTGTGAAATAATATATGTGGCACATTTTTTAAAAATATAATTCTTGAAAAATAAAATGTACTATCATATAAATAAAGAATGTTACTTAAACACATAATTCGCGCACAGTGCAGTGCAAGAGAAAAATCCAATTCTGCATACGCGAAAATATTGTTATAAAATTTCCATAAAAGAACTTTTGAATTTTTCCGTACAATTTTGCACGCAATTTTGTTCATTTTTACATTGTTATAATAAAAAAAAAAACGTTTTACAATAGTTACCAGTGTTTCTGAAATCTTTGTTTTTACAATGTTGCTAAGTTATACAACTTGTATATGAAAATATCAATATTTTCCTGTCAAGGAATGTCTATAATCTATCGTAAATAGATCGTAGTCGTATTTTTTCATTCATAACATATTATTATGGCGAATATTGCTGTCATACTTGTTAAAGGAGAGGAAAGTTTCCGATTAAATTACGATACAAATATCGCGCGAACGCATAAAGTATCTTTTCGCTATTTCATATACGAGTTCGATACGCTTCGGTGTGCAGAATAACCAACTTTCGTTGCCTTTCGAATTACTTAAAGCTACTTTACATAATACGTATCATCGTGCGAGACGACACTTAATCAGCACCATACGTGATTATAACGCTGATAAGAGATGGTTTTATGTAGTTCGTAAACGTATTTCCAACATTTTCGAGCCTCTAGATGCGTCGCTAACTTCGAGCACTTCATAAGTAAATTTTTTCCTACTTTCGTGAAAGCCAATGCTGTAGCTTTCAACCTTGTTTTCTCTTTTTAACATCACATATGGCTGTCTGCCTTGGAGCTACAGTTTTGCCGTGGAAGTTTCTCCAACATATGAAAATGCGACGAATTGAAGAGTTCGCTACGAAAAAGGACGCGTGTGAAAGATAAAACATTATATAGCTTTAGTTTTTATTTTCTATCTTCTATCTCTACTTTCAAAAAATAACTCTTTCGAGTTATATTTCTATGAACGCGTCTTATATAATGTTTTGAAAGAGAGAGTTTTAAGTTTCTAAAGATACTATCTTTTGTAGTAAATATAGAGGACGGAGATGGGGAGAGATAATAGACACATATTTTCCAGTTTTAAGTACACAAAAGCGTTGTCGTTCTCGTATAATATCTACAAACACTTGATTTTGCATTCTAGTCTTTTTTTATTTTTCCAGTTTGAATATAGATGCGCTTTTTCCCTCGTAGATATAAAGGGCGCACGAACGCGCGTCATACCATGATTTTTCCAAGCGTAGCGCCCCAGGTACGAAACTCACAATCAGTTTTTATTTCTCGTACAACTCGTCCCGGCACCAGCGTGGTATCAACGTGGCCATAAGTCAGAGAGGCTTTCCTGTATGCGAGATGCGTGTCCGCGGGGCTCTATACGCGAGCCGTTGTTATTCCAGGCGCATCTCTTCCCGAGAACTGTAGGATCCAGTGCGTTAACTTTGAAATTCCCCGTGTGGCCGAAGCTCCGGTTGTTAATCGTCCGGATGGCAATTCCCTTCTTTGCAGGGAGGCGCGTTTGAGCCTGTTAACTCGGTAACATATTATATTTTACGAGCGTCGCCAAATTATACGGCCGAATAGAATTATTTCCCGCGTAATCACGTCATAAAGTCTCCACAATTTCGCACGAATGGATATCATGTTAATTCAATGATGTTATTTTAAAAAACATTTATATATAATAAAAGGTTGACGATAATTGATTCAGATTAATTTCTTCTTTTATCATAAATCTTTCTGCTTTCTCTTATATAATTAATATCATGATGCTGGAAAAATTTAAACTGAATGTATGATATTTTAATTTTACATTTATTTCAGTTTCTCTATATGTATTGTGTTAAAATTCTTTTTTATTGCAATGAAGATTGCATTATTTTTCTTTATAATTTTTAATTCTATTTTTTATTTATTAAAATACTTATTAAAATATACTTATGAAAATACTTACAAAATATTTATTAAAATAGCTATTATTCGATTTTTCCTTTTTTTATAAAATAGATTAAATAAATTTTGTGAATAAAATTTAATAAATTAAATATAATAATTTCAAGCAATAATAATTAAATAAAAATATTAATAATAATTTACAATATTCTACTTCCACTTATCTTTCAATCAATGGTACATTTTCCGAGAGTCCTCTTTAATTCTCTTCTCACTGCAAAAGCATGCGGTTTACCGAAACATTATTCGTTCGACGTTCTCTTTGAGAAAGATGGATTTTGTAAATCGCCCCAACGACGATTCTGTTTGAACTACAAATCTCTTCTATGTGCACAATGTAGCGGTTAAATTCTTGTTTGTCCGTGAAATTACGTATCTGCGGAGGTTTGACTTCGTATAATTTCTCGACAGTTGAGCCAGAACTATGAACATTAAAATCGCGAGGGCTTATTTCACTGAAATCTCTCCGGTTTTATTAAACGATTCTCGGCACGAGAGAGAGAAAGTACGTTTTGGAAACAAACTTTAGATGAGTTCCGCTCGTTGAAAGTTAGACGACTTTGAGATACTACTTGTGTCATAAGTGCACGTCATTTTGAAGCCATGAATTGGTTGTCGAAGCATCTTTGAAGAATCGTGCACGAAATTATTAGAGAGCCTTTTAATCGTAGTTAAAAATTCCTATAAAGTAAAAGTTTAATTATTGCTGACTCGTTTGCTTTTAATGGAATAAAATACTTTTAATATTATTATATTTAAACGGCATCTCTTTTGGATACCATAAAACGGTTTATAGTCGCGTAATAATTTGTCTATCGTAAAAATTTTACATGCTATTTTCTGACACGTAAACAACCTTTCTCCAACACTAATACGTGTAGAACAAAGTTCATAATTATATGAAGGTACGCGTGCAAATTAACGTGCGTTCACGGGTGGCGAATAATTTAATTAATATATCAGCTCGTTAACAACAGACGGGCAAGTTATTTAACTTTAATTGGATTTCATCTCCTTGCTCTTTAGATCGTTTCTAATCGGAAGAGAAGTTTTCTCGATAAGCATGGTAAGCGCTACTTCGCGAAACATTGCTCTATTATATTCTTGTTGCTGTCGATGCATAATTATGTATTCCTCGTTTAGACGAATTAATTAGACGCGTCTAATGAAACCGCCGTTACAAAGTTAACGGCTTTATATAGACATTACGCACGCTTCATGATTTACACGAGCATACAGGATATATTTTATTAACGACGTGTGCCGATCATTAACGTGCTCACTTGACAAAGTGCGTTTTTTTTTACAGGGAACTCAAATGCAGGAAGTGAGACAGGACAGTCAAACGAGGAACTATCAATCACAGGACACCTACTCGTAATTATCCCATTCATTTCACGCTCGTATAAATTATTTAAATTTTCCTCTGAATAAATTTGTATCTCAGGTATCTCCATGTTCTATCGATTACGTCTATCTGCTGATATAACCGTTGCTAAATAAAATAAAATAAATCATTTTCCGAGTGCAATCTAAGCGAATGATCAGTATTATCTATACTGCGTATCGCGTAATGCCCCCGAGAAATTAAACTTCCGATTGTTACCCCTATCAGATCGACATCCGGAGCGGTACCGAGAACTACGAAGATTGACGAGGAGAAGACAAAATCGCTATCCAGGACTTATCACACTATTAAGGACATGATCTCGAGCCGTTTCGGACCGAGTCGTAAGGACATCGAGCCGGAACCGGAAGCAAGTTTGAACAACGTTACGGAGGAGCTGCGAAAGTCGAGCAGGAGCATCGACGATGATGAGGCTAGGAAGAAGGAGGGAATCTACGGGAAGCCTCGTGCGCAGGAACCGTCGGTTAACGTGCAGCAATATTCTAAAAATACTTACGGTAAGTCGAACGCGGTTAAGTAAGATGCCGCGGGTTAGATAATTAGATGCGTTAAGGAGCGATGCTTACCGCAAGGTGCTCGTTAATTAAAGCTCATTAATGTTGATGAATTAATCGGAGGAAAGAGGCTTGTTGAGCGGAAAGTTAAATGACGGAATCGCGAGGTTTCTAAATGCAAAGCGTGAGCAAGTGCATAGCGTGTGTGCATAATAACGGTTCTTTCTGCAGCTCTTTGAAGCGTACAAACTTTTTAATTATAAAAAAGTAATTAGGAATTTATGTATGTCATATGTGGCAGTTCTAGTGAGAAACATATTATTTATTAATTGCTTTCTTTATATTAAGTGGCATTAATTAACTTACTACATGTTATATAAAAGCTTAATAAACTCTTAGAATATACTGGATGTATATATATATATATATATATATATATATATATATATATATACTTTTATAAATACTATTATTTCTAATAATTTACATAAATTATAAATAACTTGCAAATTTTAATCATAATTTTCAAATTGTCTTTAAACAATGATATTTAACGTAATGTGTTTACTTGTCACAGCTGATGTATATGTATAATGATGTAATTTCAATACAATATTTTATACATTATACATCAGCTGTGACAAGTAATGTTACGTTAAATATCATGATTTTTATTTAATAAGTAAACTTATTTTACACCGCTCGTAACTCATAGCTTGTCATTCACAGCTTATTGAAATGTGCACGCGACTTAAAACTTTCTCTGTTTTTATTTGTTCGTTGTGCAAACTTCTAAAGTAACAACATATGAGAACGAAAATTTCGTACGTGCAATGTCGTCATTCTTATTTTTACTATAACTTTAATATGCAAGTAATATGTCTCTAATCGATTTGCTCGATTTGAGATTAATGATCGAAGTGAATGTTGAACTCTTACGTTTTGTAATGTAAAATTAATGTTTTACCAATCTCTAGCTATCAAATACAAGAATTATTTAAGAGACATTAGAGAGAGAGAGAGAGAGAGAGAGAGCACAAACGTATTGATAAGAAATAAAATTATATTTGTAGAATCAAATAGAACGAATATTTAATGAATAATATGTTTTGAAAACATTGTTGAAAGCCATATAATTTTATCTAATTTGTTTAATTATTTCCGGCTTTGATTGTTTTTATAAGAAGTTTGTTCTCTTAATATCTCGAATTTCGTTGAAATTACGTACTTGTACTTTTTATCATTTGAGCTTATATGTAAGCTGTCTCAATTTCTATGATCATAATAATAAGTGTTCATGAAATGTGCGTTTCAAATGTGTAGTTGACTGGGAATGGAGGAGAAACTTTCCTTTTAATTAACTTTAGTAGCATATTGCATATTCATACATTTTAGCATTCCCGATGGTGTTCAGAACGAGCACGCTTTCTGATGTAACATGTTAGCTTTACTTCAATTTCACGGATAATAGAAATACCTACTTAAATACATATACATAGCGTGTACTACGCATTTTTAACACATAAATTTAATAATAAATAACTCACTTATCTCACTTCAATATATAAACTACAACAAGTTTCTGAACGACACATATTTAAAAGAGAAAAATCATATTTTTTGTAGATATATTCCATACATACAGCTGGTGTTAGAATTAATATTTTTTCTCGCAATAATATAATGGATAGGAATAATATTGGAACTTTCTCTCGATTACTTAGGTCAGTACGGTCACGCGTACGTCTATCAAAGCAATCAGCAAAACATACCTTTGCCAGGCCAACTACAACCGACTACGACCATTCAACCAAATTTACCTGGTCAGAGCGCTCAGCTACACGTAACTCACCACACTCCACCAGGAGGAGTTCAAACGGTTCATCAAACCCAAGTTTCTGCTTTCGGTCAAACCGCGACAGGTGCGCAGCAGGTGCAGAATGTTACGAGAGAATACGTGGTTCAGGCACCGGGCGGTATGACCGGCCAACAAATGCATCAGGGAGTTCATCAGAGTCCCGCGCAAGGACAGGTACAATTCGTAAGATTGAAATAAGAAATATTTATGGCATCTAACTTCGATAAAAGTCACAAGTGAAAATTTGATATTAAAGATTCTCGAGACAAGAGAGAGTTGAATACTTTATGCTTCTTCTTGAAAAAAGATCTGTATGTGGTATAAAAGAATTCCTTGATATTATGATAAATGAAAAAGTAATTCTTTCAAAGATTAAAATTACAGGTTTTCTTTAGTGGATAAAAGTCACATTTCAAAATGCCAGAATAAATTTGCGTAAAATATTATTTGTTAATTGCTATCTTATACGATTAATTGAATACCATATTATTTTTCAAAAATTGACTTTTTTTAAATTTCTTAAATATCTCTTTCAAAGTAATGTTTTTTTAAACATTTTTTTTACATGCGAGGTTATTCAAGATATTCTTTTCGTGCTGTTATATAAAAAATTATCTTTTTTTCTTCTCTGTTCTTTCAAAATTTAATTTATAATAAAATATTTTTTTTTTTAATAAAAAATGTGTAAAAAAAAATCTATTGAAATTGCTTTATGATAAAGATTTGTTCAAATAAGATATATATCGCACAGTGTTTCAATATGTAAAATATTATCGCATTTTTTTATGGATGCGAATATTCCTCGCGTGCAGGGTATAAAGACTGCTCAGCGGATAGAAAAATATCTCACAACTTGTCACATGTTTTCTCTCATGGTGACATTTCCTTCATATATTTGAGTGACGTAATACTAGACATCAATTATTTTTAACAAGAGCGATTGCACGTGGAACGTTAGATTAAGCTATATATGTGATATTCGAAATTTGATAATATATATTTATTAATATAGCGTAACAAGTCTCGCAAAAACATTTTGTCCGCCATGTATCATGATTGATTCTTTTCTAATTGCGTGTCAAGATTTTAATTTGTTAAATAATGGTCATTATAATGAGATATATGTAATAAACGCTATGTAATACTATGCTAAATTAACGAGAAATAATGCGGTATATATATAGTATTTATAATGATGTTTCTTTAATATTTTCCGCTGCTCGTACAGTGGAAAAGTTTTGAAAATTCATTGCACTTCCTCTACGGAAACGTTTTTGAAAGATGAATTAAATTCTAGTTAAGCTGTACAGCTCTAATACATTACCATATATACAAGAGTTAAACAGGCATTCACTACTTAACGGTAATTCATTATTAATGATTCGGTTGGTTGCTTCAGGGGCAAGGCACGCAAAAACCACACGGTCTATCCGTACAACAGCATCAAGTAGGAAACGCGATGCCACCGACTAACCAAAGCTTCCAAAGTCCTCAGCAGCTGCTCCATCAAAACCAAAATCATCATCAGAGTCCGCGGTTCGCGCAGCAGCACGCTCAAAACTTGCATCAGCGTCAGCTGATCCAGCAGTTGCATCAGCAACAAATGGCTGGACAGCCGAATTCGCAAGCAGCGGGCGCGCGAAATGTGCAGCAGTCATACTTTGCTAATAGCGTCTCTTATCAACAATACCAGCAGGCCAGGCAGGCCATGTCGAGATCGCAAATCGATCTTCCCAGCACATCCAGACAAGCGCAAGAACTTCGTGTGTCGGGTCAGGAAGTGTACTACCATTACGCTCAGGGTAGGCCTCGATACGGCGTTCCTCAGGTCTACATGAAGACCGAGAGCACGCAGGAGACAGAATTCCAGAGGCGAAACTCTGCCAAGGGTATCGAGAAGGCGGCTTCGCAACCACAGCTCTGCTATGAGGACGAGCGAAACGCTGAAACCGCGAAGAATCCCACGGAGAATATGAAGAATCTCATAGTAGACCCGTTAGACAAGGAGAGGTAAGGCTTGAAGATAGAGAAAGTAAATTTTTTTAACGTAATGACTGTAACTGGAATTTTTTTTCAATACATGAAAGAGTAAATATAAAATAAGTTTTCTAAAATATGAATCTATGAAATATATTTTAGGTATGAGATTACAGTGGAGGATCGAAATCAGAGTGAAACGTCTGGAAGAAATGGATTACAAAGAAACGAAGAGTATCGTCCGGAGACTAGCTTTGGTATACGACGAGATGAGACCCGGGCTTCGAAAAAAGAACAAGAGCAAGGATCGTCGGGTCAAGAGGGAGGTCAAAATACAGTGGATGGCAATTCTGTGCAAAAGAGGATCGAGGAGTTGCAAAAGAGAGTGGAGCAAGAGAGTCATTTTAATTCTAAACCTGCTAATGACGTAGATGGCTTGAGGATCGGCCTAGCCACAAAAATGATCGGCGAAGCGTCAAAGAGGCTCGAGGGCGGGCAATACTCTGGAAAAGAGACCGTAGTGAAATCAGATACTAGGAAAGATGACCTGGAGCAAGGTATTGGCCGGTTGAAGATTCAGAATCAAGGTTCGGGCTCGGATTACGATAAAGCCGGTCAGAGTTCCTCGAATGTCGATTCCGGAAGAGGTTCCGCAATTTATTCAAGTGGAAGACGCCCGCCGCCCGACGATCAGACTCTAGCACAAGGTAAAGATTGACTTTCTGATTTGAATTTTAAACTTTTTGATTATAAATTTTTCTGATTTATATATTTTATATTTTTAATCATCTTTTGTATATATACATATATATATTACAAATTAATTGTTATATATTAAATCTAAATAATTACCTTGATATAATATACAACAAATATAATATTGAGCTATTGAAAAAACATTTTTCTATATTTTTGTTATTATATATATGTGATAAGAGACGCTTTATATATATTATTTGAAATTATTAACATTTGCTTATTAGATTATCTTAGCGTCTGAAAAACTTTTAATTATTGTATAATAAAAGTAATTATATTTTGCACAAAAAATAGTTAGAAAAATTTTTTATTACTTAATTACAAAAATATACAAAAATCTAAAAGTGGTGAGTTATTATATATTTTAAAAGAACTTTTCTAATAGATTACTTTGTGTGTATATATACAATATATTACACAAAAATAATTATGACAAATTATTATCTTAATTTTTATATTTGTAGTTTTCTATATTTTCAATTATTCAGTCACTTACATTTGTCTTTTGTAAAGTTTTGAAGTATCGATCGCTCGTCATTCTATCGAAACTCCGTGGTTTCTATCGCCTCGTTCCTCTTTCATAGTACAAGACTCCGAATGGGTCGACATAGTGGAGTCTGAGTTGAGGAGTATTTTGGAGCCCAGGGACGTTCCAGCGATGGCGCATTCTACCTTGTCCGAAAGTGTATCTTCAGTGACACCACCTCTACCGCCGTTGTCACCTCATGACAGCCCACGTACGCCGAGAAATCGATACTCAACGAGGTAACCTGACTTCAAACAAGGTCTCTCTTCTTCGCACGAACCGGTGTTACTTCCGGTCACCGCCTCGAACCACTTCCGATTTTGTTACCTTCCCGGCATATCGAAATTCCAATATCGATGTCTGGCCGAAAAGTGGCCTCTACGATGTTAAAAATAAACGCTTCCCCGTTGCAGCTTTTAAATTCTTAGTCTTGTGTAAAATATTCATTCAGCGTAACATGAAATCTTTAATTATTTAATTATCCTCTTAAAAAAATAATCATATATATGAATATTTTTAATACCTCTCTATTAATTATTGCTTTAATATATACATATATATATATAATATACGAGCGTGTTAAATATAAGTTATAATATTATTTTGACTATACTTGTTAAAGGATAAATAATAATATATATTTTACTACTTTTTTTTTTAATTTATTATTTTCTTAATTTTCTTAATATTCTTAATATTTTTTTCTTATTTTCAATGAATTAATTTTATGAAACAGTTTTTTATTGTTTACATAACATAAAATAATCTAGCTCGCTTTGCCTTTTATTTCTTGATCTCATACTTAACATTTTAATACTGTTTTATGCGCAAAGACTTAATGCTTGTTAGTATTAATAAAAGCGTCTTGTGGAAATTTTAGTTTACCGTATGGATCGAAACCAAATTACAGTGATTATAGCAAAGCTATGGAGAAGAGAGGTTTTTCGAGCAGCACAAAACATCGTGGCGCCTCGACATCCAAGAAGGAAGCTGCGAAAAAGTTTTCTCATCGTAAGTAGTTAATAGCTTAAAAGAGATAAATATTTTCTTAAAATATACTTTTTTTTTATAAACGTAATATTTTTTAATTTTTAACACTGAATATTTCTCTTGTAAATATATAATTAATAATTATGGAATTTTTCATTTCTATACACAAATAGTAATAATAATAAAATAAAAATTAATCATACATTTTTATCATCATAATAATTTTCTATACTTGCCCAATTAATCATATTTAATTCCAATGCTTAATAAGTGTTTTTACCGAATTCTGATTTTTCAAATTACTAATCGTATGTCTGTACAAATGTTCGTTCTTTCAGTTTTTGGAGTAGAAGCCGCTGATTTGACATCCACCACAACGGGACTTGATTTGGATTCCATGTTGGACAGAAGTGATTCTGATCTCAGTACCACCGATGCAAGAACGATTAGAAAGCAATTAGAAGGATTAGAAAATATGTACAGCGAAGTGAGTTTAATATCATTTTTAATACAATCGTTTTTGAATTTTATTCTGTTTTTATGACAAAAAATCTGTTATATATAATTAAAATAAAATGCGTTACTTTCTACATATCGCTTTTAAAAATAAAAATATGTTTTATTATATTATTATATATCTAAATATAAAATGAGTTAAGAATCACTTTTCTCTTTTTCTTGTTCTGTCTCTGTTCTTTTTCTTTATTTCGTTATTAAATTATTAACGATATAAGTATAATATAATTATTACATTTCTCTGAAAAATCAATATAATAAATAATATATCGAAACAAGATGCAAAATAATTGACATCCATTGCGTATTGCAAATTTTAGCGTAAAAATATTAGACATGCTACTTTTTCTACGGTCGCGGTAAAATGAGACTACGTGCTAAAATTAACGGGGACATGGTACGCTGAAAGTGCTCATGGCACCAACGTAATTGAATTTATCTCAATTTGCATGCGAAAAAACTGTCGTAGGTACTTAAATTACTCGGCGGAAGCGTGAAAAAGAGACGAAAAGCGAGAGGCCTTACTAGTTATGGTTCCGTTTCATCGTTGCCAACATCGTCCGTATCATCCCGACCTGTCACGAGGCATCACGACAAACGTAGATCCCACGTGATAGATGATAGGATGAAGAAAGCCAAAGACATCAAGGTCAGCGAAGTTAATGGATACCTTTTTTGTTTTCTCTTTTTACTCATACATAAAAGATTCTTTTTTCCAAGTCTTTGACAAATATAAAAGTTAGAAAGTATTATATTATTAAACATGTATAATTTAGAAATTATTATCCCGTTTCACTTAAAATAACTCTATTATTATAAAATCTCTGTAAAATAACTTTGATTGCGTAGAGCATCAACAAGCGTTTCCAGCGATTGGAATCGCATGTGGTGACATTGGCAAGATCTGTGGCACATTTAAGTTCAGAGATGAGGACTCAGCATTTGATGATACAGGTGAGAGAATTGTTAGTAAAAGTTACAGTGCGAAACAAGCTAGAATTTCCAAGACTCTACTACTACCAGGTTTTCGCAGGAAATGGAGAGCATAAAGTGCGAGATTGCGACTCTCAGAACGCAAACGAGCATGGCGATGGTCAGGTCACAATCGCAACCCCTGATCAAGGATTCGGAACTACCAGCGCTTTCCAATCCGTCGAGAGTGAAGAAGCTGACCAAGTTCTTCGGGGCGGAGCCTCCTCTTATCAGATTGTTTCTGAGGGAACTTGGGTATGAGGTAAGAATGTCATTATTTATATCGGATTTATTTTGGAGAAAAAAAGTAAATGGCACGTGAAAAATTTTTATAGACAGATGTGTCATTAATACGTTCATTTTTTCTTAACTATAGATGCATGTTTTTAAATAATGATTTAAAATAATTTAAAATAAAAAGCTCTTACATTATTCTTTGATTATGAAGGAATAATGTAATTAAATAAAAAAATAATTACTATATCTTTACTATATCTTTTGTATATATTTGAAGAAATACGCGACTGCTTTCGAGAAAGAAAGAGTCGGAATGGTGGAGCTACCTTATCTGAGCGAAGAGAGATTACAGAAGATGGGAGTTCCGCTGGGTCCAAGGTTGAGGATCCTTCAAGAAGCGAGAATTTCGGTGTGCAAAGATCCGATTTACGTAGTATGAATCTTTCTAGAGGCGTAAACGGCGCGAGGAAAAACTTGAAGAAGAAGGAAACTTGAAGAAAAGAGATCTGAATCTGAAAAAAAGGAGAAATGAAGAATGCAGATCTAGTAGAATTCGTTTGCCGCTATTGATTGAGGAACGACACAAAGCGCTCTTTAAAAGATAACCTCGAGTTCGAAAAGCCGTAAGATCCGTTTAAACGACAACTCTCTTTCTCGTTTGTAAAATCTACGCTCGCTGAAATGCACAATTATTTTACAATGTTTTTGACAGATAGATTCGTTCTGTCGTCATTGTAAATTAATCCTAGAACGAGGACATAATTCGCATGTTTAGACAGTTTGTAAAATAGTAATTCGATCAATAAAAAAGCGCTTTTCTTTGACGTACATTAAAATTGAATATATTGAATACACAATTCTTTTACATAAAAAATATTGATCTAAAAAGATATTGCAACTACGAAAAAAATTAAAATATTTAAAAAATATTTTCAAAACAACACATTATTTATTGATTCTAAAAAGCAATTAAACCTTTTACAATATTAATAATCATTTACACAGTTTCTTTCGAAAAAAAAATATTTAAAAAATAATATGCACTGAATATGCACTGAATATGCACTTGATTACTTTGGCTAATTTTTAATGATTTATCTTATGTGACTTATAGATTATCGTTCCTGAAATATTATATTTTGCACTTTATTATCGTAAACTGATAATGCATTTTTTCGAATATTTGCAATTTACTTAGAAATAAAATAAAAGTTTAGGATGGAAAGAGAAAAAATTTATATTATGCGTTAAAAATTTTTCAGTTACATCGAAAAAAAAAATTATGAATGAATGTGAAGATAAGAACAGTAATAGAAGGCTCAAGGAGCGTAACTTTAGATAAGGGACTCCGATTTAGTGGTTTAAAGGCCACTAAACATGTAAATGCTTCTATTATCGATACGACCTTCTTGATAGTTCTAAGAGAGATCTATTGTTAGACTGTATTTATCCTGTGGAGAAGCGAATAGAGAAATATAAAGATGACTCGGCTCGCGAGAACCTTAACTGTTCCGCCTTCCCAGGTCATTCATTACAGATGATAAGATTACTATGTAAATTTAGATTATGCGTACAAACTGAACGCTGATGATGCGATTCTACTGTGGACGATAATTCGTGGCGCTGATAAAATTCTCGGCGATTAGGCTCGAGAAAAGTCATGCACACTGGGAACAATAAATCACAAAGGTATGTTTGCCAAAGAGAGACATGGGTGTCGAGGTGAGATATACGGCCGAGATTTTCCGTTACATAAATTTTTATAATATTTATATTTTGTACCGATATAATGCCGGATGTTTTTCTAAACATCAATATTTTTGTTCGATATCGCGCTAGCAAAAATTAAATTTCAATTTTGTCAGAAATAACACTATGTGTTGTTTTCTGGCCAAATTTGTGGAGCACTGTACAAAAACTTAAAAAATAAAATAAGTTACTGTAACAACGAGACAATCGAGATTTTATCACGGGATCCTGAGTTTGCTGTTACGTTGTTGAAAACGTTCATATCTATCGATTAGTGTAACGTTTCATTCACAATTCATATTATTTCAATATACTCGCTTTTCTTGGAATATAGACTATTTATATAGAACAATCAGACATGTCTAATGACAAGTGAAATAGCAATGCTTTTTTGATATATTCCATATGCTAGCTTTTAATTACAAATTTATTATTCTAAATTTCGGTCGCATGGCAGCATGCGCCGTGTAATGTCGATACCAAAGAATCGATACCTGTTCCCTTGTCGCGACGACAACGACAATGATAATCGCTGCTTGTGATTGTGAATCACATGGAGTCAAGAGAAGACACGCCACATTTTGATACTCGAGCAATAGCGCTTCGTATTCTTATTCGAGAATACATAAACTGTAGATTTATTAATCGGTAATATGTATTGAGAATGCATTGTTCATAAATTTAATTATATGCATTGTACTTTGAGCGATTAAATTTTATAAATATTTTAAGAATAATACATAAGTCTTTAAGTTTGTAGTTGATGCTATATATTTCGAGTTCCATTTTGTTCTCTGTCAACTTATTAACTATTGTACAGTTAATTAATTCTATAAAAGTGTTTCTATTCTATTATTATTATTATTATTATTATTATTATATTAATATTATTATTAATATTATTTTTATTTTTAATATTTGTATTATTATTATCATGTTGTTAAATCTTGTATTTAATAAACCATTCCAGATCAAACTTTTTAGTATTTTTTATAAAATATGTCGAATTGCAGATAAAGTTCTTTATAAAACATACAGATAAAATTCTTCACAACTTATAAAACATGCTGATATAAATTTTTATTGAAAATATGATGCATAATATTAAACCGCTTACAAAGCTGTTTCAACAACATAATAACTAGAGATTTCCCAGAATAAATGGAAAGTTTGGCATTATTCCTTCATTTTGATATTTAGAATCGATATTTATCAACGATGATGTGAAAAGCCATTAATATTTTCACAACGTATTGAAAACAAAAATATTTATTACTTAAAGTATTAGTCTTCTTTTTGGTTTTTGATTTTTAAATTACTAAAATTGATTCTAATACAACTTTTATTTAAAATTTATCTAGAATTTATTCGACATTAAAATTGAAAAAAATATGAATAACAATATCTTTACAAAAAAATTAAATTATATTACATTTATATTTTAAAAGAAAATATAAACATTTACAATTCGCATTTTTAGAACGCATTTAATTTATATATCTGTCAGAAATCATATTTATATAATATATCGCAACTGTCAGAATTCATCATCGTCACAATAAATTTTTCGAGGCGAAGCCGCTCTCTCCTTTTCGTCGACGGAAATTCATGGGCTTCTCGCGGCGTTTTCTGAACTTTCTGCCGCGGCCAGTTCCTTCGTGAATCAACTGCCTTGTTCAATTGAGTAATTGCGCGTTAACTGTTACAACGTATAGCGAACGGGTCGACCAAAGTGATCTGTTATTATGGCCTCTGACCTCGGGTCGCGTCGGGACACAACTCGTGCCGGTAATGAACAATAATTATTTTGCTTACAGTTATCCTCAACCAATCTCGTAATGAGAATTGGAAGTGCATCGCACTAGGTTTTTAATTATTGAGAAATTGCGTGCGCGATTGCCGACGATGATTATTACTAATTGTCGCGCTAAGTATCGCGTCATTACTGCTTAATGTTTGCCTCCGCAGTATGACAGAAATGCGAAAGTGAATGATGATGCGTTTTGATGAAACTTCAAGATATCTTTTGTTTTACTGTAAGTAAATATTCTCATATTAATGATTAAAATATTTTTTGAGCATTACGTGAGCGAATATAAATCAACGAATCTCTTAAATATTTTTTTATCTCGAATATTAACTTTAATGAATATAAAGATAAATAAGTTTCACGGAATTCCAAAAATAAATTATAAATGGCTAATATTAAAATATATTGGTTTATAATTAATAAACAATAAGGGAAGTAAAAATGTTAATTTTATGTCTTGGTGCCACTAATCTAATATTTCGGTCGATCGCCCAGCCACTTGTATAATTTAGTCTACGTGCAAAACATGAATATAATTATCACAGGCACCGCATTATTAATGTAATAATAAAGATAAATGGAATTGATATTCTCTTCCTCTCCCTTCCTCTTCCCTTTCCCTATCGATCTCCTATCGACCGAATTTATAAACATCATAGCGACAAATGGAACAATTGTCTAATAGAAGTTGACTGAATAAGAATTGTTTAATCAGCGAATTTAATTGATGATCGAAAATAACGCTATTATCATAGTATATTTGACACGTATAAAGAGATTTGACTCATTCTTTTTTTTTTTTATATCGAAAAAAATGAAAGTAATTGAATATAAAGTGGCCTAAAAAGGAACCGCGATATGAATAAACTTATATGTTGTCGTCGATTACGTATTTTAAATTTTGACAGAATCGACGGCGAGACCGTCTTCCGGCCACTTTTATCAGGAAATGCACAATTTAACAATTGTGGCCAATTATTTTTCTAGCGGGCTCGTCTTTGATTGGCTATCTGAGTCCGCGCCACGTTGTGGGTCTTTGCGTCGCACAGTATGTCACCGTGTGTGACTGAACGAACGATCGTCGAACTCTTATATTCTGTCTGTCTACCAACATAAGGATAATTTGCATGTAGGCCGAATCACATGCTCGCAATATGATGCTGCTTTATAACTTTGTATGGTTGGTAAATATACGTATATAGTTATTATATATATATACACACACACACACACATATATATATATATATATATATATATATGCAAAGTATTTTTGATAGATAAACAAAATATAAGAGTTCGACGATCATTTATTCACACACGGTGACATATTACGCAAGATATATATATATTGTATATGTAAAAAAATTATTCACATATCAATAAAATAAATTAATAAATATATCAGAAAAATATCAATTAATAATAATATTTTCTAAAATATGTTATATATTTTTAGCAATTTTCTTAGATAGGAATAGTTTTTTATAATCACATGAAAGTTTGATCGATTCTCGTAGATAAATAATTTCTCGTTATGAAATTAAAATTGGTGCGATCAATTTACATCTAGTAACATATAGATTCCGCTGATGACATTTCAAATATGGACATTTACCGCTTGAAACATTCAGAAACCAAGTGACGGCTTAGTTGGTATAAAAATGGATTTACTTTTAAATACGCAGAAAGTAAAGTTATATACTTATATTCTGTTTCTTTCATGTTCAATTATTATAACGCATTGCACACGATGTTAGATTTATAGATAACTGAAATAATTATGTATTACGTCACAAAAATATAAATATTTCTCTTGTGATAGAGCTATTTATGGATAACCGAAATAATTATGTATTATATTACAAATATATCAATATATTTCTTTTTTTAGTATATTTTATTCGATGTAAATTGTAAATTATATTGTGTAGCTTAATTGACAGAGAATGTATAAGCAATTTTATTTCGCATTTCGCGATCACACATTTAAAAATATTTAAGAGATGTATAAAAAACACAATTCTCTGATAAAAGTGTTTCCATTAGTCCTTAGGAACCTACAGCAGTGAGTACGAGCTTGACGAACCTGAAATATCTGAGTTACCAAATGTTTGAGAATTTTTTAATCAAGTTTATAATCTATAATATGAATTATTAAACTCACAAATGCTTATATAGTTATAAATTCTGGTTAAAAATTGAAAGCCTAAATACAGAAATAACACACATATAAAACCCTTCTTTTTCCTCTAAAAAATCAATCGAATATAATATTTAAAATTATATATTTGATTGACTTTTTGGAGGAAAAAGAAGGATTCTACATATGTATGATTTCTGCAATATAATTCGTATTATAGGCTTGATTATATATTTAGAAGTCTTTAATATTTTAAGAACTTTAAAAGAAATAAAAAATAGATTGCATAAAATTAAACAAAAATTACCATGCAATTTTTACTTCTCTGAAACAATTTTGCGAATCATTGGTTAAGAATGATCGATAAATAATAATAGTAAGTTTTTATTAAATTATTTATTAATAATTATATTATGATAAAAGAATCATGATAACAAAGTATAAAGACAAATATAATGAAAGATTATTTATACGGATATATCATTTATTTGATTAAATTATTGATCGGCGAATTATAATCATTACAAGGATGACACATTAGATTTAAGAACAACAACTTCACTTCACCAATTTAATTTGGAACATAAAACAGCACAGTTTTTCTTCGGCACCCCACAGTTTCCATTTAAGATCATACGTCCGCTGTAATAAAAAGATGTTTCAAATAACATTTTTTAAGATTGATTGTTTTCTTTCTACGCAAAAAATATTTATATATTGTAAACCATTTTTCTACATCTCAAATTACATTTAGGTTTTATATTTCTAATTAATTTGTTATTTGTATTTAAATATTGAACTTACATATTTAAATAGATTTTAATGCAAGAACCTATATGCAATTAATATTCATATGAATTATATATACGTAAAACTGTTACATAAAAAATAAAATTGAAAAGAAAATAGTTGTGATAAATTAGTATGCATTTTCAAATGTCTAGAATTATATATATATATATATATATATATATATATATATATATATATATATATAAATGTAGTATAAAATAAAAATATAAATAGCGAATAATTGCAATAAAATTAGAAAATTATTTACCGAAGGGAATTTCTTAGAGATAGGCAACAACACCGTGTATGTTTGTCTTACACCAGGCGTAGTTGGACAAATAGTGCAGTTGGATGAGCAAGCATCAAGTGGCATGCCTAAAAATGGCAAGTCCACGATTTCCGAAGCCCAATATGCTCTACTCAGTAACGTCTCACTATTGAAATCTGAAATAAAATATACATATATTATTAATACATTGTAATACAGGATGTCCGAAAAAAAAGATTAGAATTATGCCGTGTGTTAATGAGATCGAATAGGTGAAAAAAGTTCATATAAACTTAAATATCCAAAAATACTTTATTTAAAAGTTATAACCGTTTAAAAATTCACGAGTAAAAATGTTTTTATAACTTGTTAGACAAAATTGTTGACTCAAAAACAGATAATTCTCGGTGTCACGTGTGACACTTATTGTTTACACGTTTTGTCTGGGGCTATGCAAAACAGTTTACGAGCAACTGACAGAAACAGAGAGGCTCAACTTTAAAAGCAAAAAATGCATTACAAATACACTACAACTATTTCCAATACGATAGAAATATTTGAAAGAGTTTGACAATCATTAGTAAGACAAATGGAAACCTGCAGAAGGGAAAATTTTTTAACATCTGCCGTAATCACTGTAAATAATCACGCTATTATTGAATTATCTTATTATTGAACTTTCTAATAAAGAATAATAATTTTATCACTTTATAACTTTTTAATAAAAAAATTTTTCGGATATAGATTTATATATACTTTTTTTACTTACTTGATCCCGTAACAAATTGTACAAATTGGGTCCTAATTTTTACGAAGAATCTACACATATAAAAATAAAATTAAAAAGTAGCTTATAGCCTTGAAGTATTAAGATTGATATTTTTTAATCCAGAGTAAAGAATATTTTTAAAAATGAAATAAAGATTTAAGAGCATTTCTTAAGTTTACATAAATTATTTTTTACTACAAAATATTTGATTTGTATTTCAAAGTATTGATTTTTATAAATGTTATCACGTGAAATATTAGGACCAATACATTGATTTTTCTTGTTGTCGCTAATTTCCTATTTGTTTGTTTGTTAATACTATTATTTTAAAAGTCTTTGTAATTAATAATATTTTATCAGAACATATTACTGCTTCTATTTGTAACAATTTTTTTAATTATTGTTATTGCTACATATTTTATTTTTCGATATGTCTTCTGCATATATATCAAGTTAAATTTAAAATATGCATATTGTATAAGTGAATAGCATGACCAATTTGCTTATTTCTAACGCGTAAAGTTTGAAATTGTCTAATTGATGTTCCTGCAATACATTTTTATTATTTTATATAATATGAATAAAACGTCTAAAAAAGCTTTGATTATACTTACGGGTAGTGTAGTCAAAAGTTATGCTTGCATTACGACCCTTTTTTAGGGAACATGGCTTTCTTTCTTCAGCTTCTCTGCATGGATCTACAGTTACTTCATGTATAGTACAAACGGAAGTGTCATTATCGACATAGTCAACTGAAACATAGATGATAAGATTTCATAGAAAATATATTTAAAAAGTTATATGCATGTCTTTTGAAATTCTTACATTTCATTTATCGCCCATAATTTAAATAACAATAGGGCATTAAGAATAAAAACTAATCAAGATATGTTAAAAGTATTAAATGAGAATTAGAATACAGATTATTTTATTTTTTATTCAATTTTTAAGTTATCTCTAAATTCTATTTTAAGTTCCTTTTATAAATAGATAGTTTATATAAAATATGTAAAAAGAAAATATTATTTTATTTACGCTATGAATCAAATAGAGGGTATTATATTTATTCTTGACTTATTTTTATGTATCTTTTTATAATCCGTATAATGTTGTTTCTCTTTCTAGATAGAGAAGTAAATAAGAATTAATGAGATAAGCTTGCACAAATTGTAGCAAAACAAACATAAAAAGAATATGCAAGCGGCACGTGTCATCAATGGCGCAATTTTTGCGGATCAGCGTAAAGTAGTTTGAAACGATCCAACGAGAAGTTTCCATCTAACAATAAGTCTAGATGAAGCGAAATGATTTTTGCATCTTAATCTTCTTATTTTTTTTATGAAATGACATACCGGATGTTTGGTTCATTCTGTAGGGATAATTCGGTTATAAATTACACAATACGTGGAAAAAACTTTTGCCAATATTCGGGGTGAATACATATTTGTAGAAAATTTATTAAATTATATTTCAGCCCAAAAAAGTATCACCTTTATCTATATCAAAGTTTCGCCGTTTCATTGATTTAACAGAATTTTTCCCAAACTATTTTATTTGGAAAGTTGTTTAACTGCTCTTTTCAACTAATAACATTAACAAATTCAATGTATTCAATTATATAACAAATTCATGTCTTTGACGCTGTTTTCATTTGTAATAATTCTCGCTTTTATCAAACACTTATCGCGGAAGAATTTCGCGTAAGTTTTTAGCTTCGATATTTCTTTTAAACGTTTTATTCTTGGAATGATAATGTTTTTCTTGTATTATCGTATTATCCTATTATCGTATTAATTTATCATTTAATGCGTTCCACTTTCTGTAACTTTAAATAAACATTACTTCATTATCGGTTCAATAGTATTTCACAATATGAATTAACTTTGAATTAAATATATTTTTCCTCTGTCAGTATCAAAGTCAATATTTCAATTCAGTTCAATCAATCTAGATATATGTTTGTAACAGTGTTGAATAAATTTTTCAATACATATACATTTGATTGTCGTCATTAAATTGATTACGACTTTTTTAATTTTTCCAATATAGTAAACAATATTTGAAATAAATTTTCTATAAAATTAAGAATTTATCTTTTATAAAATCAAAAGTATAATGCGTCGTCTACAATGACAGCAAGCAGTACAGAGTTCAGAGTAAGTAGTAAGCAGTATGAAAAGGGATTCGTTCATTTCGTTACTCCCGACGAAATGAACGAATCCCATTTCGTACTGCTTACTGCTTATTCTGAACTCTGTACTGCTTGCTGCCATTGTAGACGACGCATAAAACATTTAAAAAATGTCTTCTTCTTTTTAATGAAACTACTAAAAATTTTTATTAAAAAAGAACAAAATTATTATAAACTTTAAGCATATTTTATTGAAAGGTTTATAACTCACGTAATTAATAAATGAAAAAGAAAGACTAAAATTGAGGTGATGCTATTTCAGTCTAACAATCCCTCTTTTGTTTGCGTAGAAGAGGCATTATTGCTTCAATCTTCGTCTTTCTCTCTCGCTCGCTCGCATGTTTATAGGTCATTTATTGTTTAAAATAGCTATGCTGTAATAACATAATTTAATCTTTAATGTGAATAATGCATTCTCTAAATCTTCAATAATCAAAATCTTACAATAATTCATTTATTTATGTTACGATTAATGTTAGGATTTCGTATATTGCCATACAATATTCGATACAATATTTGTACAAGAATATTGTATATTTCGAAGTTTTGCAAAATATAGCGAATCTAAAATTTAATTAAATCAATTATGCATAATTTTTTTGGCAATATTTAAATATGAAACAATCCTTCAAAACGATATTTTTAAGGATAATATTATAAAAAAATTTATAATTTAAAATAATTAAATTTCTGTCAAAATAGTAATAAGCGCTAATACATATTATACAATATAAATTTTTTAGTTTTCTTAACTCTTTTAATTAAATTCTTTTCTGAGATAAGAAATAATTTTTGGAACGTATTGTATTCGTGGGCTATGTTTCGAAATTCACTGGCAGTATTGAAAATCTATAGTTCACGTTACGTATAGAATTTCAGTACTGACAGTGAATTTCAGAACTCACAAGAGCCTCGAAAGAGATTATCTCAATAAAATTTGAGACAAATAATGCACATGCATTGAAATTGATAAAAAGAATACTTCACAGTGGCAATGTATCAAGCTCACAAATAATCTCATTTCGGAAATACATAGATGGATTAAAGCTGGAAATAAAAATGCACGAATAAAAGTCGTCGCAAACAGTCCCACATTTTTAGGTTTAGATATCCCCGATTTATTTACGCGCCCGCACGGTTCGATATGGTAATCGCGTTAAATCAGAGTTCGTCGCTCCGAGAACGATAAAAAACACGTGATCAATCGTATATCTGTCGAAGGATTTAAACCCCCATATTTTTCCCCGACTTTCTCGACGCGATTGACGCCAATTGTACGATCAAGAGTCGTTGACAATATTATGCTAACATAAGCAAAAAAATATGCTGCTATTTTATTTTTTTTGACATTATTACCGAACTCTCTCCGTTTAATTAGTAATTCGCGATTTGTGTAAAGAAGAGATACTCACCTTCAGGACATGGCGTCCAGTGTACAACTTCTGCGTAAACCGCGAACACAGTCAGGATCAGGAAGACTGCGGTGTTGCGGATCATCTTCGATGGATGGTTCGTAGCTAAGTGAAAGAAGACTGACGTGAGGGTCAGTCCACACAGAGGCAGATAATGAAGCGGGAGGGAAAGGTAGAGGGGCCGTAGGTCAATTAAGATAGTGTCTTTATCACAACGGAACTTATTCGCCATGCTCGTGTTTTTTCTTTCAGCAGATCGTTTAACAGTTTCCGTTCCCATTGCCGATGACTAATAAGTAACGAACGATAATCTTTCATATCCGAAGTAAAATAGAAAGAAACTAAATTTTGATATTTTTTTTTTTTTTTTGTGTTCGTAAGATTCTCTCTTAAAGATAATCGAAACCATTATATCTAATCTCACAAAGGATATTATCTACGCATACTGTTTCTCATGTAAATATGAATTGTTAAGCATATTCTAAAATATTTTTTTAATGTACCAGCGTTTTCATTTAATTGTATGATAGATTTATACTTTTATAATCATGTACCAATATTTTATAACTTTTTACTGAGAGATAAAAATATTTATAATTTATATTAAACAACGTACAGCGTACAAGCTAGCCATGCAACGATACAAAGTGTCAGGCGATAGAAAACGATTAAAAACGATAATAATAAAAAATATTGACAGGATAATTATGTACATATATATAATGTATTAATGCCATAAATATTATATAGGGCAATATAAGAAAGATTGAAAGAAAAAAAAATAAACGCTGCGGACAGGATTCGAACCTGTGCGGGCAAAGCCCATTGGATTTCGAGTCCAACTCCTTAACCACTCGGACACCGCAGCTATTGGTATCATGATTATGTATTAACGTACATAAAGCACATTTGTCATTCCAACAACAATGTTAATTTATTTTAGAAAAAATATATTGATACAACACTATATATAAAAATGTATTTGTTTATTAATGATATCAAATAAATTTCATAAAAAAATATATTAATTATTACAAAAATATATGTGTATATAAAAATTTGTTAAGATAAAAATAGAATTGTGATTTTTTACAATATTTTTGCTAAAAATTTTAAATGCAGAATAGAATGCAGATAGAATTACAATATATAACTTTACTTGAAAAATTGAAATCAGCATCTATCATATACATTTATATTATTGCATATGTTATATTTATATATATATATTAATTTTTTTATCTCTGTGGTAGATGAATTATTGGTCTCTGTGTATTAGTGGCTTCAAAAATTCAATAATATATTCTTGTAAATCTTTTAAGATGGCGGCATCTGTCGGGAAACTATCAATAAATGATACGTTTCTTTTCTTGTTAAACTCTCTCCATCGGTAATCTAATGCAAAAACAATATGTACATGAGTGATGACTTTGTATTAATTTGTTTTTTAAATAGACTTATATTTTTGAAATACCTAATGCATAATTTAGAAAAGAAAAAATAAATTAAATTATATAATTTAAAAATTATATTTTAAGTAAAAAAAATATAATTTCCATAATATAAGTTAATTTTATTTTTTATTGCTTAATTTTTCAATTTCTTATTAATAGCTAATGTGTTTTTACATTTAAAAAGTTTATGTAAATTATTTAATAATAAGTAGAAACTTTTTATACATTGGCTTTGTAATTAATTCAAGATATTTGTGAATCCTATTATGTTTTTTCTTTCTATTAATAATATAAATAATTTATAATTAGAAGCCATAATTTAGAAGTTAGCATAAATGTAAATAATAATATGTAAAATTAAAAAATTTATAACTTTATATGTCATTAATCTTCATATGTCAATTTTCACAACGATATTTCGAATGATATTTTAAGTTAATTTATCTGTATTTTAATATAATATGTAATTTTCATTAATGTGTATTGTAACATCAAATAAAATAAAATAAAGCATAACGTTAATGATTCTGCGCGTACATTAAAAATAATGATGTATTCCAAATATTATACACATAATACAGATAATGTAAAGCAATAACAATTATTTTTTTAAAGTTTGTTTGTGATAAGGAGATAACAATAATTTAACTTGTAATAGATTATTTTTATAATATCGATATAATTCATAATGACATAAATTGCGTCAGCGAGATTATGACGCAAACAGATATAAGATAAGTCTGCTCCGATATGGATACGCCAACGTGATAAGAATTTAAGATCATACTGTCTAGTTTTAAATAAATTGAAATTAATCTGCCTATATATTCTTAAATATTATATATAATATAATAATAACTTTGAATATATGTTGTTTTAAAAATTGACAACATATATAACAGCTTTCTTTGATGTATTATTGACAGAAGATATTGAAGATTATTTTCTTTATGCTTACTCATTATATCTTGATATTTAAAAGATTGCAAAACATTTTATGTACATATTAAGTATATAATATTACATATTAAAAAATGTACATAGGCGCCATAGAAGAATGGACCATTCCCACGCGTAAAAAACGTGACGGTCTTCACGCTTTGATTATGTCATTCGAATGCTATAATCACCGCAAGAAATAGAAACGACTTGTGAAAATTATACGGAAGGCGTGGGCGGGTCGAAAGGATCAACTTGCGGGATAATAAAGTGATGGCTCCGTGAAGCACTTTCGGAATGCGAAATCGGCTAGGTGATTTGAATAAGAAGGTTGTGCAAAAGCGGCCGGACGTTTTTCGACGCTACGAGCACTTTTACTTTGCACGAGAAAGAAAGCCATTAAAGGAAGTCAGGCAATGTTAAGTGCTAGACTACATACATTCGATATAACAAATTTTGTTTATTGTAAAGTATTTTAATATGTATTATATATTTAGATCTCCTGTTGCCTTTTATTTTAATCTTTAAATATATTTGCTTGCGTATATTGAAACAATAAATGATCGATTAAGGATTTTAAGCAATTTTATGTTGAGTAGATATGTTATTTTCGTCGTAATTTTATAATTTGTATATTAAATAATATCTATATGAAAGAAAAATATTCCAAATAACTGTCGTGAATGCATTATGAACAAATTCTATTTATAAAGAAACTATTATTTTTTATTATTATAGTTAAATAAGTAAATCTGATATTTTATTACATATTTATTTTAATAATCAAATAAGATAGAGGATTTGTGCTTAAAAGTATATATGCATTAATTTTTCTATGAAAAATTTTATCCGTGGAATTCCATTCATGGGACATTAATAGTAGATTACGACGCGGCTATAAAATACATAATGAGGCAGTAGCTGGTGCATTAAATTAACTATAGAATGTGCATATTAGTTAAAAAAACGCAATAACTCGCATTCTTCGCCGCCTTTAATGCCGTCAGGGAGTCTAGTCTCATGAATACAAAAAAGTTATAGTTTTCAAATAAATACTTAAGTAGTGACAGTAAGATGGCATTAATTACTATTGTAAATTAAAATATAACTACAAATTTAATTTCGTATTTCAATGCACTATAATAACTTGATAAATCACAATAGTGACAAAAGATCGGTAAGTTGTTTACATAACATCCATTTGAAATGTAAAATACAAAAAAAATTACAAGATTTTGATATAATTTATTATTGATTTTGCAATTGTTATTACTTCGACTTTGGTTCTTTATTTCTAGAATCTTGGCGATGTTGTTTCGCGAAAATTTTGACAAACAAAATTCGTAGCCGCGTATTTGCTACGCGCGAATGAATGTAAACTACGCGTGTCATATAGAAATGCGGATGCAGAAACTTCGTGTCGGAAATCGTGATCGCGTCGATATTTATGAGAACCGGCGGAGCGTCAGTGAATTATGCGGGAACATTTGTTCGACATATGTTTCTTCCGGATTCGAAGAGAACCGGTTCTCTTCCGTAAAGCTCTACAACTTAATTCAAGATCGATTCAACAAGGATTGCAATATTTTATAATATTTCATAATTATTCAATATACCTATTATGTCAGTCTTTATTGATTATTTGTCATTCTTGTTAATCTCTTAAGCTTACAAATTCGACAAGTATTTTATATTGTATACAAGTATATTGTATACAAGTATAAATAAAAATGTTACGATTCAAAATAACTTCTCCTTATAATTTTAATTGTAAAAAAGATCATGGCCAGAAATCTTAGTTTTTTTTAATTTATTTCTGAATTTGATTATGGTTTCTGTGTGAAATTATTTTTGCATTATTAATAAATATTATATTAATTTATAAAATTCAATCACAGACTAAATGCACAAAGCGCATAATCTTTGTATTTTATGTAATTTGTTTGAAATATCAATATCTACAATATGATTCCATAATTTTGAAAACTTCTAAATAGATTTTCAAACATGCATGTTTCTGCTTCTCAGATATAGAAATGCAACTTTTATACGCTGTCCTCTCTCATTCTTGTCAATTCGATCGGAAGCAGTAAACAGGCAAACGACGCGACGTGCCAGGTGAAGTTTAGAGCGGCAGATTACGCTCCTGGCATCGCACCTTGCCCTCGGCAGGATACCAGCGTGATACACCACTGGCCGTAAACCGCTGGCATGGCTCACCTGTTGGCCTCAGCAGTACTTGCTGGGTTCTCGACCGTGCGGCACCTTTCGCCCGTCGTTGCCGACGAAGCGACGACAACTTTCCGTTCTCCAAGTATTCTTCCACTCACGCGCCCGCGCGTCTAGTCGACGATTTTCGCCAATTCTCCGTTTCATCCTTGTCAAGGAATTCTGTTACATCCGGGAGGAGAAACCGGAAGGAAGGGATCCTCCAAACGGGGCCCCCTCGCCCTCGACCTGGAGAAACAGGACGCTCCGCACCAGACGGAGACGAAGAGGAGGGAAGAAGGAAGGAAGGAAGGAAGGCGGGGAAGCTAACCGGTCGGTCGCGCTTTCCGCGGATTCCTGAACCGCCGTCTCCGGATTGTATGCAAATAACTCGCGGAAATATCCTCGCGCGGATCGCTGCTGGCCAGGAGAACTCGGTCGCCTCGGTTCCCCGAGGAGGAATCTTCGCTCGCGTGGATTTTCGCGATTCTAACCAGGTACGTATGTCGATCGTATGTGGAAATTGCTCTCGCAATTTGCCTTCGTGTATTTGCGCGTTTTCGCAAGAGACAGGCGAGATCGATAGTCGCGCGCGTGAGAACCCGATCGCTCGTATAATGATCTATTTATTGGAGCATTAGAAACGAGAATGGAAAAAGAGATCGCCTGTGGCTTATAGAAGCGAGATTCAACTGATATATTTTAAGTAGATCTTATGCGATAAGTTTGAATTTGAAAGGTGATTCAATTTATAGAAGGTAACGCGATGTTTGTGTACATAGATAACATGATATGAAAAAAATGTACTTTCTCCTAGTGACAAATTTCCTAACGGAACTCTCTATAACAAAAATGCAATTAGGAAACATGATTAAATGCGATTTATAATCCTCATTATTAAATATTTTTACAATTTTAATTGTTATTTAATGAGGTAATGTAAATTAATTAATTGCTATGTATACGAATAATCTATCTAAAATGCACATTTTTTTCTAATGATAAATTGTTTCCTGAATTTAGTGTTGAATTTCTTTGAATAGAAGTTTTCAATTTAAAATTATTTTTAATTGCAATAATTTAATCTTTATTATTAAATATTTTGTGTTAACTAATCGTAAATTAAATTTTTTATTAAATAGATTGAAACTCTAAACTGAAAGAAAAAGTTATCTTCAAAATTAATAAAAGAATTTGTAACTGAAAGTCTTTTTAGATGTGATTTTCAATATTGTATTTTGTATATAATTATAATTTATATCAAAACTTGCTAAAAAGCATCAGAAAATCCAAACATATTTAATCACATTTATTTAAAATAATACAGTGCTTTCTTTGCGATTAATAACTGTTTCTACCTCAAGATGTTATAGCAGTACATATACATAGATAATTACAGGTAATGCATCAGCAATGCTGTTAATCGTAGAAAGTTGATCATGTCGCTCGATAAAAAAGTCTTTTAACTTTTCGCAAACTTTTTATTTACATTAATCAAAAATTCTAAAATATATCAAAACATGTATTCTATATACATATGTATACAATAATATCAATGATATAGATCTACCGTGTCTGTGAATTATCTATGAATCAATTTTTCTAGAGAAAGAGAAAAAGAGAGAAAGAGAGGAACAGCTTCTCTCTCTTTCTTTCTGGTTCTCTCTCTATTAAAAAATATTTAAAAAATATTTAAATATCATTAAATATATAAAGTTCCATCGATTGTTTTATTTTATTTCATTATTCACAATATTGCATTTATTTACAATTATATGTTAAAAAATCGTTACGTTGCGATTTTATCGCCAAATTATATTGAATTTATATACATACATTTAATCTGGAATTATACAAGCATGAAAAATTTTATTTCTATCACGAATATGTATTATTAACATATTGCGCACTTTGCGCATGCCGCATTCTTCTTTACACGAAATCGTTTAGCAAAACTTTGCATGAGATGGAGTTTTAAAGTTGTTACAAACTGTCGACGCGATAATTCGATAAGACTGAGGAGAAAACTCAGCTGTTCACGCGAGCGTTACGAAATGCTTTACGGGAAACAATATAGCCTCCCTTTAATAATTATTCCGCTAATATTTTGATGGAAAATGTAACGGTAAGTCCTTTTTACATAAAGTTAAAACACATAAAGTAAATTTTCTTAAGTAAACATTTCCCATAAATTATTCGTAACATAATAATTTTCTTTTAAATTCTTTAAGAAACAGACTCTTGAAAGAAAAATTATATAATAAAAAAATTTATTCATATTTTCGACAAGTCTGTTGTAGCACAATTATCTTATTTCTTATCAGATAAGCGGTAAAATAAAATGCAAACTGTTTACGCAAATGCAATGAACCTTGTTTTTAGAATAAAGTCCGCAAATGTCCGTGTAAAAGGATTTGTAAACAAACAAATATATCTTTCGTTCTTTCTCTTATACACAAAAAAAATATGACATTCCATTATAGCTCACAATTCTGAATGTGTCGACACATAAATGTTATTTTCTGGCGCTTCTTCAATTCTATAAAATTAGGTGAAATAGGGGTCACGCGGATGTGTTTTTGCGGAGAAATCGCGCGCGTTTTCTAGTTTCAAATTGTCCTAACTCGCACTTGCGTATTTGGCGTATTCAGGATTAAAACGGAACCAAAGATCTCGAGCCAATTTATGCGATCTACTCTGACAATGAGCCAACACCACTCACCGGGTTTCTCACAACATTCATCGGCGTAATTTCTCTCGCCATTGTCTAAATCGTGACGTGCGGAGAATGAGACTCTCACGAGGCGACGAAAAAGCGGAACATAACGGTTTACCGGAGGAAAAATGGTCACGTCACTACCGTAATTCCGAAAGAAGCTCGATTTTCGTTATCGACGACGGAAATAGCTATCTCGTCATTGCGACGCGACGCAATCACGTCGGTTATTCGCGCTCTCGCGCAAGATAACGCGACGTGCGAAACGACTAATTATAGCTAGTGACCGTACGAATGACGATAGGAAAACGTGTTTTCAATATGCTTGCATCGTGTCGTTCGCGTGAGCGAGCTGGAATGATGCGAATGACGCGACAGACAACATGTTTATGACGTTCTTGTCGCGAGAGAAAACTAATAAAAAGAGAAAACTAATAAAGTCCTAGTAGCGACATATAACAACTGTGCTACAGTTGGTTAGGCGATTCTATCACATAAGCACGAAAGATTTATCCTTTAGTCTATTTTAAACAATTGGCACTTGCCACACGTTTTGAGAAAATGCCAATGTTAATAATATCACGTTACATAAAAATTTTAGAAACTTTAAGTTACTTCAAAAATGTTTCATCTAGGAAACTTTGAAATTATATAAAAAGTTTCTTTCTCATCAAATTACATTGTCTATTTAAATTTCAGATTTTCCCATTTTTTTCTTTTTGTCTTTCTTAAGTCTCTCTTTAGATTTTTTTATTGTCTATCATTCGAAGTACTCAAGCTTCTTCAGTTTCCTGTAATCAATAGTTATATATTTTTGCGGTTTTAATTACATCGGTAGATTAAGTGGATAAGAATTATTACTGTTAGATTATACTGTTAGAAAATAGTATAATAGATAAATTTCGACCAGTTAATATCATTACTGTTGCAAATCGAATATAATAAATGGTGATTGGTTGCATTTACAAATTCGATTCAGTCTACGAATGCGAGACTCAATCAGATGTCAAATTCGCTACAATTATGTTAAAGTTGAATAGCAGATTATAAAAATGTGGCATTTTCTTAAGAAGATATCTCTTACTTGTATTTTAGTTATAAATACCTTATATCCGTGAATCTCGATTATATACAAGAAAATGAAATAGCGATTTGATAAATTTGTTCTTGCGTTTTAAGACTGCAACGAGATATCTTGTAATCTTCTGGCTTTCTAGCCTTACACAACAACAACCATGGTCGAAGATGGAAAACAAGTTTAATTGCTTATGTTTGAAAAAAATTTTAGAGATGCTTTAAAAGCAAGAAAAATTTTTATATATTATCGGTAAAATGCAATTGATTGTTTAAAAGTTGTTTGTGTATTGCTAATACAGAGAAAAAGAGAGAGAGATTGTGTATAAATTAAAGGTGATAATAGTAAAAATACTGTTAATACTATAAAAAAAATACTATACTTAATAGTATATAAACTTGAGTTACGGTTTTGTAAAATTAATGAAAATTTGTGCAATGTTGCATTAATAGATTTATGAAACGAGATTGTATAATTCCACCAATTTGTGAATTAATATTTTCACCAATTTCACCAACGTTGTACATTCATTTGCGCACTGTGTGCATCCTGTTTTTATAACAAACGTTCTATTAAATTTTATTTCACAATATATATGAGAAAAAATATGTAACAAAAGTAAATAATAAATTGTATATTGATCATAACCGTGCAACAAAGCTGACGATGTTTGAGATAAGAAATTTATTTCTCCCCAGTTCTGTTGTGTACGTAGTGGACTTTAACAGCCACCTATGAATTTATTTCGCAGGATAGGGTGCAGAGGTTCCCACGGGATCGCGATTAGCTCGGCGGAAGTTACGAGGAAATCGTGACGTGATATCACGCTTCCTTATCGTACATAGGGGGAATTTCAAACAAAAAGAGATGCACATTTTCGTGTCGAAGCTCATTATCTGCCTGCCATAAATGTCAAGGTCGTCGTGGATTCTGTCAAAAGTTCGCAGCACTTAATTATCGCCGTGATTTAGACGTGCCGATTTCGAAAAAGATTGAAATGTTAAAAAACTAGTTGCACTTATTATTAGTCGGAATTTGAGCGGAAAAAATATTAGAGATGCATTGATTATTTCTTTACGTAGAATGAAGGAATTTTTTGCAAATTCTTATGCAAAAACTAGAAAAAAATAAATCAAATAACGGATAAATTATGCATATAAAAAATAGAACGAATCTACAATATACCTATATAGTTTGATAATTTAACAATTTATACATTTGCTTGTAAGTTAATGCAATTATTCAATTTTGTAAAACTTGTAATTAGAAATTAAATATACTACTTAAACTATAAAACATTTTCAATAGTTACATTTTGATGCCGAGAAAAATATAGCATGTTATTAAAAATTGTTGACATCATATTAATAAAATTTTACATAAAATAAAAAATATAATTTTTTAAAAATAGGCAATGCATTTTTATATAATGTCAAGTCGATTTAATATGATGAGAAGATGATCATGATACAGTGAAGAGAAGAAAACTTTTGGCAAAATATTCTCGACCTCCATTCTAAATATAACCTAACATGGTTATAATTTAATGACCCTGACTATTAATGAGCACTTTTATTTTCTTTTACAAGGAAATTCTTGTCTGATACACAACACCACTCACCTTTAAACTGACTCGATCTCAAACAGAAACAAAATATTCTTAGAAATTGTGCGCACGAATTTCTACACAGAGATTCCACACATATACAACATACATTTTTTATATTATAATAAAATTGATTATATAAATAAACAGACTATAAAAAATTCTGTTAATAACGTAATAATTAATGCATGAAAAACAAGTAGTCTAATTTTAAGAAATATGAAGGAAATTTAATTTATTAATTCAAGGATGTAACATATATATGTATTATTACAATAGGAATAAAGTAAAATCACATAAGTAGACTCAAAAATTTAATTACTTACTTTGGGTATATATTTTCATTATTTTTATAAACGAAATAGTATGATGTAATTGAGTATAAATTTACAGAAATTATATAACGTGTAAAAATAATCATATAGCATATAAAAAACTGTATTACATAGAGTTGTAAATCTTACACATAAATTGCACGAGTTTGATAGATGCAAATACTTATACTACGCTGTGCAGAAAGAGTGAATCAGTGAACAAAGAGGTCAATCAACTGCAATACGATGTAAGGTATGCGTTTGCATGTGCGAGATTGACACGTAAACCTTTTCTACACGACTGTCACGACTTTCTCGATATTAATTCGCGCAGCTCATAAACAACTTGTACGAATAACACTTCAATGCATTTCCTATCAAAAACGCATTTTATTCGACTACTGTTTACAGTGTTAGTTTCAATTTGTCACTAACTAAAACTATTGAAAAATATTAATGATAATTTTAGTAATTATATATTTTATTATTAATGTACTCAATTAATACATGTATAAAAAGATATATAATTATTTTTCCATAAATATATATTTTTATTTTATTTTTATCAAAAATATTGATTAAAACAATTAAGAATTAAAACTATTAAAAATAACACACGAAATCAGAAAGGGAATTACGATTGCAAATTAACTCTGTAGTAATGGATTAAACATTCATACTTTACAAGCAAGCATTAAATAGCCATAATTTCGAGCATGGAATAACTAAGATTATATTCGCTGATTGGTATATATTACTTAACGCAATGTATTAATATGTATACAACAAAGTACGTGAATAGGCCTGAAAGATAAACTGGATTAAAATCCAGAATTGATGCCTTGGGGAAAATATAATGACCGACCATAAGCCTATTTCCAAGTGATTAAAACAGATGATATATAGTTGTTTTCATAAACATTAGTTAAAGTTATACATGGTTAAACCAGTTTTCTGTTCAGTCAGTCAACTTTAACTAATGTTTGTAAAAGCAGTTTAAATAGTAAACTAAAATGAATGGAAGTATATGCATGAGTGAGTTTTCTATTTATAAAATTTGAGAGAGACTTACTTTCTCATTCATTCATCTGTGATTATTATACAAGGAGTCTCAAAATAAATATTGTACGACCTTGACATTAAAATATAATGAATTTATTTAAAGTAAATAATTGCATTCATATATAAATGTTAAATTTATCGATGCGCGAAGAATACTCGCTATTTTTGCGTTTCAGAAAATGTCCAGACGAGATGTGACGTAATTTCGAAACCATTCAATTCATGAAATTACATCTTAATCATAATTTGAATTTTTAATATATAATTATCTACAGAAATGCTTATCTTTGCTAACTAATTTTTCCGCATTGTTCGACAAATAAGAAAAGGCTATACCTGCTGCGCGAATGTGAATTTGCATAAAAAAGTACAACGCGAAATTTTCTACATAATATCATGCTGTAGCTCGTTATCTAGAACGAGATTTAACGTCTAACAGGAACGGGAGAATCTCCACAACGGGATCCCAACGGGCTGATAACATCGATCGTGTCATTTTTATAAATCACAGCAGGTCTTGCAATCTTTCATTTTTTAATTGCTGCGCGATCATCCGTGAGTTTATAATGAAGAATATTTAGATAATTAAACATATTTTCACAAATATTTAGATTAGTAAACAGAATTTTCAAAATAATTTTAAGTGACAAAGTCAACAATTGAAGATATTTAACAATTTAATGATATTTATAAACATATAAATTATTTATTTTAAAAATTAATCGATTAATATACATATTCTATTTTGTTTTCTTTTGTTGCTGTTTTTTACTTTCTTACAGTAACAATCAACAATAGTCCGTGCCTGTTCCTATTTATTTATCTCGACGCTATTCACATGCCCTCACGATCTAACCATTAACGCGAAGGATGCTGTGCCAAAATTTGCATAATACCCGCCCACGTCTTGTTAACTGGAAACAACTCTAAACACGAGACGCGAATGGTTTAATGTGATTGCCATAATATGTACTCGTATTTGCCGATTGAGATTAAATCGCAACAATTACGTATATTTTATTTATTTTCAATTTCTGCATTTTAAAATTAAGCAGTTGTATTAATTAAAATTAAAGTTTTAATGTTAAGAAATTTTTAAATGCAATTTTTTATCATTATTATTATTAGAAATGTATTAAGAAATATAAATAAAGAAATAAAACAATATTTAAATATATAATGATTTTACAATAAAAAAATGGAAAGAAGATATATGATAGCTTCAAAAATATTTTTAAAAAAATTTGATTTAGTATTTTTTTCTCGTGTGACTTTTTTTTTAATATGACTTTTTAATCCTCTAATATGACATTTTCTGAAATGCATTATTTATAGAAAATAATTATAACAATAAATCACGTAAAAGAAAGAAAGTAAAATTAAAATATTTAATAATTAGTACTTAAAAAAAATATTTAATAATTATTTAAAAAATATCTAATAATTTAAAATATAATTTTCATAATTATAATATATTTTAATAATTTTAATCAGCAAAGTTTATATATTTTTTTATATAATGTACGTTGTCAAATTTAGAGTTAAGATCGTCAGTATATTTCTCAAGGATGCAGCATGCGTAAAGGGGAAATGCGTGATTAGAAACTGAAAAGACGCGGATTCTATGTGCATAATCATTTTATTTAGCGCTGACTAGGCGCATAGACATTAGCGCTTTGTGGATAAGCTGCCGAAATTTACATAACATCTACCTACATATTACTGGAAGGAAACTTCAGTGAGTACGCCGAAGAGATTATCTTAATGCTTAGCAATGAAGTTACATAATATCGTCCGCACAATTTGATAACTGCGACAGAGTAATCTGGTAAAATTTTTGCGTTCATATATAATATACTTTCATCCAATAATAATTCAGACAAATTTATTTTTTATTAGTTAAGTAAACTAAAAAATATTTGCGCAAATAATATTAAAATTCTTAATAATTTATCAATTCTTATTATTTTATATATATTATATTATTATAGGTACAGTCTACATATTTTTGAATAGATTAGAGATATAGACTTCATCTAATTTATTTTAGAAGCTCTTATTTTAGAAGAAATAATTATAAATTGCATATATACACATAGTGAAATTTACATAAACTTAAAAACGTTAAAAATAAAAAAAACAAAGTGATATAGATTATATACATATATATATATATAGAGAGAGAGAGCGAGAGAGAGATCATACATAGGTATGTAAATAATATATTTCTGCGGAAATTGAATTTTATATAGTTCACAAACGAGAAGCTACTTATTACCAGGCTCGTCAAAGTCAAAGAAGTTGCGATGAATCGATTATTCCGAGTATAATATACGTCTTTGTTTTCAATATATTTGACGATTTATTCCTGCAGTTTTTGTCACTGACTACATATCTACAACAACATCAAATTATTACAAATATAATGTAACACATATTTTTTAAACAAGATTTAATTAATAGACTCTGTTTTCAGATCTTTTTTACTAGTAATAGGGGTACAGAATGTTCATACTTATATATTTTTATGCTCCATATAACAATTTATTTTTTCATTAATTACCATTTTAATACCATTATTCTACTTTTATTGTTCTTAAAAATGTTATTCATTTACGTATAATTAATGATGTAAAATATTCTAACGAGTTATTTATAAATTGCGAAAGGAATGTTTGACGCGAAAGTGCATTGCACGCAATTAATTAACGCGAACACAAGATGGGAAACACACGGAATTGCGGTACCTTGTAGCGCTATGAGAAAGTAAAGCAGTTCTACCTTGCAGTTAAACATCTTCGCAGTTTTGATTGTGAGATTGTGAGAGTGTGTAAAATGTTATATTAAAATTAAGTTTATCATGTTTTTATTTTTCCCGTGCTTATAAAAATACATTTTATGACATACATACACTAACTTACTTAATATTTTTTTCACAAAAATTTATAATAAATTATTAATTTATTATTCATTTTGTTTCAATTTAGAATATTAATTACATTTAATATTATTATATAGTATTATTATTATATGCAATTTTATATACTTAAATTTTTATTAAACATTTGAAGAAAAATGAAATTATATATAAGTAGAAAAATAATTAAATTATTTTAATAAAAAATTTTTTGTATTTTATGTATATATTTGTTAACACTGAAATTGATAAATATTTATTAATCTCTGAGCAGTCTTGGCAAATATGTAAATAAATATATATGGAAATATTTGACGTTTATTTTGCTTAATGATATTTTATTCATTTATACGTTGTTGTTCTTGAAGAGGCTAATTAAGAATGTTCAATTTAACAGAGTCATATCGCTTATATAAGATGTCCTAGATTAATTAACTAGTCATTTCGTTAGACGTAATGCGTCCATGTGATGTGTTGCGCCAACCTCGCAGTAGAATCGTATAATTACCCAAGATACGAATCGGCTATCACATGATACTTTCTATCCATCGTGATTATAATTATCAATTATTAATGAATTACATGCGTAAATTTTGTAAAAATAGTAATGCAAATCATCTCTTACGCAAGTATCTCTATCTAGATTATCCAACATATTATTACAAAATAATAGTACAGCAAAACTTTATAATTACACTATAATAGCGCTATAATACAAGAAAGATAGCTTAACTAGATTTATAACATTTTACTTTGAACTACTTTGTGTGAAGACAGACATAAAATGGTTAATATTGCGAAACCTCAAGTATTCCCATCGCCATAAATCTAACGTTGGTCCACTTTTGTCGGCTGACTGTCTGTTAACTACCAGCTGTGTTTAACGAGTCTCATTCGAGTCAACTAAGCTCTATCGCCACCCGGACGTCGTTGGTTCGCCGTCTCATGGCATTAATTCGCGTGTATGCAAATTCGTTTCGCATTGTCATAGCGCGTAAAACGCGCAATCGCCCTCACCTACGAAAGGCATTCCTGACTTGTCGTTATTTCCGCAACCCGTGCATATCCCTATTAGGTATTCTGCCGCGAGCAAGCCGTGTATATTCAATTTAACGGATACAGCTGCAAAAATGTTCTCACAATAGAAAGTTTAGTTCGCTCTTTCCATCGTGCAATCTGTATAATAATAATTGAAATATATATAATACAGGGATAATTCAATAAATAGTCTAACTTAATAACTGTATGTAATATATCTTATTTTATTTATTAAATTGCTTTTGTATGTGTCATCTATTTACATTAATAACTCTCTATCTCTCCCTCTCTCTCTCTCTCTCTCTCTCTCTCTCTCTGAACTTATTTAATTTTATAAAACACAGACTGTTACACAATTTACTGTAATTTGATTGTCCATTACTTTCTTTTATATTATGATTAATTTGACAGATAGTTTTCAAAAAGATCTATTTTATATTTCAAATTTATTAGAAATACGCTGCACACACAGAATGCAGCTTTTGTAGATTACCAAAGTGTTATAAAAATTAAATACCGTTTCACTTCCAATCATACATTATGTAGACGTATTCACAGTTCTCGATCGTAACTCACATGTGGACTCTTACTCTTTATGCTAATTTCTACGATTTATTAAATGGTAGATAATTGCAACATAACGGTATTTCGCCAACCCAATGCAATCATCGTGTAATTATTTGCGATTCGATGGGGTTAAGTTAACGGCGTTTACCTGGACACAGAGGGACAAGAGAGATATCGTAAAACGATATGTATATAATAAGACCGTAGGCGCGACTATTTATGTAAGTCTAATGTCACTTGACCAGCTCGAGAGAGTCTTAACATTAGCTCTCAACAACACGGGGGACTACCTACGGATGGAACAGTGAACCAATTATCCATGTCGTGTGTAATATGTATAATGCGTATATATGGCGTGCTTACGACGAACAACATTCAGTGTGTGTGCCACAAACGATATCGCGTAAAATAAGCACCAGTGGGGTCCAGTCTTACGTACCAATAAGGCAGTGTTCTGGCCGGGTCAATGCTTACTGGTTTTGTTTCGAATCGCTCCTTCGAGAACTCCTTTTGCGCTCCCGTTCCTTTGCCTTTCCTTTTCCGAAAATAGACTTGGTATATTTTTTGATAGATCACTCATTTTTTTTTCGAGGAAGTAGAATTATATCGAAACAATTAATCTAGAAAGAGAATTTGGAAATTTTAACTCTTTTCTATAGAATTTGGAATATTTTTTCAACTTCTTTAGTCTCATGAAAAAATATATGTATAACTCTGAAATCACAGATTTATATAATGTAGCTGTTAAAACGATTTGTCCGAAAAGAAAAATTTTTTATTTTAATTATAGTGGTAAGATGTCAAAAATAATGTGAATTTGCACCGTAAATGGCTAAATTTTAATATAAAATTCAAAAGAAGATGCTGCATCATCGGTTAATTCAAATTTAATGATGAAAAAGCAGAAAATAATTTTTACAATATTATAGTAATAATATAATTAGTAAGAACAAATTGTTTTAGAGAAACTCAAATATCCTATGAGTAAATAAATCGCACTGAAAACTCTTGATTCCTAAAATGAACGTCTCCTATATATATTATTATTACACACAGACGACTCAGAGTTTGTAGCAGCTTCTTTGATTCAAGATAGTCGGTGTCAGGCTGCATCAAGTGAGATTGTAAACCGAGTCTGCCACATATCCTGGCCATATTCGCTGAGTAATATACTCACCGTGTCCCAGTTCGCGATAATGCTCTTCAGATCTCTTTGCGTTTCCGACACACATTCGCTCGAACGAAGTAGATATTGATAGTCGCAAACGCGTAAAAGCAGAGCGCATAAGACGTAAAAATGGAGCCGGCTACGATGATGACGACGTCAAGATGAGATGATGTCTTTCGAGCAATTGAGAAATTGCGCGAAAGCGGAACGTGACAAAGAATATGTGCAAAAACACATGCCAATATATTTACCTTTATTTATCTGTTTCCATTCTGCGAAATATCAAAGAAAATTATTCGGAGAATTCGTAGGAAAATTTCGGACGTAATATATTAATACTAAATTTATAATTAAGAATTATTTATTTGTAAAAACAATGTATCCAAATTAATATTATTTGATAATAATTATCTTTTCACACGAACAATTTTTACAGCAATATTTCAAACCGTGCAAACGTGTTTTGTAAAAATTTCTTCTTTTATTAATCCATATATCCAATACATATCCAATAATAATAAGTTTATGTATATGTACGTGGTACTTGATCGCGTTCATAACAGAATTTATGAAGCATAAATCTTACTTGCATTCTTCACTTTCGGAATTCAATTATTGATAAAAGAGTTCGCTGCCTTTTCTCTTACAGCAGCTGTAAACATGAAAGGTGCAACGCGTCCTACATTCCCTGGTAATTCTTTATGCACTCACACCATCACGTCTCGCAATTCGTTTTCATTGACCAAGGTCGTTTTACGTTCATGTTCCTCGTTCGGAACAAAATTGCCGACAATTCACGCTCGCGGGCAAAAAACCCGGTGCGGAAAACGTGCGCGCGTTTAAAAGTTATGAGATTTGTTGCTTATGGCCGCGATCGATGCTTACGTAAAGGCCGAACACGCCCGTTAGCCTTTTGCCAGAAAGTCTGTATCGAGAATCGAGAATTACAGACATGATGTATGAAAGAAAGAGAGAGAGAGAGAGAGAGAGAGAGAGAGAGACATATGTGTACAAATTTTTATATGTGCAATATTTTCGAAAGTCGACTTAATGAAGTAAAAAATATTGGAATTTTACACGACATGTAAAATCTCCTATAATAAAAATTTTATTATTACATCATTTCAATATAAATAAATTAAGAGGGAATACATTTTAAATACAATAATTTTTCATTATATTTAGAATTTTGAATTTTATATAATATTATAATTATTTTATAAATATTATGTATAATAATATTCTTCATAAATATTAAATTACTGAAAAAGCAAAACATATATGTAATAGTTATTGAATTATTGTTAGCTTTCAATTTATTTACCATTAAATTGATTTTTTAATGCATAGCAAAGTTCTTAATAAAATAATAATTTCCAAGCTTGATAATTTCAACTATCGATAATCACCGATTGCATCCTTAGCTAAGATCATTATCTTCAAACAATAGCGTATCCCATTCCGGTAATTACGGAAACAATTAATAAGGAAACGCAGGAAGTAGCGCGTGTGATATTTTGGTGCAACGGGATATGACGTGCGCGCAGTGCAAGTGCATCCGATGCACAATACACATAATCTATAAATATATATTTCAATAGTTTTTCTTTTGTAGACGCGGGATCTTCAATCAAGGTGCTACATAAGTATGAAAAGGAAAGTCCGGAGTCGACGATGCGCGTAAACGGGCATTCAGAACACAGTGCGACGCAAGAAATGGGTAAGATTATGCTTTCCACAATAACAACACTATCGTAACGAATCGCGTATATAAAAATGGCAACAAAGTTACGAAGCTTTATTTGTCGCAACAATTAGGGCATTTCTATTTCAGCACTTTTTTTATCATAATAAGATCTACAATATATGTAGAAGAAAAAGAAAAAAATCATTAATAAAAATTTTTTTTATTAGGCACATTTAATTGAAAGGTGGCCTAAGATTGTTGTTTTAAAAAAAAATCTCACTTTACGTTTTCTTCGAACGTACCGAATAGAATGTAAAATAAAAAATAACAATTGGAAAAAATCATTGAATAAGATCTACTCTTTTTTTTTCACGAGATTTATATGTCAATTTTTAATCGAATGACAAATTGCTTCGGATTGAAACATAGGTGTAGTACATTATATCGTATTCGAGATGGAATCCTCGCGTACAAGGACGCGTGGCGATGAAAAAATTGCGACGAAACGAGACAATGTGCATGCTCGCATACGAGTCACGTAGCGCATATTGTCTACGGCACGATGGCACTTGTTATATAAGCCATTCAAGGTGGCACGATGACGTTACTCGAAGGTGCGCCGAGAGCTCATCCTGTTCTTTCATTAATAACGATCCTCGGCGCGCGCGGCTTCTCTGCTGTTTCTGAGAAGCGCAGTTAACGGTGCCTTCTGGAATTTCACGAAATTCCTTGCCTTCTCCTTTGGCTCAATTTTCCGCACAGCAAATAGCTTCGCATACCACAGAATTACATACATTGCTTAGTATTAGTTGAGCTATTCAAGCAAAATGCCAATCGATTTTTCGACAGAAAATTGTTTCGCTAAACACACAATTGCGATTCTGAATATATTTTTGTGAAAAGTTGATTTTAAACTTGATAAAGCAGAGGATTAAGATCAAATAGATGAAACACATATTTGATATTAAATATATTACATTTTTTAAATATTATATATATATAATTTATTTATATATTAGATTTATAAAATAAATAAATATTAAATTTTATAAATCAAAAATTAAAACTAATGTAATGTATTTTTGAAAATTTATAATTCGATTTACAGATTGTTGTACATAAGAAGTGATAAAAAAGTTCAGAAACTCAATAAAAATTGAAGATCAAATAGATATTATCATAAACTATTCATCACATAAAATTGTTAGGCTTGATCAAATATAAAAAAAATTGTCTGAAAATAATAATTTAACATATTGCGGAAGTAAGTAATGGAATATAATTTATGCGTAACAATCATCAATTTAGTTCTTTCTGTTGTCAACTTTATTCTAAGCTGCACTTGAACGCCTACGTATCACCTGTTGTAAGTTCTATCTAAAAATATCAATAGTAATCTATCTTCCAACCATTATTTAAATTAATGAAAGTAATTTGTTTGAAAACAAAATACAAAATAAAATACAGTATACCAACCGGATTTATAACTAATAATTTATCAGCATTAATACGCAAAGTAGAATTATTAATGACATAATTATTTTACTTATTGTTAAATAATTATTGATAGATGATCTAAAAAATATGAGAAGAAGAGAGATGTGTATGTAATGGTTATATATGTAAAGTATACAAAGTTCTTGCTATATAAGTTTACATTTTTCAACTATAAACATTAGGTTAAAATAATATAAAAAATTATCTTTTAACACAACACAATTAATATTTTATCAAAAAATTTATTACTGTGCTTTGTTACTTATTGTTAGTTTTACTCTTTCGTAATAATGCATGCAATCATTGTATAGTCTGAAAGTTTGTGAAAGCCGATAGCGCGCCAAAGAGATAGGATTGATTAAGATGCTTGTGTGTAGCTCGTTGTAATTAAGACCGCATTGTCTTCCAAATAATTTGTTATTCCGAAAGTTTTAAAGTAATCGTGGAAAGAACGGATAGATTTGCATCGACGCTTCTCATTACAAATAATGTTTCAATCTCTCCGCTGAAATTCAGTCGAAAAATTATATACATATAACGTTATAAATAATAACGCTATTATAATATTCTCTTCCTCTGAATTTTTTAAGGGATAATTAACAAAATGTCATTTGTTTCTACTTTCCTATTTCTTATTTTTGCGCTCTTCTAGTGTATCATTCTCTCCAAATACAATGCAATTTTGTGACAAAGGCCTAGGCCCCACCTGGCAATAATATATCGCGTCAATTTATCGACCAACATCGTACCTACAGATGATGTAACGGCAATGTTTTTAAGGCTAGTTCCATATACAATATAGCATAGATCCATTTCGAAGAATTGCGAGGGTGCGCCGTTATAGAGGACACGATCATCATTTATGTTTGCGAAGGGAGAATCGAACGAAACTAAAACTAATAGATAACCCATATGGTCATCTTATGTTTCGAATCTTGATAAATCATGAATATAATTTTTAGAAAATTTATCGGAAGAAGATTATATTAATGCACTAAAATATGAAAAAAACTTAAAAATAACATAAATATGAATATATGTAACATAAAGTTTCATATTTATCGAGAGAAAAAATGTTTGCATAAAATATTGAAGATGATTATGATGAGATAATAAAAGAAAAAAGACAATGTCCAATTAAAAACTGAAAAATAATTTCAAGTTAAAAATTATTATATTTTTTTAAAATGTTTAATAAAAAAATATCCGCGGAAACAAAACTTATTTTCTGAAAATATACACATACGCGTGTGTGTCTAAATACATTCATGCATATTCATCTTAATTATTATACCATTATGCTTTAAAAATTTATTAAAAATTTTTAAATATTCTATAATCACACAACAATAATTCACATTTAAAAAAAAAAAAAACAGAAATTCAAATATTTCTTTTAAAAATAAAGATATGATAAAATACATACGGAGAGAATTAAAATCTAGAGACACAATAAATCCATTGAAAATCTAACGTCTAATACCATACTTGCAATTAAATGACGATTGATTTCCGCCGAGTAATCTGACAAACCGCTTATCACCCGGGGCCAATCTCGCACTATGTACGTACGTCCTATCCACAGTCAATGGCATGGCGTAGCCTGCCGTCATCTGGATCATCTTGACTATCTAGACCGTATTGATCGCGGCCAAAGCAGCTGTAGCCGTACTCTGACAGTAACGTTGGGGCGGCCGTACGGAAAACACACGTGTTACACGAGTAGCGGTCACGATGGAGTCGAAATCGGCGTTCCTTTCGATGAACAAAGAAAATCATTGAAACCTAGTGAATACATATTGATCGTATGAATCTCATATAAATGATTTCCGGACAGTTTTTCCGAGGCGGAAGCATCTCGACGGCGCTTCCGTCGGTTGCGAGACACGTCGCGGAAATTCCCGCCGTCGATGAATCCCACTCGATTTTATTAACTTCTATAATAGTTGAACGTTTGTGAAAATAAATTTTGCTCATCGACTAGGCACGTTTCACCCCGTTTTATGCTTTTTATCATCCATGTGATAAGTGAAAGGTCGTGCAGTTATCAGGGTTAATTCTGCTATGTCGTTTACCACGGAAGTGGCTTCGGTGTGGGTGGCTGGTTTCTAAAGATTGTTAAATATTAGTGTATCAAATGTGTTCCATTTTTTACATTTTGCTTAATTAGCGTCAATCTAATTTTTATGTCCACGTTTGTTGAGAATATTTTGATATTATATTTTATATAAATTGTGCTGATCAGTAATTTTGAGAAATTATCGGTAAGCAATATTACACTAGTCATGGATAATTTTATCAGCGCACGCAGCTGTCACCACCCACAAAGCTGTGATGTGTCTCGTAAAATATTTATATGTGAGACCAGTTAAGTAAACATCACATCATGCATGTGATGTATGCATGGGATTAGCACATAAAGTGCATAAAGACTGTGTATAATAATTTCTCGTGTGATAACATTTTTCTTTAATCACAAAACTCCGCAAATAAACTCATTTGAGTGTTCGCTTATACTTTACATTGAAAATATATAGCAGATATTTCCATTAATGTATATCTTGTTATAAAAAAAAGTCACTTCCGTATTAATAGTCTATCGATCATAAGCATTTTTTCTACAAAACGTTGAAGGTACGAGACACAAAGAGAAGTGGTCGTGTAAATGCGAGGGTAAAGAGCTTACGGTCGATTATCTCGCTGAGTGGTTATCGCATCTTTCAGTGAGAAAAGCATTGATGCGAAGGAAGAGAGGAGTAGAAATTCCACGTTCTTTTCTTCAGGCAATAGGATAGAGATACGCCTACATAATTTTTACAATATTTTTGCATATATCACGCGTTTCGTAAAATGAAATAGCTTTGAATCATTAAATACATACTCATTTCCTATATATCTTCATTACCTTTATTGTATTTATTAAATATAAAAGGCATACTAGTTATTGCATTATTATAGTAAACTACATATTAATATAAATCCGTATTTGTAGACATTGCAATTTTTGTTTATTCAAATTAAAAATGTTATTGTATTCAAATCGACCAAAATCGATTGGTCAAAGATTTCTTAATTTAAAAAACGCGATAGTTCTTTAGCGCATATATTCTTTATACTTTTTTTTATCTACATGAAAATTCACATTTATAGATAGAACGTGATATACATTTTTTATACCTTTTTTTTTAGATAAAAACGTACGTGAATGTAAATTTTTATTTTACTTTTAGAATACGTCTTTTAAAATGCGTAAAACGTTAGTAACTACAGATATGCCTACATGCTGAGTTCACGTGATACGCTTAACATGTTCGAATTCTGGCTGTTCGCGACTACATTTCAGTTTCGACAATATCTGCAGTGAGAAATGACGTGCAAAATATCTGTCTCGCGCTTACCTTAATTTTTTTCTGCTCTTGTCACTACGTGTTAATTCGATGACATTAATACTTCTACGTGCTAATTACGAAACGTTAATTGACGCTGCAATTGATAATTAACGATGATGTTTATATTAATGATGGTGTTTAGTGTTGTAAAATTGTACATGTGTGTAAAAGATTATGATTAATATTCCAAATTTTTTATCCTTTGTTCAAGTTGTGTTATGTGTATTACAAATTTACGAAAAAAATATATAACCTTATAATCTTACAATTAAAGAATTTCTTCTGCTTTCTGATTAAAAAAATATAAAAAATGATTGTTATATTTAAACTATAAATAAAATTTCTATTTTTTATTGAAATAAAAAAATAATAAATCGATTGAATATGTCTAGGATGTTTCACTTTTGTTTAAAACACTGTAGAATTTCCGTAACTGAACCAAACTTAATATGTGTTTCGTGTATTTCTTTAGATACGAAATCTTCCCATTATTTCTTTCGTCCTTGTATCATGTAAATTTTGCGTGACAGACGCATCTCTGTTCACAAATCTTACCGACTTTTATTTACTTATAGATACGCAACATACATAGATAGGCATTATAGCCCGCGAGCGAATGAGCTAAGTCGTCGAGATTAAAAGAAGGCGCTAAGCGAACTGGATATTAGTTGTTTCGAAGAAGAATCGCTGAAATTGCGGCGAAAGAGACATGTTAGTGGAGAGTGTATTGGTTCTGTTTGTGCTCGTTAATCAGTTCAATTGAATAACGTATTAATACTCCGGGGTCATCGCGAGGGTTAATCGCAATGTCCACGCCGGAGACGATGGATACCATCGACGAGGCGGAACAAGCGTGGCGTGAGTACAAAAATAATTCGACGTTTTTTTTTCTTTTTTTTTAGATACCGCCTCTTCAGACTGCGAAAAAATCACGATGAATTCTTCGACGAAATCAGTGAAATCTAGAGTAGACTTCCGCGGGGAAAACTAATATCATTATATACGCGTAATAAATTTAATAGAAAAAAGCACTCTCTTTCGATTTAACTTTTCAAATAACGCTATAAAAAAAGTAAAATTTTTATACAATATGTATAAACATGAAACATAATTAAAGATTCTCTCTCTTTTAAGATTTATCTTTGACTTTACAAAATTTCTATGAGTTTTCTATAATGTTTGGAGTTATAGACGACATTCTGATAAGTCGATTTATATGTATGTATTGTAGCAATGATTAATTGCCGATATAAAAATGCGAATACGTAAACGGAATGATTTATTCTTGACTTATGGATCCCAATAACTTTCGTTTAATATATTCCATGAATTTCAAATCATCAGACAACACAGTACGGGGCAGTAAATCGTGCGACAAAGTTTTTTTTCTTATTACTAGCACTGTTCACAAAGTATAAAGTATAAAAGATTCGACCGATAGACATGCGAAATTAACGCTCGACACACGCATGTACAATTCATGAGTCGGTACCACGTGGTTCATCTGGTATCTCGCTCGACACATCGGAAAAAAGAGTTTAATTTTTATCTTGACAGAACTCGTGGAAACCATGACCCAGTTCTCTCTATTTATAGATATAAATATATGAAGAAGTTCGTAAACGCGTACATTTTTGACACGCTAGTTAAAATCAAGTAAATCGCGTGCTTGCCGCTTGCCAACTGAATTGCGTGAACGCCATAATATTCAAGCCTATCTACGTACAAGGCATTGTAAATTATAAATGTCATCATGTTATTCGCGCAAGGTTTGGTTAGTATATATGTCATGCGATTGATAAGAATGATATCGAAACGCGTTTAGCTCAATGCTAATGTTCTTACTTTGCGACACTAGTGATAGAGAAAAGAAATATTTTCGCTATTTGTAATAATATGATTTCTTCATATTGATGAATAAGTATACGAAAAAGTAAACGCAAAAAATTACATGCACCAAAAAGAGAATAATTATATGAGTTATATTAACAATTTCTTTTTCTTATTAACATGTGTTATGTATAAATATAATGTACCACGTAATTCTTATACCTAAAAGTGACAAATCTTGTATATAATATTTTTTCTATTATCGTCTAAAATTGCTTACTATTTTACAACTTGACAGAAGCCTATTGATTTAGTCAAACATAATTGACAAATTAATTTTACTCTTATCAAATTCTTGCTCTATAGAAACAAAATTATTTGTATTTTTTAACTTTTATTGATAACAATAGTTCTGAGAAATTCTGGTTCTGAAGAAAGATTAAAAGGATTTAGCCAGGGATCAATCCAGCAAGAAAAAATGGTTTGAAGCCAAATTGCCGCGTCTTTGCGATATGGTAAATAGCAATCCTCTTTTACAGATGAGATGCTGGAGTGCGAGACCGGATCTCTTTTGGGCAGAGTGGCGGATCTCGAGAGGCAATCCTTGGCGCAGAGGGACGAGATAGTATGTCTTCGCGCCACTCTCGCGGACGCGTTAAGACGAATCGCCCAGCTCGAAGCAAGAGAGAAGCGGGAGGATGATAGAAACGAGAGGAGAAACGAGAGGATGGTGTCCTCGCCTCTAAGGAACGGCCATGTACCTCTCAGAAGTAAGTTGGCAAAGTTGCATCGATTACAGAAGCCTGATGTTGAAATGCCTTAATCCTTTTTTCGCGTCCATGAATATTTTCTGCAATACTTTCCATGTGTGTGTGTGTGTGAATATAAAATAATTCAAACTTATTCTCTTAAGCTGAATCAGTGTAAATGTCACTGATTAAAGCAACAATTTCATTGAAAATTAGTGAATATTTCATTTGCTTCTCTATTCAATGTTTTATGACAATAAAATTTCATTCAAAATCAGTTGAGTATCATGTCACTAACTATAATAATTATGAGGTATTTGCAGTTCTCTGCTACAAATATAATTCTATGAATTACGACTAAAATTACAACTAAAATTCGTTCATGAGTAATAATTTTATTTCTTCTATTCAATGTTTTACTGATTATGGCAATAAAATTTTCTTGAAAATCAACCACATTAGCTAATAATTAGATTTCATTATTTGCAGTTTTACATTATGAATATAATTCTGTGAATTTCTGTTAAAACCACAACTAAAATTATTATTTATGAGTGATAATACATATTGATTTATTGAAGAGAATATATATTAAGATATATCTTAAAATTTCATATTCTTCTAACAAGTTTCAACGTTACTAAATAATATAATAAAATTTTTTTAAAATTGGAAGCACACATGAAATACTATCAACTTTTAATTTTATTTTACCTATAAAATCGTATTTTATTATAAAGTATTAAAATACTTCTCTGCTGGAGTGAGTAATTTTTCACTCTGATGACTTATTTTATTTTCGTCTTTCTGATAATCTCTGCTAAAAAAAGTTACATTGATCATCGAATTTATCTCCACAACTTGAATCGATAATGATTGACAAGCATGACTAAAAGCGTATGTTTCGTTCACAATAACGAAAGGAAAGTTGATTCGATTGATTGATGCGTGACTCGTAAACAACATCGGATTAACCGCACCTTTGCTGATATCCAGGCCACAAAGGCGTACTTCATGTCTCATAATAATCGTTAAATGAATATTTCAGTTATTTTATTAATGCATTACATTATAGTTAAACACAGTAACAAAAACCGAATATAATACAGTTTGATATGATAATTATTATATACTAAATCTTTTTATCAATAATTGCTAATTTTAGAAATCAGATTACTAATAAAATTAGATTTATACAATAAGACTTTGTCATCTGTAATAATTATTACTTTAATAATTATTGAGCTAGAGAATTATTTTGGATTTTATTCTTTCAGTTAAGAATATCTACTATTTTTTCTCTATAAATTTAAAGTATGCTTTTTCTTGTTTATGTCCAAAATCCGAATAATATTGTTCCTTTTCTTCTTTTAATTTTATCTACACGAAAAAATAAACTATTTATTTTGACATGTATTTTTTCCTCTCACTTGATTTTATCTGCAACGGAAAAATATACTATTTTATTTTGACATGTGTTGTCGTATTGGGTTTCGCGAGATCACGAAACGGACGTATTACAATGTTGCGAGACGCGAATTAATATGCCAGCGTAAGTGCGAGCACCGATCGCATACCTACGACATGCAACCTAAGTCAAGCGTGCATTTCTAACGGACTTGTACGCGTTAGTACTTCTAAAGTTTCGATCGTTAAGACAAAAATCGCGGGCGCGAGGAAGCCTTGCGAGATTGTCTGGTAACAAGCCCGACGTATTGTACCTGTTGGCACGCGACGGCTTTAAGGTCACGTTCAGTTTCGTCCAGCGCAGTCGAGAAGTTCACTCATAAACGTGAATGGATTCGTAATTGTTTGTCAGTCTTCGCCACTCGTGCAAACCTTGGGAAAAGGTAAAATATTCGGATCGGAATTTGAATTTGTAGGCGAGATGAAAAGAAGAAACATATAATATATATTAAATTAAATGTCGTTATTACATTGACAGTATTCGATGTATATTTCGAATATTATAAAAAATAATAATAAAATAAATATTATTTGTTAATCCTTCGTCTATTAAAACACATTTTAATAGAAATAGAATGTTAAAATATTTTTCTGTAATTTTAAAGTATGGAAAAAAGTTTAAGACAAGATTGATATTTCATTCTTCCAAGAGTTAACATAAACTTCGTGAATATTATTATAAAACACATTTTAAATTAAAAAGTGTAATTCTAGCAGACATACAGTAATAGGCAAGTCACGTTTACAAAGCTAACAATGATTGTAATAACGTTGAAAAAATAATTTTTAAAGTGAAATGAATGTATCTGTAATGTTTAATTTATATTTATTTAATATTCTTTAATTACTCTTCAAATTCATAGAAAATTTATTGTAGATATTTTTTTAAAACTTTTCAATTTTTAGAAAGCTATTTTCTCTTTCTTTCTATTATACATAAATAAATATATTATATATATATATATATATATATATATATATATATATACATATGTATATATATATATATATAAAAATGTCATATAAATATATGATTAATTTTTATGTACACTGCAAAAATATAAAATGATTTTGTAAAACATTTTTTGTAATATATCTATATTATATATTATTTGATTTTTACTTCTAAATCAAGTTTTGCTAACATAGTTAAGATGGGGAAAGCAGTGTGATTGAAAACGAAACGGAAGAATCGTTGTTTGACGTTCATTAATTTTCTCGTGCAATTAAGTTACCTGCTCGCAAACATGAATAGTTTTCTAATTATTCTCTGTGTTGTATGCATTTCTACAACACAGATCGAAAGCAATGTGAATATTCTTCTAGCCTTCTGTCAGATGATCTGCAGGAAATGAAACCGAGACCTGCTGACGTGCATAAATTACGACGTCGACAGCACTCTTAGCTCTTAGCGATTGATGAACGCAGGAAAGTAATACACGCGGAAGACATTTTAAATATCACGCACCGTTATACTGCTATTGAAACTCAATTATGCGTTTTGCGTTTCGCAGCCACGTTACGCGTTATTTTTGCAATATTCCAAGTTAACGCGAGAACTAGAAGTCAATGTATATATACAACGAAAATATATTTATATTATAAACAAATCAATATTCAAAAGAAGAACGTCATTCCGTGTTCTCTCTTCAGATCATAAAAGATCCTATGAAATATGTATAACGTGGTGCTTGAGAAATGAGACATTAATATGCTAGAACATATGAGCATATATGTATGTAAAAATGTCACTAATACTAACATAAGTTTGAAAGTTTCAAATAAGGCAGAATATCTTTCAGTTGCCTGAAATGCTCCGAATGAAAGAGAAAGGTATTTTTTAGGTAGTCAAAATTCGGTGCCACAAAAGGATTTGAGGATACGCCAGACTGGCGGCCTGAGAAATTCCACTTCTTCGGGATCGTCGCAGGATGTCCGCGACGCGACGTCCAGTCCGAGACGGCCTGCCAGTTATGTGCATCCCTCACAACTTCCTCAAAGGTGATCTATATTAATACATTTTATAAATTGTATTTGACCTAAAAGTCAATTTTTCAAGAGATGTCAAACTGACAATGAATTGAGTTTTTTAGATAGCAAACAGATTAAGAGAAGGCAACTGTTTCCTTTTTTTATAAAGATTAATGAAAATTTTATTTATCAATTATCTTTCATATTTTAGTTATATTTTTTAAGATTAAATATCTTTTTAATTAATTTTTAATTATCCCTTGTTTCAGGAGATCCGTCCATTATCAGTCAACGGGCTCTTTGCATTCGGATAGTCCGAGTAGTAGTAGTGTTTCTCCGGTGCCATCGCCAAGCCCTAGAGCTACACCACTGCCTGTAGCCAGGTGAGGAATCTAAGTTTAAAAGTTGACATAAATATGTAAATTCATCGTAAAAATTAAATTATTATTATGTTACGTATTATGTAAAGTAGAAACCAAGGAATTCCGAATGTAAATGTATATAAATCTATTTACATAAATCAATTTCAATTCGATATTGTGCAGCAACTTAAATTATATTAATGGTTATTATAATTTTGCACTTCTATATATTAATTGTATGTTGCGTGTATCGCAATAAGTATACGCATGTATGTCTGTGCTTTAATATCATTGCCACCAGTAATGAACCTCTATTAATTAGTACTGATATATTTCGATGTAGTTATTACGATGTTATGCGATGCGTAAATGTTATGCATGACGCTGTTGTACGAGAACAGAATTCGATGTCTTAGATCGCCCACGGCAAGATCAAACGGACCGCCGCAAAGTAGCTTAAGAAGAGCGAAGAGATGGTCGTCTACCGGCGATTTTACACATTCTCCGCAAACCCAGGGAAGCAATTCCCAGCTCGTCGGCACCAGGTTAGCTCGCGGCTAATGATGTAACAGTAAAACGCACCGTTTGCTTGCTATTTGTGATTTTGTTCACATCCCACTGATTACACACGAGTTAAATTTTTTGTTAAACATAGTTTTCTTGCTTTCTTTCTCGCGTGATTGAGCGCGCTTTCCCGTCAAAGCCATCGGCCACCTCTTGTGTTTCATTGACCAACAAATTACTATGTATTGCCTTGTCTTTTACAAATTATTACGCTCTTTTTTGCATAATATATGCAATACATTGAAATTATTGAATATTGTTTTTTCGTAGTAGTCGCTAATAGTACGCTCATGAAAATACGTGAAAAATAAAATTTGTAAATATCTCGCAGAGCAATTCAATGATAATTCCTAATTAAAGGTTTTAAAATGCAAAAATAAGCTTTTACAATATGCAAAGTCTAAAATTTGATACCATATCTAAAACATGATATTTGCAAAGTATAAATTTAACTCATACTTGCAATTGCAATCTAATAAGACTTAACGCATATTTTGCTAGGAAAAAAACAAGATTTAGTATCATAGTTCTTTAAAATTAATTTGCCTCTGAATCAGTCGAATTGCGGTTCAAGCAATTCTCTTTTTGTCAATCCGTCAATCAGAGCAAGAAAATGTCAATCCATTAAAACACAGTTTTCTATCTCTCCTTTTCTCTCTTTTTCTTTCTTGTTTTGTTTTTTGCACCGCATGGTTTTCGTTTGCATTTTCATTCATTATAGATTGTCTGCGTCCACCAAGTCCCTGTTCAACCTGTTCAAGCCACCGACGATGAACAACGTCAAGCACGGGTAAATAATACCAAGTATAATATATACTTTAGATGAAATATATATATATATATATATATATATATATATATATATATATATACGTATATATACTTTTTTTTTCGTACTTTTCTTTGGCTTTATGCACTTACATTTAAGTGACTCACGCGCTCACTTGCCAATCCACGTGCGCACCAGGACAGCTTTAAGATGTAATTTTGCCTTTAAGCAGGTGAGCGCGGACGGTAAAATCTCACTTAAAACGGACGAAAATTAAACGCATGTGTAGTATTTCCTGTAGACTTTATCATATAATATACATTAGACATACATGTATACTCTGTAGAATATATGTACGATCGGCGGCGATTAATCCTAAGCTCGTAGAATAAATCGCGATTATCTATTTATATAATAAATACACCGGAATTTTACGGCATGTTGCAAAGAAGAATTCATAAACTTAAGTAATAACATTATTGAATACTAATTATTGCAAAATCTTCCCTAATTTTTAGCATAAAATTATTGCCGTAACTAGATTCTATCTGAGTATTTCGTTAAGTTTTTATTGAAATCTTTGTATATATTTAAAGTATTTATAAATAAGATTCATACCGTGCACATTATTTTTGTAGATAAAAGGAAGATTCTTTAAAGTTGTATAAAAATAAATCAATAAATGTTTATCGCATTTATAATTGGTACGATATAAATAGTAAAAAATTTGCTTATGCTAACGAATACTAATTTCTAATTTGCTTGCCAATTCGTCGAACGTGTAGTGAGAGATGCCCGTTAAACGGGGAGTTACCGTGCCACACGCGTTTGCATGTACGTAGTATAGCACGTGTTATCACTGTAGTGGCATGCCGCTAATTATCACGATACGTGTTACTTCCAACCTTCGATCTCATGCATGCAAACATCACGCTGGTATGATGCATGAGTTTTCTTATGAGACTGTGGAACCTTTAGCTCGTCAAAAGTACATCAGTTCAAAGGGGCGTGCATATCTGATGCGAAGTGTGAAAGCTACATTTTAAATTTAAATGCCTCGCCTGAAATTGTCTCATGTCCTATCTGGATCGCGGTCGAAACTAATCACATTCTAAACGCATTCTCATAGAACTGATATGGCTATTTGATATTTTAACTATATTTCTATAAAATATGGATATAATTATTCAATCAATTATTTTATTGTAAAAAATTAATATGTGTAAAATTGTGTTATATTGTAGTTGCGATATTTCTCTTGGGAATAGAATTGACGCAGAATAAAGCTTATTATAATAATATTATTATTAAATTACTATACATAATAATTAATTACAAATGAAGGCTCTTTGAGATATAATTTCAAAAATCAAATTAAAGCTATAATATTACATAGGAATTGCTTTGAAAAGGAGAATAAAATAGCAATAGCAATTTTGATATGATTTCATACTATATACAGGAGATATATGTGGAGATATATGTGTATATTTTCCATGAATTAAACAGATTTAATACATATTAGTGGATTTATCTCTGTAACTCTTATTTATTTTAGTATTACGTGTATAAATCAATTTTATAATTTATTAAAATAATTATTCATTATTGATACTATACCTATGATGACAATTTTGTGCAACTACTCCAGTTTCTTATGTATATATTATTAATTCATATTACTAAAAAACTTACTTAAAAAATTATGAAAAATAAATGCTTTCTAAAAAGAATAGAATTTTGATAATCCAGCAAAACTTGTAATATATAATATACATATTGATACGATTTATTCATGGATTGTAGAATTTTCGTGAGCAATTTCAAGCGACGTCTTTTTTTTTGTCGACATTTCCGGTGTGTTCGTGACACCGTGACGTCGTGTACGCACCAGGAAACGCAACACACATGGTTGTGCAACAGCGAGAATTGCGATTCACTTTCTTCGTTAACACAATAGCGGGCTTCGCACTAGAACGCTAAATGAGCTACGTGATCCGTCTATCATACCTGTTGCCTTCTTGCATCGTTCAATGTCAAAAATGTATTCCGGAGTACTTTGTCCCTTATCCGCTTGTTGCATTATTGCGAGCGAACACGACACGAACTTCATTTGAATATATCGATCAGATCAAATCATAGATATCATACTATAAAAGTTTATAAAAGTGTGTTTCTAGGACTAGTTTTAAAAATGTGATTCATCCTAAAAATATGCTTCTTTTTAATATTAGAATTATATAATCAGAGAAAATATTGTCTTCCAGTCTTATATAATGAACAGTTTGAATTTTTCTCATACATATATATGACATTTTCTGACATCACAAATAATGATTAAAAGTGTCAATTAATAAAAGACTTTATATAACTATATTTTATATAACTATATTCGTGCAAACATTACAATAAAGACAAAAGCAACGAAGGCATTAAATTCTCATTTAAAGAAGAAAAATTCGGTCAAGGTCCTTCGTTTCTTCAGTTTTGCATCGCAATGACTCGCTTGCTCATCTATTGCTGCATCTTTTCTTCAAGTACATGCTTTGTGCTACGAAAATACGTGGAGAAACAAGATCGTTGCCGTCAGAATAGAAATTGTAAACGAAATTCGTAGAAACGCGTTTTATGAACTAAACATTGAAATTAATTAGAAATTTGCACGAAAGGGACGCTTGTATACTCGCAGTTTTATGAAGCGGGCCTCCTCGTTCCCAATCGAGTCGCTCGTTAAAACGAGGTCTGAAAGACCTTGAATTAATCATACTCGTAACGAGCAGACACGGGTGTGATATCAAAAGAATCAAAAAAGAATGCAAACCGATGTAAAGCGGCGCAACACGCTTCGCGAAGTAATAATGCCGACATCACTGCTGGAATGAGTCATTCGTCGTGTTTACCAGACCACATCGACACGGAAAGTCTGACGGATTCTCTCAGTATAGCGCGAGCAGTGCGATCAAAGAGTACGGTCGGTCTGCGAATTTTCGAACACGATCGCGAAGCTCTCTCGTGGGAATTCGCACGGAGTGAAGAACAGGTCGCCGCTGTTTGCAATAAAACGTGAGAAAAAAAACAGGCTGCCGGCTTTCGTTTCCTGGGATCACGTTCTTGCAACGACGTATGAGTTAGAAATCATATGAAGAAAAAGGAATCTCTCCAAATTTTACTTGCAAAATCTGATTTGAAGCAAATCCATTAATCGAGTCACATTTTATTCAAGAATTCGTTTCTCTTGGTGAAAAAATTTCTCTGTGAAAAATATCTTTGCATTTTATATTTTTCATTGAGACGCAATTAAAATTAAAACTTGAGATAATCGATCCTAAGATAAAACTAGACTAAAGTAAGTAAGAATAAGCGAAAGACCAATGTAAAAATGAACGATCTTTTCGCAGCACCAGAGATATGCAGTACAACGAGGAGGAGGGCACCGTTCGCATGTATTTGCGCGGCCGACCGGTCGTCCTTTACGTCCCTACGCCCATGATAGAATCCTACGATCTTCACAAAGTTAGTACACCGCCGCAGAGTAAATTGAAGCTCGACTGGGTCTACGGATACCGAGGCCGGGACTGCCGTAGTAATTTACACCTGCTGCCGACTGGCGAGATCGTATACTTTGTCGCGGCGGTCGTTGTTTTGTACAACATGGAAGAACATAGTCAGAGGCATTATTTAGGTCATACGGATGACGTTAAGTGGTGAGAAATTAAAAAGTATGCGATAAATGTTATGTGAATGATTAAGATATTTGTCGTCATGATTTGTCGACAGGTCTTTAAAAAAATAACAAATATATTTTATATAGAATTCTTAATATATGTATATTATTTTATATATATTCTTCTTTATATATTTTATATATTTTATATTTTAAATTATTTTCTTTGTGAGTTTAAGAGTTTCATATTTCAAAAGAAAGATATATTTAGTGTTTCTTTCTTTCTTTTTGATGTTAAAAAATTGAAATACACATTAAATTCTTTATTAATCTGTGCATGTGAAAAGAGATATTTTCTGGCAATCTATATTAAATAATATTAATTTGATATTTTTTACAGTTTAGCGATTCATCCTAACAAATTAGTCGTTGCGACGGGACAGGTGTGTGGAACGGATCGTCGAGATGCTATGGTAAAATATTACCAAGTATAAATAAATAAAATAATTAAATAACATTCTAATTTTATATGTAATTTGTCTAAATTATAATACAATAATAATATCAACATCTGGAATTTTAGCCACACATCAGAATATGGAACTCTGTCAGTCTAACAACTCTCAGCGTAATCGGCAATGGCGAATTCGATGGGTCGATTTGCTGCCTCTCATTTTCCAAGGCTGACGGTGGAAGTTATTTATGCGCCATCGACGAAACCTCCGATCACAATATATCGATTTGGGACTGGCAGAAGAGTGACCGTGGCACCAAAGTGACGGAAACGAAGGTACGCGACAAACAGGCAACAATTCGACACGCACGTAATGATTATAATAACGTGATAAAAAATTCTTGTGACACACACACACACATGTACATATATACCTATCCACAATATCGCGAATAATCACGATTCGTGTATATTCTGGCCGGAAGCAGGCCATTTAACGGCCAATGACTGCCAATTGCAGTGCTCTGTCGATACGGTGGTTTGCGCCGAATGGCATCCGTTGGAACGAAATCAGATCGTCTCCTGCGGAAAAGGACACGTGTCGTTCTGGTCCTTGGACAATGGTGGTATGCTGTACAAACGTATGGGCGTCTTCGAGAGCAGGGATAAACCTAGGTACGTCACGTGTGTCGCCTTCAATCAAAACGGCGACGTTCTCACCGGCGACAGCAATGGCAGCATCATCGTTTGGGCTCGAGGTAATTTCTTAATAATCCTTATTAATTTCTTTTTAGAAAAAAAAGATATCCTGGTTTCAAAAATGTTAGGAATATAAACATAAAAAATCTTGTGCAATAGTTAAATTTGTTTTTTTTTCTTTCAAAATAAAGATAATTTTTTAATAATATCTCTGCATATTTATATGAAGTCTTAAGTTTCATTTCATTTTATGATATTTGTTTCATGTTATATATAGGCACTAATACAATCTCAAGGCTAGTGAGGAATCTCCATGAAGGATCAATTTTCTCAATATGTGTTCTGAAGAATGGCAACATTATCACGGGAGGCGGAAAGGACGGTCGGATTCAATATTTTGACGCATCCTTGACTTTGACTGGAGAAAATGCTCAGGTAAGTCAGAGAAATTTAAATTTAACGTAACATGAATATTTATTCAGCTTTCTTGATACAAGATATTTTCTGATAAAATATAAAATGAAAAACGAGATTTATTTGATAGATTGAAGATCACTTTGGAGGAATTCGAACGCTCTCGGAAGGAAGGGGTACTCAGTTGTTAGTCGGCACGACGAGAAATTGCATTCTCGTCGGCGACATTGAAATGGGTTTCAATCCAGCTATGTTAGGTCATGCCGAAGAAGTCTGGGGACTCGCGGCTCATCCAACTTTGCCACAATTTGCAACCGCGGGACATGACAGATTATTGCAGATGTGGGATAGTCTGAGTCACACCGTAGTGTGGAGCAAAGACATTGGGGTAGATAATGTTTATTTATTTAATAGAAATAGAAAACACGTTTCAAAACAACTTAAAAATATAAAAATATATTTTAATTAATATATATATAAAATAAATTACGATTTAATAAAATAGAGTAAAAGACATTTCTCTCTAATTCTTATTTCTTCTCAAGAAACGAAAATCTTTGCCATGGAAATAATTAAGATTTTAAAAACATATAGTTTAGTTATAATGTAAAATATTTTTTTAATTAAAAGCAATAAGTAAAATAAAATATAATAAAAATAAAATCGCTTTAATTGTTCTTTTTATCCTTTATGTAGGAACAAGCACAAAGTATTGCATTCTCACCGGATGGCAATATCATAGTTGTCGGCTGTATGTCCGGAAAATGGCTGGCTATTGATAGTGAGACACGGGAATTATACACACATCACAGTGATGGTTCGGAGCCTATTCAGGTACAATGCCTCATTACAATTTAAAAATTCGAAATCAATTTCTGTGAAAATAACTTGATCATGTTTTTAATTCACGTATACATACATATACGAGCATAATGAATGTAATGTGATATAATTGAACCTTATGGTGGGAAATCATTTTCGTATTCTTATTTCACATTGTGATTTTTTTAGGTCGTTCAATTCTCACCCGATGGTACTCTCCTCGCACTCGGTTCCAGAGATAATTACATTTATATTTATCAGGTGAATGAAGATGCGACCAAGTATAGCCGGGTTGGACGGTGTATGGTAAGTTTTTAATGATGTGTCCTATGTATCTTGTTATATCAATAAAACTTTTCTATAAATAAAATATTTTTTAATCAAACAATTTAAATATTAAAGATAATAATCACATCGTTTGTAAGTTTAATGTCATATTTCAAGTAAAATTAATTTTTTATTTTAATAATGTTGTTTTATAGTTTCTAGTATTATTATAAAAAAATTGTTATTTAAAAAAAATTTTTTTAATCTCTTTTATTCTATAAAATTGTAATATATCTTATCTTAATTTTAAATTTATTTTTTTTTATTTTATTATAAAATATTTGATACTACTTGTTATATGTGTTGTAAATAAGAAAATTAAATGTCAGCACGTACTTAACTTTTTATATAATAAATAATAAATCACTAAATCTTTCTTACTCGTTAGCTTAAAATTGATAAAATAACTTTAACAAAACAACGTTAACAAAGATATAACAAGATATATTATTATCGATTATATTTGCTTTCATTACAAAATAAGCCTTTTTTTCTATCCTAGATTGTATATATTACGTCAAATTGTGTTAATAAAGAATTATTTGTAAATAATTGTTACAAATACTATAAATATATGTAGCATTATCTGTTAATATAATTATTAGAACTAGTTATACAAATATGACGAATATGTTTTATCAGCAAATTGATTCACAAATCTTACGTAGCTTTAATGATACTGAATTCTTTTCCATTTTTAGCCAAAGAGGATTCGAAGGCACGGAGTAAGACTTGTGTTACGGCCACTTGAAAATGTAGAAAGTACATCGCGTTGTTTATGCAATGAAAATCGCTTCAAATATATTTGCAATTTTTCGTAAAACAGCGCAACGCGATGCACTTATTTATTTTCACATACGAATATAATAATTTCATTTATGTAGCTAAACTTTCTAGTTTCCTAGCACCCGCACGCATCTTTAGCCACTGCTTATGCATAAAATATTATGATTATGTAATAGATTATGTAATAGAATTATACCGTATTAATTTATCGTATAACATTATGTAATATTAATATTTTTTATAGCATCAATTATGTAGTATTTTATAGCGGTAAAAGAACGCAAGACATATGCTCGCAATTTATTATAATAATATGTATATATGATAGCGTGTATAAACGTATGTGTTTTTTTTCATTTCAGGGACACTCGAGTTTTATAACTCATTTAGACTGGTCCGTGGATGGTCAGTACCTACGTAGTAACAGTGGAGACTATGAATTGCTCTATTGTAAGTAAAATTATTTTTAATAATTTATCGAATTAAGCATAATTCATAATAAATTAACAAAAATAAAAAAGAAGGAAAATAACGATAGAAGTCGGCTAGTAAAACAAGGAAAGTAATCATTGATGTTTGATATGTAGAATGCTATTGAAGGGTATATATTTTATATATTTCTGAAATTAGCAAAACCTATTGTTAAAAAGATTTAATTTTTTCCTCCAATTATTGCATTATTGTACCTCGAAAGATCTCCTTTGAAATGTTTTATTTCCATGCAGATCCTTCCCGCTTGGATAATTTAAATTTCTCACAGATTCATCTGTTGCATTATTCTAAAAGTTTTTATAGGTATTATATATAATATAATATATAATATCTACTACATACAAGAATAGGAAAAAATAAATTCATCGACCGGTAATCATATCGTTTTAATTTAAGAAGAGAGAAATACAATGTTTACTTAATTATGCATATTTGAAATAAATTTAATAAATAAGGTAAATTTCTATAATTTACAGGGAATCCAGGCGTGTGTCGTCAAATACCGCAATCTTCAATGTTAAGAAACGTTGATTGGGCAACCCATACTTGCGTAATATCGTTCGAGACGATAGGCATTTGGCCGGAGGGTGCCGATGGTACTGACGTGAATAATTGCACACGAAGTGGCGACGGCAAGCTCTTAGCTACAGGCGACGATTTTGGAAAAGTTAAATTATTTTCTCATCCAGCATGTCAGCCGAAGGTAGTGTATTTAATTTATTTTATATTATGTGCTCGTAAATCTTAGTACTTGTATGCTTTACTGATCTCGAAATTGTTAGACACATGAACTACATTAATAAATATATATGCATTATTCTTTTAAATAAATTGGAATATTTTTTTCAGTCACTGTACCATTCTTATGGTGGTCACTCGAGTCACGTGACAAACGTCTCATTTTTGCAAGATGATTCCCGATTGGTATCGACTGGCGGCGCTGATACTAGCGTTCTCCAATGGATAGTTAATTAAGCAAACCGTCCGGAGCGAATAATTCCTACAAGTGCACTTCAAAGTCAAAGAAGAGAAAAGAATGTCGCCGCTTAGAATTGAAGATATCGCACGATCTACTTAATTGCGACGATAAGACATTGTAGCGTCTATGTTCTTAAAAAGATGAAAAATAGAATTATCCTGACGTTTCGATTTTCCAACATCAGGATACCGTCCGCTGCACGATTTGCTTAATCGTGATGAACACTGCTGTTTTTTAAGCAGATTCTATCTTTTGAAGATGGAATCAATTCACGCCTTGATTGCTGAATGATATTTTTGTCATCAGGTGAAAAATATTCAAATATGTTTTCATACATATATATTTTCATTCATACATTTTTCAACATCTCAATGCTCCATGTGTGCGAATGCGTATCCTTCTCGTATCAGTGTATGTGATAGCACTAATATGTAATATTTCTCATACCATTGTGTTTGACATGCACAACATTAATGGACAAGTGCCTCTGCACGATCAACATGGTTAATTAACTCTGAGAACAATGGAGCAACGTATTTTTGGTTAAAATATTATGACAATTTTTGTTAATTTTATTAATCCAAACAAAAATTCTTACATACGACACTTTACTGATTTATCTTTACATGTAGTCTTCTTTTTTTTTTTTTTTTTTTTTGCAAATGAAATGCTACTCTGATATTTTTGTACCAAAAATTTTCTTTTCTTGATACTGATTGACAATAATTCTGAAAATTGTCAGCACAGAAACGCAAAATAATATTCGATTTTATTTTTAGTTAATTTTGTGTAGTTACACAGAGCTCCTAGCGAATGATCTTTGAATGTTTCCAAATAATACGTAAATAGATGTATTTTTTTTTATGAAAGTATGCGTGCACGTATGCAGTATGTCGCATAATCAGTGAGTATAGATTTTGAAACATAAAAGTTATATAAAATATCAAGGCAAGAGATACGATTAAATTTTATTTAAAACATAAAATTAAACATATGTTTGTTTAAAAGTTTCTCTATTTTATTTCATATATCACAGGGTGATTCGTGTACTTTTTTTTTAAAATAACTATCATTAATAAATATGTCTCTAAATATATACGAACACGTGTATAAAAACACATTTAGAAGTACGATCAAATTTTAATGATAAACCCAGCGCTCATTTATCTGGCCAATGTGTTTTTTTACACCAATTAACTCTGTATAAAAGCATTGAGATAAGATAATTGAAAAATGAATATTTTATTAAATATTTCATAGTTTATGTAAAATTATGTCAAATTAAAATATCTCATTAACTTAAATTTTTGGCTATTATAATTTTTTACGAATATATTGCGAGGAATCAATTTATATATAAAAAAAAAAAATGAAGTGGATCAGAGTGGTTTAAAAAAATTAAGGTGACCTTGATTTCTTTAATGCTTCCACGTGTAAAAAAATCGTTTTCATCATATGACATCTTCCGTATTAAATATTTTTTTGCATATTTTTTCATGTATCCTGAATTTTTGTAAATATTTACGTTGGTCTTTATACGAATCATCCTGTATATATACATATACATATATATATATATATATATATATATATATATATATATATATATGTAACACTAAAGCGAGAGAGAGAATGGACTACTCTGAAATTATAGATTTATTTAAAAAAGAAAAAGAAAAAACTTTGCATAATCAAATGATATCAATCAGAACAAAAATTATAATAAACGACCAGTACCAGAACCAAACAACAAATGTAAGCGCGAGTGAGTCTATATTCTATTAAAAAACAAAATACAATTACATTATTATAACAAAATATAATTACCTTTCGATCCCTCTTTCTAGGATCTCTTCAATGATATGCAAATAATAATTAGAACGTTACATATGTACAATATAATCACATATCATAATCGGTCGTGAATCAGTAAAAGGTTTTTTTAATTAATAGTTTTGTAATTGATCTTTTATTATAATTTTTGTTCTTATTAAAAAAATTTTACTTCGTTTCATCATTGTATAAACGATCGAATATAAATGATTATAAATAATTATAGGCGATATACTTGTGTGCGTGTACCTATATATGCGTAATATCCTTAAAATCAAACTAAATATCTTAAATATGTCTACGCGCGCAATATGCGATGTCACAAAAGATCCGATGATGAATGTCGAGCAGAGAAGTGTACGCTTCTGCGAAGGGAACGTACGAAAGCAACTCATCGTGAACGAAGGACCAAGATTTTCCATGGTCAAAAGCATGAAAACCTTTTCATGCGGAAGGTTCGGGTTCTTTCCCATGGAAAAGACCCGAAATGGCTACTCGAAAAATATTACAAAAAGGAACGATTTACAGTGCCGTAATATACCGTCCAATAGGAAATGTACGCAGCATAATTCGTAATTCGATATATGCTTTCGATGCGGCGAAACTGTCACAAGTCGAAACAGTACTGATGATTGAAACAGACTGAGTTGCATAGAAAAAGGAAAAAAAATAAAATTGACGATAAAAAAAAAAGAGATGTACTTTTCGAGCTTGTATGACGAATGTATATACAATACCTTCTCTGCTTTTCCCCCTTTTTGGCATAAACTATTTTACCAAAGTGTAATAAAACAAAAGAGAGGATAATCACTTTATTTTCACTCATCATCAGCGTGTAAGATATATCGATATATTTTATTTATGTCATGGTAAGATGTACGTGTATGCGTATATATTATGTATGTACCGTCAATAGATAATAAATCATCTTCAAGACGTCATAAGACGTCTAATTTGAAAGTAATATAAAGTAATATAAAAAGGAATAACGAATTTTACAGTATTATAACATAATATAAGAGTTATACAAAATATTAAGGCAGTTTTATACCCACATGGTAAAAAGTTTGCAATATATTAACAGTATATGGCCGTAGATTCAATCAATAAATTGTAGCAGATTGACATTAATTATGTCGGCAATAAGTTAGTATTCTATTGATAAAAACTGCAGACTGCAGATTGATAGCAGAAATTGAATAGATCTGTTGTTTCGTAACATCATTTAAAATAACATATCAATCTAGAGTCTCTTCATTGATACTATTAGTTTATATTTACTTCACTTATATTTAACTAGATCGAATTTAATTATTTTATTATGCTAATTATCTAAAATTTTATTATAATTATTTATATATTATGCTCTAAAATTGTTTTCATCTGCATATTTATATTAAATCTTAAAGAAATCGTAAGGAAATTACTTTTGCAAATATTTAAAAAGAATTTCAAATTACAAACTGATATTCTTCAATGTCTACGAAGTCTAGATTAAAAACGTTCATAGAAACGTTCACGTTAAATAGAAAAATTTCACTAATTCTTAAAATATTTAATTAATTAATTTATTACGCAGTTAACTTAAATTCACTTAAATTAGTCCACAATAATTAAAACTGATTATGATTGTAGATCCGAGAAATATTTTTGTATCACTTATATTCAAAATTAATTTATATTACAATTTTGAATTTTGTTTAATTATAAATTTCAGAGAACTGATATAATAACGGATCATCTTTTAAACGAAATTATCTTTTCATTAATAAAGGTTTTAATTTTTATTTATTTTAATTATTGTTGAAAAGTTCAACATTACAGTTTTTTCAACGCTAAACTATTTTATTTTATTCATTAAAATGAACGTTGGCCATTAAAATAAACGCTGGAAAAATTTCGAATTCGTCATAAATATTTAAACGGCGATTTTTTGATGCGCAATACGATGAGAGAAATACGATGCCAAGTTCATTTTAAATTAAAAGCACAGTCATTTAATTCTGATTCGTTAAATCTCAAGGTTGTAAAAGGAACCGAAAAAAATGCGACGAAAAAGGTCAAGGTTGTGTGGGAATGAAAGCGTATCCCAGTTCGCGTAGCGAATTTTCTAATTTGATTGCATCGCATTCGAGAAGCTGTTTTAATCGAGCTCTTTTTGCATCGAGCACCTCTTTCCGGCTGGGTTTACTTCCTGAGAACGTGACTTCCTTCCGCAAATGATGTAGAATTTTAGAGACACATACGGTATCAATAATCACTTCCGCTTCGCTTGCTTTCTTTGGCCTAGAGTTGAAGGTTTGTATTGTGGCAATACCATTATATATATAATAATTCTTGCAAATATTTAATTTAATTAAAAAAACATTAAATATTTAATATATATAAATAAATATAAATAAATTATATAAATGAATGTATTATTGATTATATATTATATATTATTGAATTTATTTATTATTTATTAATTATTGAATTTAACCTAAAAAATATAATTTATAAATGTAGTACTAGAGGTATAAACTAAACTATAAAAAAATTATCGAATATATATAAAATTAAAAAATTAGCGTCTTCTAGCATTTTCAAATAAATATTAAGTTGACAAAAAAAAAAATAGTAATCTGTAAAATTTTCACTTTTTATCGCTAATGTTTGCTTCATAATGTTTCACAAACATTGAGATGAATAAATGTTTTAAAATGTGCAAATATACGTATGATAAATACTAATCGTACCGCGCGGTTTATTATTTACGTTTAAAAAGTTGTTGTTAAAAAATGCTAAACACTGCGAAATATGAAACGGAATAACCTCGAGACATCGCGGCAGAATTGAAATATTCAGCGATCATAAAATTTACTTTCATGCGAAAGAGAAACTTACAATATTGTCGGCGCCTGAGATTGATTGCACGCAACGTCAAGCGACATTTCTTCTTACACAGTTACAAAAATAATTGTCTCTAACAGAGAAATTTGAAACAGCCTGGAAGGATTTCATGGGATTTCATGAGGCTCACTTCGGCACGTTTAGTTCGAAGTTCGAAGGGGACCCCCAAAGTCACTTTCGAAAATAACTTCGTTTATAAGAACGACAGAATTTGACTTTGCTCACTTTATAAATAATCTCGCTTTGTTCGACTGCGTTGCCAACAGGCGTGAATGAAGTTAAACTCAAAACTTCGTCCTTCCTTCCATTTATCGTAGCATATGTATTTTATGACCGTTTGCTTTTTTCGTCAACGGATATTTGACGATGAAATTATGTGTTAATTAATCTTTTGGAGTAAAACGTAAAAGATGCATACAAAAATAATTTTCTAGAACATAAATTAAAGATTGAAAAATAATCATTTTGCAATAAGCAACTGTATAAACCCATGAAATCATATCTTATTTTTAACCACATCTTAATAATATATTCACTGCTTTTAAATTTATTTTGTGATCATGATATTAGGTATCATAAATAGAATGTATGTAAAAACGTCTATAAAATATCATTAAAATCATTAGTGCAGTTAGCATATTTCAGGAATCAATTCCACACGAGTATCATTTATCATAATGCTATTTTCGAAGGAAACAATTTTATTTATAATCTCTGTAACAATTATTTCTAATACACAATGTTTGAAATTGAACGAGTGACAATACGCAATGGAATTGAAGGAGATTCGTTATATATCAATAAAGATCGTTTATTTTTTGATCAAAGCAAACGAGATTGCACATGTGAAAAAATAACGCCGATGTGACGTCGATACACTTCTCAGATTTAATTCGAGTCGATCGAGGCGGTCTGTCGAGCAGCTTCAAAACAACACATAGCCTTCTCGTCGAGCAGTTAAGTACTTCTGGATCCGCTTGGCCGTTCGATCGTTCAAATCATCGATCATGCTTAATTGTATCCATCGTCCGCATCGCCGATATCACCCTGTCATGCGCTAATATATTATGCATGTTTATCGATCGAAATCCAAATGACGTAGTGGAGGGAAAAAAGAAAGAGAAAAAGACAAAACATTGAGAAAATATCAAACAGTCATTTATCGACGTGGCGATTATGTCAATTGAGAGAGACGAAATTAATCGACGTATTGCGAAAGAAATGCGACGAAAAAATGCAATCAAAGATGATGTCACAATTGTGCCCCGCTCATGCGAATTTTATATTCGAAGCTTAATAATTCGCGCGTTGACAGCTTATTACTATAAGTTAAATTTTTTTATTTTTTGAATAGCGATGAATCTTTTTATATTCTGCAATATCAACAAGTCTCTCTCGCACGATTATATAAACAAACTCATTGTATTAATTTCTTATCTTCGAAGGAGAAAAATCAAATGATTTGTCAATTCTAATCAAATTTGATATAATTGCGAGATCACCAATTCTAGAACTATTGTTACAAGTAAACAGAGATATTATTTATTTCAAATATTATAAATAACAGTGATAAGTTAACATTTCGTGAAATAAAGTTGCAAAACCTCTGCAAGAAAAATATATTTAGCTGTTATTTAAATTATATTAATATATATAATTAGTCTCTTTAATTTTTTTCTCTTTAATACGAGATTATGTGATAGATATGAGACACATAAGATTCATCGAAATTGGGCCGAAATCTCAATACTCGAGTTTAACGATGCGAAAAGTTAAACACAATATACCGAGTGATACGCGTAGAATTAGAGCGGAAACGGCAGTGAAAATCTTGCGAAATCAAACGAAAGTATACGTCTAGAAATCAATTCGATCCTTCGGTCAATGTTCTTGCTCAGCATTCATGATAACCCGAAAAATTTAGTAATGTAGGTATCTAAATTTAATACTCTTTCTCTGTAAAACGCAATCTTATATCTGTATATAACTGAGCAATAAATTCAATTAATTTTGTAACTATTTTGCAACGAATTCACCAAATGTTTCAGTTTTTGTAATTAAACTGCCCATTGTGTTAAATTTAATTAAAATCATAAGTTAACGGTCTGCAGCACATGATACTTGTAGGATCGAGAAGCGGTTTATGCGCGTTTAATTCACATTAGCACGCGACCGAGACAAAGCGCTCGCCTTTCGTCAATTCATTTACCGAGATATGGAACGAGGCAGTTAATGGCGCGTACGGGTTGAGCAATGAAAATGGTTTCCCGGTCAAAGTTGTGTTCAGCCAGTCGGAAGGAAAAGTAACCGTTTCCCACGACGAAGGGTCGATTACATCGAACTCGCTCGAGCTTTAAAGCAACTCTCGTTCTCGCTCTATGTACGTGTGTTTATCCACAATCACACGCGTGTGTCGATGCGTGTATGTGAATACTCGAGACGAAACGAGCAAACGAATTTAAAGGTGCATTCATACAAGAGAGATTTTCTTTTCTAATCATTTTCTTATTTTAATTTATTTGAGAATAAATGTTATATTTTTATGTAGAATGTAAAATTAATTTATGTACCTAACAAAAAATATAAATACTATTTATGTACTCATTCGTGTCCGATCGATTTCTATCCATTAAAATTTCTTAAAACTTCTAAGCGCGGCCCGTTTCTTATCTCCTTTTTTCCAAAATAAATTATGGATATTTATTCCAAAAACTTGAAAGTATTTTCACGAATTTTTACAGATTTTTTGAATCAATTTAAATAAATTAAAAAACTATCGGATTTGAAATATCCATGTGTATATGGATGAGGCACCTAAATGTAGTGTGTATCGTAAAAATTATTTATCGTTAAAATAAGCAGAAATAAAAATTTTACATTTTTAAAATATTACGCTATAAAAATATAATTATTATCTAAATGACATATGAAATTTATATAAATGTAATTTTGTAAATATTTCTTTAAATTATATTAATATATTGCTAAAATTATTTTAACATCTTTGTGAGCAGTTTATTTTCTATTTACTTAAAGTTTTTTTCGTTTTCGGAACTTGATAAATTTTTTTCTTGGCGTTTATTCGAGACTTACTTTTTACATGCTTCTTACGTCTGTATAATTCTCGAATTTGTCAGTGCGAATCCTGCTTAAGGAATGAGTCGAGCAATCTACTCAGGGAAAGTGCTGTCCTACTTGCGCGCCCACCACCATCGTACACATCGCCGCCACACTCACTATCACCGTACCATAGTGCGCTACCATTGCTAGTGTGTGTGTGTGTGTGTGTGGGTAGTTGTAACGAACAAACGCACCTATGCGAAGCACTCGTTTAGGACGCCTTTATGTAATCGAGCATGTAACGCGGCGCAAGCGTGTCGCAAGATTTCATGAATGAATCGTGCGACTCGTGTATCGACACGTCCTCGAAACCGATCGATGATAGCGAGGAGGAATCAGTGAAACGTCGTTGGAAAGATATGGTAGTAACGAGTTTTTTTCAGTAAGCAAAAATATATACATTTAACTTTGTTAACAATTTTATGACAACAGTCAAAAATATTAAAATATTAAAAAATATTATATCATTTATATTATATGTATAATTAAAAATTAAAATCTTTAAATGATTCAAAACTACTAAGAATCCTGACTTAATATATCTCGCGAATATCAAATATCATACTCAATACTCCTGGCCAAAAAAATTATTTATATACGCAATGAGAAGAAGAGCGCTACGAGATCTTTTCCATGATCTTTTCATTGTAACTATTTGTGACTAAGCCTTTGTATTCAAGGTTTTATAAATTAATACATAAGTAAAGATATGCTGGATGTAACAAAATAAATGCACATACTGCCGCTTAAATTCAATCTTATACAACTTACGAAACTTGATGGAGACAGTCGTCCTGCTTTCCCGAGAAACCATCAGACGACCGGTTTTTTGCCTTATTCTGGAAAAACCTGCTGGTACGTTAAAGGGAACACAAAGATTTTCAAAGTTGGAAAATGGAGAAAGTTTCATCAATTAATTGTCTTCGGCTGACAGACGAAAATTATTTGTTATTCCCCAGTTGATCGAATTTGTGTTTCGAGTAGAACTGGCGATTTACTTCAAAGTTAAACATTGGAACTTCAAAACTTGTCGAAGTTGTCAAAAGTAATGGCCTTAGTTTTGAACCAAATATCGTTGCAATTCTTCTAGAATAAATATTTAAATATGTTGTTATTTTTCTTAGATACTGTTTAAAATATACAGCTTTTTTTAAAGTATCATTTTTTTAAAGCAAAAAATAAAGAAATAATTATGGATTAATTTATTTTTAGTTGCTTCTTATAAGTTTAAAGATGTGCAACTTCAAGTTAATACAAAATATATATTTGTTTTTTAAATGTGCTATTTAACACTAAAGGTGATAAGAATGTAACACATTAGAGCATTAATCTATTACCTCAAAAGATAATAATCCTAATGTCGTAACATTTGATTAATTGCTGATTTTGTCATTTCATAAAAAATTTCGATATCGCCATTTTCTTTAATTTTTATATAAATCCATACAATTAAAATAAAATGATTAATTAAATAGTAAAATGAGACCAATCAATTGAATACTAATTAGAAAATTATTTTTCCAATTATCTTTTGATAATTAAGTAAATTAAATCATTGAAACTACTAGGATGTGTTCAACGCTACACAGCAATTTTATTTTATGTATAATGCAATCGTTTGTTAATAAATTGCCATTAAAGAAGAAAGTTAATGTCACTTTATTTATAAATATATTCAATCCCCTTAATATATATTATTAACGCGTATTTAACGGCGCAGAGATACGGACGCGTATCGTATGCATAAAACGCCAATGAGGCTTTAATACTCTTCTCTTTTTATCGCTCACGTCGTAAAGTTATTGCATATCACTGTAACAACGCGGTTGTTTTGCAGCATGCATAATTACTTGAAATGCGGGACGAAATCGTTGGAGTAATTAAGCAGCTCCTTTCTCCAGTGCTGCAGAGACGGACTGTATATGAAAAGCCCGCAATAATTACGGTGCACGAAACGGAGAACATTGGGTCTCGCGTGTGAAACGTCGAATCGCGCGATTCCTTCGTATCTCCGTCTTGACACTTTCTTCTCAACATTGTGTCAGCTTATGTAACCGCGCCAGTTTTCGTTTCCACAGAAATACGATAGGCATGAACTATTATTCCTGTAACTGACGTAATTAGCATGTTCTTTGCGGAAAGAATTAAATACATCAATTACGGCGAGATAAATGTTTCATAAAAAATATTACAGCAATATTACTTCCGCGGAAAGTCAGTAAATAGTATATCAGATTCCATCGGTCACATTATTAGAAGGTAGTATTACATTAAAAAATAATGTCTTGAATAACAAGAAATTAATAATCTTCAATAGAGGCCCTTAGAAACTAAAGAATGTTTATTTAAAATTAAATAAATTTACAAAATATACAAAAAAAACGGTGGAAATTTTCATGAAATACTCATATATAATTATAAAGTGTTAGGAAAGGTTTCTTCTAAATAAATATATACTCGAAGTTTTATCTTTAATGAATTTATATTGATTACAATAAAATTTTTTGTTCGACCTATGTAGATCGATTTATACAAAGAGATGTTGTTTGAACTTAACCCTTGCAATTAACCCTTTCGCTCATGCTGTTCAGTAGGGGCGACATATTTGACGACGCGAATTAAGAGAGGACCATTGAGCCAATTAGAGAAAAGCTCGTATGTGTCACGAGGGTAAATATAAATCCCACGGGAGGTGCAACGCAACCACCGGGACGGTAGCAGGCAACGCCCTTAAAAGCGGAGCGAAAATGATCATGATGGAACGTCGAGAGGGGTCCTTTCGGAATGGAAAAGGAGGTGGCGGGTGGGATACGGGTCGAGGCAGGGGGACGAAGGGGAGCGTAAAAATGGAGGAAAAAGAAGGAGGATACTCTCTTGGCTTCAAATCAAGGACCAGACGAACCGGTCTACCCCGTCCGCGGGATGCGTATCATTTTTTTCGATTCCTTTTTGCCCCAGGGCGTATCCTCCCTTTTTCTCCCTTTCTTCTCGTCCCCCCCCCCCCTCTCTCTCTCTTTCTCCTCGGTCTGACCCCTTCTGGCCGCCCCTGCAGTCCCTCTTTTCTTCTCCCGGCCAAATCCTCGCAGGTGTCCGAGGCAAGAGCAGCCAAAAGTCACGGGCTTCGACGGGCCCAGATTCAAGACCCCCGCGTTGTTATCCTAAGAGGGGGAAAAAAGCAGGGGGAAGAATTGGCGAATGGTCCAATCTCACAAATGATTCGGCAAAATTCGTTCGGTTAATGCGATTCCATTGACAGAGAAAATATAAAGCTCTCTTTCTCTCACAAATATTTGCCAGAATAAAATCACTTCTCTATCTAAAACGTTTTTTTTTCGTGCCTCCTTATATATATATATATATATATATAAATATGTATAATTATAAAAAATTTTTTCTATCATTAAAGCAATATATGTGAAGAATAAAAAAGCTAGTCACGATTATTAATCGATACCTATAATATTTGCACTTTTATCGATATGTTCTTTGCACTTTCATCGATAAAAAACGAATCATCTTTTTTTGCGCGAAATACAAAATATAACTCCAAATTATTATTATATTATATACATCATATACACAGATTATATGTACGTGTGTGCAGATGCAATTAAATATTTTAGTAGAGTACAATATTCGCCGAAGCAATCGTTCAGAAAACCCAATTTTCTTTAATAACACCTTCTGTCACGGTGTCCTGTTTCGGTTGAATATTCGTTGCACGCCCACTTAAAAGGACAATTTCTCGATCGTGAGAGCCTTGTACGAAGCTCGCCTTATTTCTTTTGCGAATCGCACAGGTGATCGAACTCTGTCAAGGGTTGCGCGAGGATCCTCAAGGAGAAGGAAGAGAGGAACGCCTCTCTCGTGAGTGCTTGTTGCTGCGCGAAGAACCGCCTTTCGCGCAAACTTTTTATTCCTTCTCTTATGACTCGGTAATTTAAATTTTCGGAGCCATCTCGAGCGAAAGAGAGACAGAAAAAGAAAGAGAGAGAAAGAGAAAGATACTTGCAGAGCGAATGAGATACTTGCGAGCCTCTTTCTTCATCATGCGACACGTTCATTCAGGATCGCGTCTGTCGATCGCGAACCAGGATCTACTTCAAAAAACACTCGTTCAAAGGAAATCGTACGATGGTATACGAGAGGAATATCTAAGAAGATGCATTGTTGCACGGCTCCCCGATTTGAATGCAAAGCCGCGGCGTAAAAGGCGAAGCGAATCGTCGACGATCTTCCTTCTCTCTCTCTCTCTCTCTCTCTCTCTCTCTCTCTCTCTCTCTCTCTCTTTCTCTCTCTTTCTCTCGATGTGTGATTTTATGCTATTCGCGCAGGCACAACAACCTATCCCAGAATCGTCGAGTTTAATTTGAATGAAAGATACTTCGATATATTTGAAGTTATTTTTGCTTCGTCCAAAAAAATGTCGAGATATACATAAATTCAATAAATATAAATATAATTTTATTATTAAACTCAAATATGATGTACGCGGCTGAATAATACAATTTTATCGTTTGAATTCTATGGAAATTTACCTTCCGATTCATTTTATGTGAGTGGTTAGGTCGTGCCCGACACACGCGGGATCGATCCCACATGACCTTTGACAATCGGTCGTGCAGTCATTTGTTATCAACAACGCGGAAGCGACTTCCGGTCATTCTCCAACGCTTCCTTCCGGTTGGAATTATTATTCGCGAAATTGTGCCTCGTCAACGGCGCAAAATCGCGCTAAACAACGAGCAAAATTTTCAAGCAAGGAACAGGCGGAAAGAGAAAACGTAGACGCGACTTTGTTTACCGATGTTTATAATCGTGTCATCGGTATTCGTTGCATTGTAATGCATCTATGCTGATACATGCCAAACGCCCGTACAACGGTGGCGAGCATATAAACATTTATTGTTGCTTCTGAAAGGAAGACAACGACAACATTGAAAGCGAGCGACAGGTACAAGGTCTCCAGAATAAAGCAACCTTGAAATCAAGAGGAAGAGGAAAGTGATCGCATACGATATCACGTTTTGCTTTCGTATATCAACTTAATTAATCCGCATCCCGTAAATAATTGGCTAAGTGATACCTTTCTTTTTATATCGCGAGATTGCTCTTTGCACTGTATTAAATAATAGCTGATGTTTGATGTTCCTTCGGTAATTTGCATCAATAATAGACAAAGTCATGACAGCATTGTAATTATACTTTGCTACAAGTTTTTTGTAACGTCAGACAATTTTTCTAATCGATGAAGTTATTGGCTCGTCAGTGAAATGATATATATATAAATTAATTTTGTTACAATTGACACAAGCTTTTCCAAAACTAATTCTATTTCGATTAAATATTGTTCCTGTCACAACCGATATACTTTAACATGCGAAGAGAGAGAGAGAGAGAGAAAGAGAGAGAGAGAGAAAAGTATTATATATCTTAAATTTTCTAAAACATTTAATGAAACAAATACAAACTAACTTTATTGCATTCGTACGAAAAGGAAAAAAATTAATTCATGCGTCTCTGTTTGTCAGCGTACATAATGCTGCATAATTAGATAATCGACGTGACATTTCTAAAGATAAAAGTAACACCTCTGTCATATAAAAATGGTCTACGCGTTCTACGCGGGGAACCTTGACGCAACTGCACCTGTTGCGTTTAATAGACTTTCACCCAGTTTTCAAGTTGATGTGTGTAACGAGGGATTGCTACGTGTAATCTAGCATAAATACAAATTGTCGGTTACCTACGTCGCGAGCCGCGCTTCACCAACCGCGTCTCTCCTGTGGTGTGCGTAATGCGTAGCGCATTTAGAAGCGCACACGAGTGAAACGCCTTTATCTACTTTGAAGCAATTTGTACCAATTCAACAGCAGCATTTATGTTTTATACGCGTCTTTACTGTTTATATTTGTCATAAATTTCTCGTTAATATTTCACAAACATCAATTATATAATTTTTTTATAGAATCAATCGCTGCTTTTATTTGAAAAAAAAAAGTAGAATTTTTATGCAGAAAATAAAACTTATGCAATTATACATATTGTGCATTTATTTTTGCCATTCTATTTTGATATCGTTCTTCTAAAAACTATAAAATCAAACACTAACAAATTAAGACTAATACTTCTTAATTATTAGTTGGCAGCCGCTTGTTCGTAAATTAACAATTATGTAAGAAGGAGGAGTTCCTACAAGCAACACTGATATCGTGAGTAAATAAGTAAATAAAGTGTCAAGAGACGCGTATTGCGCGGAACACCTCGATCTAATTAAAGGCTTATCGCGACTCAGCGGTCGCTCGAGGAAGATCGTCGACGATCATGTTCGCGAATCACGCACGGATTTTTCAACATACCAAGCACAAAGTGCGAAAATCCTGATACGTTTGCACGAAATATTGCCGTCGTCGTCGAAACCGGAAATCGTGGACTTTTCCACGTCCAGCGAGCGCGCGCTCGTTGCAGCATCGCGGCGTTTAACACGAAAGATCGTGGAGAGACCTTCGTGTAAAAAGGCTAGCAAGAAGGGACCCCTGGGGGCCAGAAGAGAACCCGTTTTACGACTCTTACTTCTTCCCTCGCGGCCCCCTCGGCCCCGCGCTCTCGGTCGCTCCTTCTTTTACATTTCTCTTTTTTCCTTTACTCCCCCTCTTCCTCTTCTTTACTTCCTCAGCATCGACTTTCGTTGCGGTTGGTGCATTTTCGAGGATTCGAGCCGCGGCGAATTCGCGAAATCCTTGCTGGTGCATTCGCCAAAATATGTGCTTATCACATCAGTAAATTGTATGTACCGGCGAAAAACGGTGTTTGTATAATGAAGAAATACACGAGAATTACATACGTAACTAATGAGAAACGTAATGAGAGACACGCAAAGATTAAATTATATTTTTAGCATATTTGCGTTTTCTTTCGTTTACTTTTAATATTTAAGGATGTTACTTATATGACTTTATTTCTTTATCCTGATTAGCATATTTTCGACATTCTCGGATTTCTTCAAAATTATAGTTTAAACGTAATCATCTTTGTTATTAAAAGAGCACAAAAGCCTAACTTATTACGGTGCTGTACAAAAATTTTGTTCATTTTCTCACGTCAATTTCTTATTGTTTACTTTGTACTAACAAATAAATTATTATAGATATTATCATATATACAATTTTCTACGCATTTTAATTTTTTATATTAAAATATTCATATAATATATTAATATTTGTATCATTATTTTGTTTTGAAATAGCGACGCTTTAGTAGAATCATATTCCATAAGCTTGGCGAATTTCTTTCCTTTATTCATAATAATGCAGTAACTAAGGAAAATTATCGATCTACAATAACGAAAATAACATGTTTTGACGAAACATGTGAGAATAATAAAATATTGTGCGGTTGACAAATATATTAATAAACATGTCTCTTCGCATGTCCGGCATTTCGAGATATTATAATCTCTTTCGTGTGACGCAGCATACACTATACGGGGCTACGTGGCAAAATACTCTCTTATCGGCCGTCCTCAGTCCGCGGCAATTTATACCAATTGAGGAGCCCGTATGTTAGCAACACGCGACCTGGTCGTCTAGTACCGGAGTATTAATGCAACTTAAGGGTGGCGACGGGGTGCGGAGAGGAGCAGGCAATTTCTAAATCACATTTGAATGGGGTGGCGCGCGGGAGCGCCGTCATGCGGGTTGCAATAATAATGGGGAATTGGGAAAACGAGCAGATCGACATCTTCGCACAGATCGACAACGTAAATGCCGATTGAATTACCTTCCTAGATTCTCACGGATCGTATGGTGGTGATCGCGTGTGCTTCAATTTGATGCGAATATTGTGATGAGAGACACAGAACAAATAACAAAAATTAATCTATTTTTCTACGAGTATAATATTATAGACATATTATTATAAAATACTATTGTTAACAGCTAATATATACAATTTCTTCTGCACTTAAAAAAATCTATCATTAGAGATATATTAGAGGTATCTAAATAAATAAATTTATAAATTTATAATTATGGAAGATGAAATTTTTCGTATAATAAAATCGCATGTGTTATAAATTCATTCTTCATTAATTAATCATACGTTGAATACATAGTCAAGATCGAAGCGTCGCTATGTCTCGAAAATAAATTAAAAACTTTGATCTTTGAAATCTTTTTCTTAAATTTAATTGGCCACATTTATTAATATCTTGATATCTACCTTAACAACTATACTTATTTCGATATTAAAAATAAAATTGTTCCTTAAAGATGCGGAAAATTTTTCAAATTAGTCAAAGTTATTTCAATGAGACTGGTACAACTTTTTTTCTTATAAGTATAATTTACAATTCTGATCTCTCTGCTACCACAGTTCTTATATATCCTAAGATATCCGGCATCTAAAATTATTCACACAAATCACGTAAGTATCATTTACTCTAGCAGCCATTTATTCAATTAGATATTAAAAAGTTTGATTTTATTCATTTATATTCAAACCAAAATCAATTTATATTTAAATGAAATTAACTACACTTCTAAGAAAATAATTATTATAAAGTTTATCATTATTGTTAATCATGTCAAAATAAAATTAATAATGATTCAACTCTTGAATCATTATTGCTTTTCAAATAAAAAATTAATGCTTTCAACATTGTTACTTACACCGAAAAAATTGTATTCTCGAAATGTATACTTTATAAGCCCTCTTAATAGACATTATTTATAAATAAGAATATTTTCTTTTTTACATACGATATTCTTTTAAATACTTTACTTATAAAAAATTGTATATTTAATTTATCAACATTTTAATAATAAATTAATAATAAATGCCCATTTGTAAAATTGCTTTTTGTTATCAGTGGCATTAATATATAATCCTAAATATTAAATAATATAATAATAAGAAAATATCCCATTCAGTATTCTTATATGTTAAGATTATCTGAAATTATTCTACTCTTTTAGAGAGAATTTCTCTCTTAAATTAAAAGGATTTTTTGACGTTTATTTTAGAGAAAAATATTATAAAGATAAGAAATATTTTTTGTATGAGAATATAATATTTTCGGTGTAGTAATCATCGCCCTAATCTTAAAGAATCCAGATGATCAAGACGATTTAATTTCAAAAAAAAAAACTTAGTCAATTAATGTCCAAATATAAAATCCATACATAAAATTACATTTCGATGCATACACAAGTCATTCATGTTTAGAATCATCGTTATTGATCGCTGATGCATCAACGTCGATCGTAATTGGAAGCTAATTTCTCAGCCGTTTATTGACGGTCGCGTTTTATGTATCTCCCACCAGAATCATCGCGCGACTGGTTAGTTTAATTCGACATATCGTTATTTATCAATACGCATATCATTATACAGAGCAGGATCTCAGATACGCATCGTGTATCTCGTTGTAAATATGATTGAGTAAATAGTCGGGTGGCTTTTTCAGCACGGCCCGCTATTCCTGTTCGCCTTGGATTCGCATCGAGTTTCTCAACTTCCGCCGACAAATCGCGCGTATCCATAGATATTGGCTTCGTTTTCTGCTTAATCCAGTTATCAAGAGAGAAAATTACAGAAACACATATGTACAATGTCGGCTAATGCGACTTATTAGACGTCATTCAACGCGAAACTTTTAATGTTTAGTTAAATTAAGTAGAATATTGCTATATACATATTTATGCAGGGTAATTTCTAATTGCAAATAACAAATAAAGGCATGATATTTTGTATCTGAGATGAGAATCAACGTGTTATTAATATGACAACTTTGCTTCTTTAGTAATATTTTAATTTAATAAAGTGCTTTTAATTTAATATCGTTCATCAAGTTAATTAATTTCTTATAAATTTTTACTACAGTGTTACTTATTTCAAGTTCCTTGACCCTGCTCATCACGGAAAATTCATCATGGCGTCTGTTTCTTTTTCATCGAAGACCTCTTTGTAATTCACGTTGGCGAAGAGCGCATGCTGGCATTTCAATCGTGTCGGCCGCACATCGTGAGCGCAGCTATTGCGAATGCAGCGATTTTTATTATTCTCTCCGCTGTTATTCGATACTGTCGATATTTTGCACGCACAGATGTCACGTTTGAAAAGATAATATTACCGTCACATATTGCCATCCTTCTAAGTCATAAATTCGCAAAGTTATAAAATTTTAAACCTCTCAGAATTTTATTTTAATTTTATGTATTTTACATTATATTTTTCTAAACATTTTCCGCACAATTAAATCTCATCCTTTTTATTGTATCCCTTTGAATTGTAGTTAATTTGTATCTTGTTATCAAAGTTAATAGGTACTTATATACTTTTATTATGTTTCTTTTGCTCGCACGTCAATTGAATAAAAAAGCTGCAATAATAAAATTAGCATCTCAATGCACAAGTACACGAGTCATTTTGCGACTCATAATATAAATAAAATTATGATATAAAAAGGCATATAAAAATTGGAAATCAATGATATCTTGATATCTCTTTTTTTTTTTAATGAAATGACATTTTCTTAATCGAAGTAATCCTAGTTGAAAAAAATGGCTGGAGGAATCGATTAAGCCAAGGTTGAAGTTTAGCGATGTTACCTCTATCTCTTCCGCATTTGCGTTACTTTTACTCGTATGAAGCGTAAGTTCGCCGATGCGATTGCAAATCTAACGGGTCGCAGGCCACACCGCGCCGCGGGGTTTTTCGCTTTCCGATTGCTTTACGACTCGCTTGATGTAACGGTCACCCGCAGCGGACTTTGTAAGTAGCCGGTTGTTAGCCGGCAATTTTCAACAGCAGGCGCTTGTCATTAAACGTCAGCGTCACTCTTAACCACTTGAGGCCCATCACGCTTAAAGCGAATCGGCCAATCGCGGCCTGTAAATAACGATCGTCGTCCTAGCCGGAGGTCTTACGCGCGAGTTGCGCGCGGCTAATTCTCTTATGCGGCGCGCGTCTCGACCGCGGTTTATGCAAGCGTCTGGCATGCCTAATAAACGATAAAAGATCTTTTTTTTTTTTTTTTTTTTTCTTTCGGTCGCCTGCCGCACAACTGAGATTGTCCGGCCTCGCCGCGTCGGAGTTGAAATCGTCTCTCGCGGAATGTGGGAGGTGGACGCGCCACGGCCATTGCTTCGTCGCTCGTAATCATTGTTCGCATAATCCGCGTCCGCAATCCTCTCTCTCTCTCTCTCGTGTCGATTACGAGAGATTAGGCTCGTCGCCGCCGGGGATTATATGTATAAATATATATATATATATATGTATATATAGGTGGTTGCTCGGGGATGCTAGAGGATGGCTCCTTCCTATGGGTATTCTCCGCGTGAATAATCTTATGCGTTAATCTCATTCCCATCGCTATATTTACATTGCTGTAAATTATACGTTACATGTACTAATAACAAGCTGCAAACTGCCCTAATGAAACGCACTGTAAATTAAATTTATGCGCGCTTTTACTAGAAAAGATAACGTACTGTGTATATTCGTAAGTACAGTTTTATATCTTTCACACATATATTTTATTTATTATTTATTTTATTGTAAGACAGTTATGCACACATGTAAAATAAATGGTTCTAATATTTCATAAAATAAACAACCATAATAAAAAGCATTTTAAAATCCTGACGAGAGCAACGGCTTCAATTGACATTTTAACTACTCAACGATGCAATTTCAATAGTTATTAAATAAATTGATACAAATAATAAAATATTACGTTATTCAGTTAACTTTATATAGAGCTCGATATAAGCTCGAGCTTGAGATGAGACGAGATTGCCAATATATCAATCTTCAAAATTTCCAGAGAATGTTACGTCTTATTAAAAATATTGATAAAAAAAAAAAAATTCTTTTTGTCTCGATTCTCTCTCTTGAATATCGCCTTGTTCATCAAACGTATTTTTTTCCGACATGCGTAAAACAATTATAGCACGGAGTATTAAAGAAATTGTTGCTACATTTATTAAAGAGGTTTTCAACACCACGACAGGTTTTTCATGCTGTACCATCTGCTGAAATACGGAGAGCTTATAAATAGGATGAAATCAAGGAGCAGAAAGCAAGGCGTATACTCCACCTGTCGGCCGCCTTGTACATACCGGCACGCAATTTCATTCATTTCGATTCGCATTTAACTTTTCAGTCGCCAACGAGCCCGATATAGACCGCGTTATGAATAGTGCAACGTCGTTCTCGGAGCGTTCAGCATCGCTGCCCCACCGAGTATCGTAATTCTCTTTATCACGTCGTGTCTGCAGTCTCTGCCTCTCGCTCTCTGTATATCAATGCGATACGAATAACGAATATGCAGAACTGCGCATGCATGCATGCATGCATGCAGCGCACAAGGAAAATCGCGCCGGAGCCGATAAGAAGAAATCCAAGCGGCACGTATCCTCTCACGAATAGCCTTTCGTCGTCTTTCACGAACAAAGCAGTGTTTTATTAAAGAATTTTTGCGAAATATATTGTTCCAAATTCTTTTGTAAAAATAAAAGAAAAGATTTCATGTAAAACGTGTCTTGGAAAGATATTCTCATCTTTAAATAAGAAATATCTCTTTTTTTCTGTTAAATAAATATTAAGTAAAAAAAATATTAAGTAAAAAGAACTCTTTCTCTTAGTATTTTTTGTGTATACAAATAATATTTGACACTCGATGAGTAATTGATAATCAACTCGAAGATGATAAAATTATATTTTCTTGTAAAATATATTAAATTGCAATGTTCTTGAAGTCAAAATAATCAAGTTGTGCGAAACATCACAAGATAATATCTGAAAAATTTAGTGATATGTATAATATATCTATATATTTCTTGGTTTTGTTATTTCAATATTTTGTATGTGTCGACGTATTTCGAAATCTGAGCATGATCGTTTCGCTGTGGGAAAAAAAACAGACATATCACAATCTCGCGGAAAATTTTCTGCTAATGCACGCAATGTTACACACACACAGTTACATGTTTTTTTCGATAAATAAGTAGCGTACCATCAATCATTTAATACACATACAATGATACGCTCATCTTCTACTACAACAGTTATTTATAAATATGTATCAACAATGAAAACGGCAAATCATTGTGACGCCACTCGTTTTCTGTTTTCTAGATGAATGTTTATTATACAATCATGGTAACTAAAAATAGTGGTGGTGTTATTGCACGCTAATGACACATATTCGTTCAAACGATAATTTCTTCAGATTTAACTTATATGTTAGTTTTTATATTTATTAAATACGAGTTAATTATGCAATATGAAATTTTTACGATTTATACGTACGAGTATTTACGCAAAACCCGTTTTGCATAAATATTTTTGCGTAAACATACAGGATATTTATTATATATGTATAATGCTACGCAAAGAAAAATCCTTGTATTATTTATAAAGAAATACATTTTGATAACTTATTATAAGGAGAGATATGGGTAATGTATATAGTTTTAAATATAGGTACCTAGGTTTTCAAGACATCTTAAAATCTTTCAAAATTGTTGTTTGAATGCTTTTATTACAACTCATTACAAAAAGTAAATTTTTATTTTGTGATTTAATATTACCTTTTTATTTTTTTTGTTTTAAATTATTTATGATATCGTATAGAGTATAGAATAAATTACTCGATTAGATTATAGGAAGCTGCAGGAATAGAAAAGACATTATACTTTATTTAGCGAGTGAGCTTCGGGCTCTGCAAGATCTTAATCCAACTTTAGTAATAGTAGATATTTGACACACAGCTCTGTTTCCGCAATAAGGAATCAAGGTGATTTTATCCAACCTAATGGGATGATATTCAGATAGAAAATTATTTCTCGCAAGTTGCAAGCATTTTGCACCATGTCGATTTACATAAATTCCAACTTAAAAAGAAGAAAAAGACTACGAACTACCTGATTACCCGCTTCCATATGACGGTTGCGTTAAAATAAACGCAGCGACTAATTTCCTCGAGGGCAGCATCGTCATTACAAAGTCTGCTTTCGACATCGTAAATACTTCGGGTTCTCACAAAAGCAAAGTATTCCGGTTAGGTGCCCGAAGTACTGGCGAGAAAAGGACGATGTACAGGAAAGGTTCCCGCTTGGATACATTTATATTAAAAAATGATAAAAGATTATGCAAAATTGTCTACAGAAAACGTTAATTAAAGTATGTATGTACACTATAAAAATAGTATTGGAGAAATAAAATTCCCTGCCTCGTTAGATATATTGATTTACATATTTTAGAAAAAGTATATACGTTTTCTTCAACGAGAAATTCCAAAGTTATTTAAAATTTTTACGTTTATATAAATATATGAACGTTATGTATACATATATTTCTGAATCCTGCGAGCGTGTCTTCCTTGGATATTCCGCGGCGCGTTTCGCGCTCGCGCGGATGCAGCTGGGGAGGGAATAAATATTTTGCAGCCACGTCTTGTCATTTGCAGTCGCCGCGGCTATTTCCGATGCGGTCCCGCGGATTCAATAAGTCGTCGGGGCCAGTCTCGTCTTCTCGCTCTCCGCCTTGTCGGCGACGACACAACCGCGCGTATCCGCCGCCGGGCTTTACACGCAGGATGTCCCGTTTAAGAATATAAATGCGGACTTATCCCGCTCGCGACCGCGAACATATCCTTCCTCGTCTGCGAGAAAGCCTTTTTACGAGACATCCATAAATACTCGTGTATACGTCCTGTCTTATTATTTAACTTCTGATCTCGAATGCTCAATCGATTCGCATTATTTATCGATTCTATTAGTCCGACGCGATTAATTTTTCCTTCCTTTAAATACCAAGAGTAATTGACCTCATTTAAACAGCAAAGTAAACAAAAGTATTGTCTGAAAAAATATATTGGAGAAATTATCTTTTTCTCTTTTGTTTCATTCAGATGTATTATTTGTTATAAAATAAAAAATTTTCCAGATTTTATAAATGCATTTTTATGATTAAACTACTATTATAATTGGTTATTGCTTGGGTGCATAAGTTTTATATCAATGCTAATTTCACGTTTGAGGTATGATATTCCCTCGAGATGGATAACATCGGACAACCATTTTACGCTCACGTGCATAACAAGTAAAAAAAAGAGAGATGAAGGGCCGCAGTTTTCTCAAGTCGGAAGGCGCACTTGTCAACGGGACTGTACCTTGCCCGAGTCGCTTGAAAGCCCCGTGGTTCACGTATGGTTGTGTCGGTGAAGGAGCTCGCGTGTGAGACTTAATTTGTGGTTTTGTGACGCGTGCACGTACGAGTCACGTACACGGGGAACGGCGACAGCGCGGCGTGCGTGTGAATGGACCCCGAAGACTCACCTTGAAAAGGAGCGAGTATCGAAAGAGAGTCTTGTGCCGCGGCGCGGCATAAGACGTGTGCGACAAATACGTGTGCACGTAAGGCACATACGTTGTACGCGAGACGAACGAGACGCATTTTTACAGACGCGAAAACCGTTAGGGCAACGCTGTAATTGTTAGCGACGGCGATTGAAAGTGCGACCGGATCCATCGCGCTACCAGCCAATCGCCTCAATGATCGATAGACTCGAGTGCGAGATGATCTTTTTATCGCACAAAGTGATTCATTGTCAAGGCGATTGATTAAAGTACTTTTGAACCTCGATCGTTCAATTGAACGATTTTCTATGCAAAAGAAAGCGTTCGCTCGAGTTATAGATATTTCGCAAATTCTCTTGGATTTTGAAAGTACGTATCTTAATGCTGCAAATATAATAATTAAAAAAATGAATTTTATATATATCAAAATCAAAAGTAAGAGTTGAATAATAATGCGAAACATAATATATGATCGCAATTATCAGTGTAATTAATCTCCAAGATAATGAAAGTCGTGCTAATCTTGTTGTTTCCAATCGCGAGGATAATGTATATCTCCTGTTATCTCTCTGCGAAGAAGGAGGGAAACATTTTACGAGGACGTACGCGCGTCAAGTGAATTTACAACGACAGAGAGACATGAGTGTAAATTTGTAAAGGAATTAGGAGATGCCGTGAGCAGATCATTTTTGCAAGTACGAGCTCGTGTATATCAGATTTGCATCTATTGAGCAATCTTATTCTATTAAAAAGCGAAAAATAAAAAATAGTATTTTATATGCACGCTAAATTCTTAATTCGCGTACATCTCGATAAATGCGTGGACGATAATTTTTCATCAAATCAAACACATTTTTCTGCATTTCCACACATTTATGCAAACGCATTAATTATTAGTAAAAGAATACAAGTTTCAAACATCACGTATATCAAGGCAAGCAGAAATTTAAATCGCACGTGGTGCTCTGTTTTGTTAACGCGCCGTCCCTTTGTAACGATTCAGCGTGAAAGCGTTATGTAGAAAAGCATATCACACATATGCATAAAATCCTGTTTTATAGAAAAATCGAGACATATATATATATATTCTTTCTCCGAATTCCCCGTGAGAAGGATCGTCACGGTAGGATTGGGAATTAGGTATTCAGGAAAGCGCCCGGAATTCATAGGAAGTCTACTACGTGACGACGATGTCAACCCAGGGCCAAGGAACGAGAAATGATTAAAAAAAATAAACAGAAAAAAAAGAGAAGAAAGAAACGGGCGAGGCGGTTAAGGCGGCGACGAAGCGTTCGACCGTCCCATCTCTCGCATATGTAATGCATCCTTAAGGAGCTTTTTTTAGCTTCACTATACGCTCTTATCTTGACTTTTACCCGAGTGACAATTCCGTTGTAAACTTGTTTTTCAGTCCTCAATTATATTCCGAAATCAATCTTGTTTTAAAAAGATATCTTATTATGAAATATTATCTCTCTCTCTCTCTCTCTCTCTCTCTCTCTCTCTCTCTCTCTCTCTCTCTCTCTCTCTATTTTTTTTTGTAATTTTATATGTGATACTATTCTTTACTGGTATTGTACAACAAGTAATGTAAAATATGTAATAATACTTATGCCATTCATTTGTTGAAATTATTATTGGATAATTGGCCATCCTGTTGAGATGAAAAGATTTCGGCACGCGAGAAACATTGTGACTGGAGCCCGCTGTTAACCTTGTGATATTTATGGACCAAATGGAGAGCCAAAACAGAGGACGCGGCCTCTCCGAACCTCCGGAATTATCTTCAGGACGACGCGAGTCCATACACACTGCCACTCGCACCTGCCAACTCCTTCAAAATTCCGAATAAAAAAAAATATTCTATCATCCATTGTGTACTTTAGATCTGTAGCGACTATCATTTTTTATATTTTAGAAAATCTTTTAACACAGTGTTTTCATTAAATAAATACAAAAATTCAAAATTTCGTCAAAAAACTGAATATATTACTGGCAATTCTTCAATTCACATGGTAAAATTAAAAATTAAAAATAAATAAACTAAAGATTATTCGTATATATTTAACAATCTAGCAGAATAATAATTTTTTTTCTTCAAATAACTATCTTTTCTTTTAAATCGACTTATTTTATCGACTATTTTCAATTTACTTTATTACTAATTTTAACTTTCTCTTTCTTGTGGTTGATGATTAAAAAAAAAGATAAATCTAACTTTTCTTTTTATTCATTTAAAGAAAAATCCGGCTTATGGCAATATCAGAAATTTTTTCAGTAAAAAAAAAGCTATTTTCACTCAAGGATAATGTAAGATAAGATAAAGTCTACATATGTGTCGCCTTACAATTTGATAAGCAAATAAACTCCAATTTTTAAATTGCCGAGAGCGTAAAAATATTAAATGGATGACTGATAATTTCGGAGACAAAGTGACGTCATAGCCGACGCCAACGAGGGTTGGTACATTATGACAAGAAGGGACCATTTGACCCCACTCATTGTTTCTAATCCCACAATAAATTGAAGCAGCTGTACCGGCAATTGATACAAATTTACGTACAGTCCGACTCATAAGGCGTAGTTCTTACTCGTTACGACGCTGTTGCGACTTAGTCTCTGCACACATGACTCGTTTATTAAATTGTATACCGTTCTGTATTTTACATAATATAAATCATCTCTTCGATTCTGAGAGAGAAAGAGATAAATCATAAGCTATTAAGAACAATATGAACATCATAGCTTTTATATCATTGAACTAAAAGATATAAATTTTAATTATTGATATCACATTGAAATACTATTAAAAAGTAATTTTTAACATTTATATCAAATATACAGAATATTATATTAGTATATATTTAATATATAAATAATATTTTAGAATATATCTTTTTTTAAGCTGCTCAAAATTATAAAAGCAGAATTTACATTCATAATCATAATAATTCAAATAATCTGAACCTTGAGGATGATCACTCGACAGTATTTTACTTTGTCAACTTGGCGACAGATGAGCAAAAATTTTGTGTGTTTTTGCGAAAAGTGAGTACATATATTAACGTCAGCGATTAACCAGAACGATCGTTTTTTTATTTCCTTTTTGCATATCGCATTCGTATTACTTTTAAGTGTTTATTCCGCGTAATATGAGCCATTCAAAAATATTTTAGAGTCCTAAGTTCTAGTTTTGATGACTTTAATTTATATCATATTATATTTAATTTGTAATATATAATTGAAAAAGTTTGACAATTCTCTCTCAAAAAAAGATCACATTTTGTGATTATATATATATATATAGAAACATAATCACAAAATGTGATGTTTTTTTGAGAGAGAATTGTCAAACTTTTTTATATATATATATATATATATATATATATCTTATATCGTTCAAAAATACAATGTAGAACAAGCGTAAATTATCAAATATTGTACTTTGTGTGTTATCTTCAAATGTGGCGTAACATTGTTTTTTTTTTTTTTCGAAAAAATAGTAATATCAACGAAATGTCGGCGCAGAAGAATCTGATTTATGTTATACAGATGAATTCAGCCGCCACCCGTGATGGTTTCTGACTGCCGCATATCCGCAACAAAGATAACACAGATTGACACGAGCAGGCCGAGCGATAACACACAGCCGTTGATTTTTCTGTGGAGTCAGTTGAAAGTTACCGGACAGCCTCCGGGAGGTCAGGCCGGGGCTCGGCTTACAACCGTCGCTTCTCTTCCACGCTCCGGGGTAACCCTACGCACGGTCATCTCTCTTCGTCCGTCCGTCTGTAAGATGTCAGAAAAAAAGTGATCTCGAGTGCATAATATACACTGATATTATATGTGCTTTTTTTTCATATAACGCACATGTTTTGCAATATTGTATTATTTCCAAAACATGTAATTTTTCGATCCTGATCATCTTGCGATTTTACGATTCGCATAATTGAAGAGGGAATTCGGGATGCAAAATTGCTACCTTTTTCTCAATATTTGTGAATGAATTCATTCTCTCTCAGTAAACTGTTTTCTAACAAATTTTTTAAATTTTACTATTTTCTAAAAAATTATCTATCTGTCTGTCAAGTATTATATTTTTTGTTTATATATAACTGACCGTTTTTCGTAAAATAACAATAATTTTTTTTCTTTTAGCATGTCTGATTCGATTTAAACGGTTGGCTGCGTGATACAAGTCATTATTTATTTTTATTCTTTCCGGAACAATTTCAGTGTCGGATTGATTGTAGGTTGTATCCATTGCAGGAGAGGCTTTGTTTGCGTGAAACTCTGTTTGGCGGTTAGTTAATCGCCGAGCGATGACGACACGCGATTTATCGTGCGTATATAATTATAACTCGCGATAAAAACAGCATCGGCCGACTTTAACAGTGAGATCGGTTGATTATGTGTCGGTTGGTATTATTCAAATTAATTTTGTGATAACCGGAGATAACCCTTTGCAGGCCAGATAACGTTAACGGAAAATCAAGGAAGTCTCTCTCTTTCTTTGCCTCGCTTAATCTTTCTAAATCTTTCATAATAATTGTAGACGTTACAAGATTTTTACGTTGTATTTTTCGATCTTAAATACGCTCGATGAACATGATAATTTGATCCGCTATTTTATAAGCTATTCTTATCGTTTTTAATTTCATAAAATTCATATTAAAAACAAAACCATTATTATTCATACAAAAATATTAACGGAACGTTCTAGAACATCTTTTAAAGTTTTCAATCTATTTTAAAACTTATTTTCATTTTATTTATATACCTAATCATATTAATAGAAATAAAGTAATCATATTAAAAAAGAGCAATTATTTATGTTTCTTTAATTTTTAATTTTTATATACAATTTTTCTCTTTTGCAAAATGATTGCAATAATTTTTGTAAAAAATAAAAATTGCATAAATGTGTCCATACACTTTCCAGCATTGATACGAAGCAAGTCTTCGATCCGTGACTTCAAAGGCCCTGATAATAATCATGAGAAGAGGGTCGCAATTGTGGGAAGAGCGACTCACACAGAAAACGAGTTCACGCGGTCACCCATCTCTTTTCGGGCCGTGAAAATTAATTAACCTGCCGTCGCGTAATTTTACGAAGGAATGTGTGGCATACTCTCGGTGTCGATCCAGCCAGCAGGTGACCACCGTAATCATGGCGTTAATGTCGAACACAATACCGCGATGCAATGTCGTACGGCAAATTGCTCCTGCTTGCAGGACAACTTACACAATCCGCGGAACGAGATGGAATGGAAACGCGCGCGCGAGCTCTGGGAGTTTATCAATGGCTCGCGGAGAGAGCAAAGAGAGCCCTTCTCTCTCGACACAACAGACGCGTCAAGATTACTGTGCGCGCGAGAAAGGAGAACCTTTGATCCGGGCGTTTCATCTCGGGAAGCCTCTCTTGAGGACTCTCTTGGCGTCTCGCATCTCGTGTATTTATACGTGAAAGCGTGCCCAAAGTTCGTCCTCGCATGTTAACCCTAGAACACCTAACTTGTTTCTTTGATATTTTTTTTAACTCATGGATAGCAATAATATATAAATAATAAGTTAGAAAGCTAATCACGTTACTTATGTAACAATTCACTCTTCCTGTGTTTCATTATTTATATATGAGAGTAAAATAGAAAGCGCAATACATTTGAAATAGAAATCACTCATTCTGGAAAATGTTGCTTGTAATAATTTTTTTAATGATTACAATTAAACTTAGAAAATATATATTTTTTTTACAGTATTATGAATATTTCTTAAGGAAATAATTTTGCTTCATTTGTTTTTTAATTATATCTTATTGTAAGTCTTCTTCGATTTATCCTTCATAGATAAATTATTAAAAATATACACTTACATAAAAATGTCATATGCAATATAAATTATATTAATAATTATATAATTTAATTTATTTTATTTTCCATATATATTCTATTTTTTCAAAGATGCAAGATTCTAATTTTTAAGATTATTATATTTATACGATCTTGTAAGTATATGATACATAAATACATAATAAGAATAAATTTTTTATTTATGTTCATACGGCATAGGTCACATAGAATGTGAACTGGAATAAATTAAAAAACTCGAATTAATCAAATGTACATTCCATTACATATTTTGCTGCAAGCTTCTTTGTTCTGTCAAAACGTACTTGTGCAGGAAAACAATATGTAATATAACGGTAGACATGGCCGAATTACCTCCCCTCATTTGAAATTCAAACTATCTCTATGCCAATTAAACCACGTCAAAAAAAGGTCGTTAAACCTTTCACCGCCCTTATACGAGAAACTGTTGAGAGAACGCATGCTGAATATGTTTAACATTTGAAACGTGCGAGGCCCCATCTAATTGACTTAATATTATCTATTTTTATCCGAATTCGAGCTTAACAAATTATTTATATAGAAGCGTTGTTTCTCATCTTTCTACATAAGTTATTTACATTTCTCATCGACTTATAAACACAGTTGTGTATTTCCTTTATAACAAGCATTTTTCGGTCTTATAGACATTTTAATGTAAATTTTTCTCAAATAAATATGAATGCGAAGGACGTATATACTCGTATATAGTGGCTTCGCGATTACTATGTATGAAATATTAAAGACAAACTTCTTTAAATTTGAAATAAAAATCTTCAAAAAGCAAAAATCTTGAGGAAAGAAAAATACATAAAAATCAATCAATAATTTTTTAATTATGTATAATTTACAAAAGGGATAAAGTTTACATTTACTCAGTTATGTAGCTGCAAAATGCAAAACTCTCTAAACGCTCTTTTGAGTAAATTATGAATCTGTAAAAAGATAAGATCCTTCTATATTCCATGGCAACATTTGCGCATCAAAAGGCTGTTATGTGTTGGAATATTTTTTACGTTCGTTTAGCATCTCAAGAGGCTTCATGAGCTACGAAAGCTCGTTGATCCTGACAGCGAGCGATCCTTCCCATATTGTAGAGAAGGAATAAATTGAAAGGATCTAACTGGCAGCAGTCGAGGATCAATGGTTATAGAACAAGCGAGCCACTACGAAGTGAGAAAACGAGATGAATGACTGACTGCGAACTGGTCTGGTCGGCTTTAAGTGTCCATCTATGTATTATATAGAGTAGGAAGTATATTGAAGTGTGTACTTGAAAGATATAAAAAAGTAACGTAACATTCTGCCAGAAAAATTTAATATAAAACAAACTTATGAACGTGTTTCGGCGTAAAAAATAACGACAATGATAAATCTGTATTGAATGTCAGAAGTTAAATTTATATGAATCTACAAATACAGAGAGAGAGCGAGAGAGAGAAAGCGAGAGAGAGAGAGAGAGAGAGAGAGAGAAAGAGAGAAAAGAAAAAAGAAATCATATGTGCGACATTTAAATCAAGCTATTTGTTAAATTTTCCTTTTTAAAATAATTTCACAGTAAATAAAATATTAATATCTTGTGTTAGCAATTATATAAGTATTACCCAAAAATTATATTTCTGCTTCATTTAAAATATTTTATAAAAATTCGTAAAAATATAGTTTAAATTCTATAACTAATTATGTTACATTAATTTTTATATTTTTCATTATTTTCGCAGCTCTTTTAAGGGACTCTTATTTATTTTACCGTGTATAAAAATGTTTAAATATATGCGTACTCCTGTAAAGTTGTTATCACAAAGTCCATAAAACTAAAGCAACAGAAGCGTGATAGGATGGAGTTATGTTGAAAGAGCGAGAACGCTGTCCACCCCTTTCCTCTGATAGCAGTACAAAGGAAATATACGTTGACGATAGTAAAGCGACTTTCAACACGATTCTTCCTCTCGTTCTGTTTTTTCTCGTTCAAAAAAATTATACGCTAATAATGTCAAATTTAAATGCCTAAAAAAACATAGATGTTTTAAATATGCAAAAGTAGTCATTTTTATGATTGTAATTTTTAAATCTCTATCGGACATTTAAAGTCGCTGAAACTGCCAACTTATTATTCACTTTATTAGCGCAGTTAAGAAAGAAAGAGACTGTAGAGTCCAATGTCTGATGTCTGAGAAACACTGCTGCCTACAACCAATGGACCAGACCCACACGCATACGTGCACACTCATACGGGACACATGCTCTTATGCGAGAGAGATCCGTAATTCCAAGAAGCGTACAGTCATCGGAAAAAGTGAAGGGGGTTTCTGGCAAAGGAAGAAGGCGGGGGTGAAAATGCTGGACAGTCTTGGTGCTTATTACCAGTTGAATATATTCATGAAAGTTCTTTGACATAGCCAGCGGTTGCAGGAAGCGGTTGTCGGTCTTTAAAAAAAAAAAAAAAAAAAAAAAAAAAACGCCATCGTGAAATTCCTATTATGATTAATGTGATTTTGCTCACAGATTAATCATATTAAATCACAGTTTTTATGTTCAATCGTTATAATATTCTGATTATATAGAGGTTGTCATTTCGAGATAGAAATATATGACGTTTGTATATAAATGTGTGTATGTATATTATTTTAGTGAAATGACATATACGCCATGTGTGCTCTCAACTATTAATTAACCTTAATGTCACATTGTTAAAATATAGTGAAATAATAAATGAAATATATACACTATGTCTTGCGCGACTATCAGTATTCCTTTTATTACGAAGAAATTACCTAAGCAATCTGCAAGTCGTTTGTGTGTAATAAAAATTTTTTTAATTGTAACCTCCTGTCGTAAGATTTTAATTTTCAATTTTAAATATCCTCTTTCTATGATGATCAAACATTAATATATAAATACTTTATGTAAGTACATAAAACGTACATAAAATAGAATATTCATAACCTGATAAATGCAAATGCATAGTTTAGATACCTATAAATAAGGATCATATGCAACAAATTTTTCATACATCAAGTGAAGTAGGTTTTTTTATATTTTGCATAAACGTTATATTATTCTGTTAAATGATGATAAAGTAGCAGATTACGTACATTGCTCAAATCTTCTCTTCTTTTTTATAATATCTCTGCTTCGTAAACGCTTATGTTGATATTCGATGTTCGTTGTAAAATATCGAAATAGGCAGAGAAAGGGTACCTACGAACATACAAGTAGGTCCTATTTTCCACCCGATGAACTTCGACTCTTCCCATCCCCATTCGCATATATGGTTCCTCCTTTTTGCCTTATTTCCGTGTCCGTTAGCATGAAAGAAGCATATTCATGAAAGTTTTTTTTTTCATGTCGACGACCTCGCGCAACCGTGAAGGGACATCGAAGGAAGAGACAAGGAGCCGCTTGTGCCGCTCCGCGTGACGCGCACTAATCGGACGATTTCTCGAAGGGCTCGCATCGTCATTTTCCAAACAGTGCCCATTTGCATCCCGATAAGCCTATTCGATACACAGTCTCGTCCTGTAGAATCATAATACATCGTCCTATGCATTTTTCATACATATATGATATTCATCTGGGAAGCAGCTCATTTCTAACATTGTATCGTCTTGACATCTTGACATTCTTTCTTATATATGTTAATATTTTTTTATAATAGTTAAATCATTTAAATATAGTGAACCTAGTAACATGATAAAGTTAGTTTAATTTCAGAGAATAAGTGATATTATAATTTTTATTATAACAAAAAAAATGATTAAACTTCATTAGATCTGATTATTTTTCGTTATAATAAGTAGAAGAAAATGGTTTCGCATAAAATTATGAAGATATTACAGAGAACAAGGTCTAGAATTAAACTATTACGATGATATAGCGCCAGCTTTACGCGTGGATATACAGGCTTGTATATTTTAGCGTGCGTCATCTCGTTAGCAAGCTACAAGAACGAGACATGATTAAAAAATTTGGTACGCTCGGCCCTAGCTAACTTATCATGCTTAATTATGCGTCATTGCAAAGACACAACAGCGCGTCAGCAGATAAACGCAGCTGTTGGTTTTAGTAAAAATCTCGTTATTATTATAAAATAGTTGCTGTTATAATTTAAGAATCTCAAAATAATACTTTAACATAAACAAATACGACCAAGATTAAACCAAAAAGTCTGAAGAGACTCTCTCGCTGAGCGATTTAAAGAAGATGAAAAATAAGAGTGATACTGCAAGATCCGATCTTTTTTTGCATCATTTCTAGATTATCAAGCACTATTAATTATACTTAAATAAATAATAATCTTGAAAATATCTTTAATAAAGGTTGTTAACAAACTTAAATATTCGTGAATGAGATTATAAAAACATTGAGGAAAAACCTACGTGATATTCTAATTAATAAAACTATTAATTTTATAAAAGCAGCAAGAAATGTCGCGTCAATCGATTCTATTTTTCTATTAATGAGAGTCACAGTAAACAGTGATTACATTGCATTCCGTAAAATTTTTCTGATCGCAATTATTGAATTTTGTTTACGTTGCATTCACGTGATGCACTTTCGCGTGATCCTGACGTCAATTTGCAATTTGATTGACTTTGCATAAATAAGTTTTAACCCCTTGCCACATAATACGCCACGCGTACTTTGCAAAATTTTTCTATTCTCTTCTATCTTAAAATAAGATCATAGGTTTTAATTAATAATTTTTTCAATCGTATTTATCAATTTGGTAAACAAATTCTGTAAACTTACAATGATATGAAACGCTATAATATATGTATATGAATCAACCATTTTTTTACATCTTACACACATGTCATATATATGTATATGTATGTATATATAATTATATATTTAAATAAATAACTCTTCAAATTATATTTGATACGTAAAATAATAGAATCAATAAAACATCAATAAAGAATTTAATTACTCTTATGCAATCGATTAAATATTATATCTCGCCGCATAAGTTGGATATGCATCAAATTTGTAAATGTATGATCGTACTGAAAACAAGCAGTAAATTATGTGTGTGGATCTTAGCGTTGACGATTAGATTTCTATTGATTAGGACTAGATGAACATATGCTTTACTTCCGTGGACGGCTGATTTACGCAGACGCTTTCTGCATGCAGATTTACATAAACATTTCATGCTATAGATAGATTGAATGAACAATTTATGATATATATTTAATGATATCTCAACACGCATGACTTGCATGCGAGATATATCTGGATAAGAAGCGAAAACGCAGTGGAGTTAACGAGGTACGTTTATCGCGTTAAAATGCTATGGTGATACTTATAGCTCTAAAAACAAAAACTATGGAGATTCATATTTATAATAATGTATAATAAATATAAAATAAATACATAAATAAATAAGTAAGTAAATATATATAAAATCTTGAATTATAAATGCAATTGAAAAAAATAAATAATAAATATAAAAGTAATAATTTCTATATGTTTCAAAATATGATAACAAAACTCGCTTTAGATGTTAATTCCCTAAGAAAATAATATAAGATATAATATATGTATAAAAAAATAATATAGATATGATATGATATACTCTAAATTGTCTTTTACTTTTTAATTAATTATAATTCAATGTTAAGTAAACATATATCTTAAATAATTTTGACTTCTAGTTTCAGAGAGAGGCAGATTTCGATTGGCCATATAAGTTTGAAATGTTATTTTTTTCGACGAAGAAATTAATTTAAACGGCACGATTTGGACAAAGGATTTTCGCTTTGGATTTGCTTACTTTCGCCACCGGTCGTTTCCAGAAAAAGAACCAATTCGAGTCTAACGATCATCGACCCGGGTCGACAATTAAGGCAAAGTAGACCACACGCGAGTTTGACCCCTGGTTTCACGTGATCGTGCGTTCATCGGCGAACAAAGGGCAGAATTTGTTTCACTGGGCGACTCATATACGCGAGCGATATACCTGCGTACGCATAACGGATACGCAACATGTGTGTGCGAGGGACCAGTGCTTTACGACGTGCATACACGCCTTTACGGCGTCCACACGTGGCCCAACATTGGAGTCATTGACGAACAAAGAAAGCGCGATGAGCTTCGCTAATAGTCGACCCTCTCTCCCGCTGGAAGCCACCGTATCTTCCTGCCGATGTCGCGAACTTCGGCCTCGACCCTGCCTAAGGTGAATTCCTTAATAAGATACGGGTAAAGAAAGATAGAGAGAGAAAGAAAAGCTTATCACAACATTTTTCGTATCTAAGTATTGTAATATCTTCTGACCTCTTTCGAGAGAGTCAAAATTTACATTTGTATAAAATAGATAAAACCCTTTCTATATTATAATTTTTACGCACACGTACTGTATTTAATAATTTTTTAATTAAATATAAAAAACACATCGATTGAAAGTCGTTAAGATAGATTAACATAGATTGAAATATTCCCAAAATTAATGAGCTTCTTTTCATGTACTATGACGTTTTGAATAGCTTTCAGAATTATTATTTTTTATTATTATTATATTATATTATTATATATCTTTTTTGTAATATTTTTGTCTCTTACATTATAATAATCATCATTTACAATACTTATTGTTAAAATCATGTCTTCTGCTATAGACCCCTACTGACTACACACATACATATACACACAACTACGACCACATGACCGAACAAAGTTACAGTTTCTGATATCTATTGCTCGATTAGTCGGTATTTCAATTCGACTCTCCATGCTCTGACTACTCAATTAATAACTTATGCAAAAATATGAGGAGTTCTGATCAACCCGTATGGTGCAACAGCTGAAACGGTCTGCTTTTTCTCTCGTGATGATGTCACATATCTCGCATAATCGTGTCTTCTCTTTACCCTTCTTACAACAGAGAAAAATACCTCTGAGGGGGTCTCCCGTCTACTCCCTTTCTTCGTCTCTGCGTAGGTTTGTTCTTGCACCATTTTCCCTCTTCGAAACGTGTTTCTTCGTTTCTCAGCCGCGTTTTTGTCCGTGTCCCGACAAATCGTTACTGCTAAAATTACACGAACTGCGCCGAAGTAACCGCAACGTATAAGTCGACCTATAGTTTGTGGGACCTATAGTTTGTCGGTCAAACGAATCGGTTTCAGAAGCAACGCGCGCGATGTCTTGTGTTCAAATTAAGAATAAATAAGTTTCAAAGGAGTTTCATCAAGAAATGCAGTCGAACTTTTTCAGATTTTGACATTAAAACATATGGCAAGACAGATTTTAATTTTAATCGATATATTTGCTAGAGAGTTAGTAAGTTAAATTCATATAACTCAATATCATTTTGTCATATTTTCATACAATTTTTTTTTAAATTCTGACTTGATAGTTTGATTTTGATATTCTTGATATACAAAATAAAAAATAACATAAAATGACATAAAATAATTAATAAATGTACCATAAGAAATTACTGGATTTCATATATAAAAAGAATATGATTATCGGATATGATATATCATATACTCAAGAATTAATTAAAAACGTGTGAGATGACGATTAAACACGAGCTCACGTATCGCAATGGACGGGTGCATCAATGCAGAACGTTAAATTGCGGCAAGCTCCGCCGCAAATAAGCAGTCATAACCACGAACAACGTGAAAAACGTAGTTCTCAGTTTATTGACAGTTAACATTATGATAAACGAGCCGATCGATCGAAAAATAGCGCGGAAACGATCGGCTACTTTTCAACGATAGAATCAGATTTCAAAAACATGAAAAAATTTATTTCTCTAACCAGAGATTATTTTTTTTCTATCCTCACTTCTGTAGTCGATCGCGACTTTCCTAGAGATTAAAACACTTTTGCAACATATCTTTTATCGTTAAGAAATAGAGAAGCAATTTCAAATAGTAATGGTCGACGTGTATAATGTGCATAAATATGGTGTATTATTTATTAAGATTTTTTAAAAAATATATATTTAAATATGCTTCCTTGAATTATAAAACATTATAAAAATATTCTTACAAGGAAAGAGTTGAAAGTGTTCCCCTCCGATTTTAATGAACTTTGAATATGTTGCAGTCTAGGTCAAAATAGGAGACACGTATTTTTTTATATGTGCTCTTACGACCGTTAAGGGGGTGAAACACCCTCTTGAAAAAAATCGGTTTTTATTATATTTCTGAGCGAATACCGTCAAAACAATAAGAGATATAAAAAAAAAGTTTCACATAAAAGTTTTATGGTTTTTAATGTACTTTAAAATTGCATAATCAGATTTTTCAAAAATTGAAAGGGGAAGCGGGAATTTCGAAAAATATGACATTTTCGAAAAATGTGATTATGCCGTTTTAAAGTATATTAAAAACCATAAAACTTTTGTTAGAAACTTTTTTTTATATCTCTTACCGTTTCGACGGTATTCGCTCAGAAATATAAAAACCGATTTTTTTCAAGAGGGTGTTTCACCCCCTTAACGGTCGTAAGAGCACATATAAAAAAATACATATTTCCTATTTTCACCTAGACTACAACATATTCAAAGCTCATCGAAGAGGGACACTTTTAACTCTTTCCTTGTTAGTATACACTTGTCAGATTTAAGAAGTTTAAAATATTCGAAATACTTAATCATGTTGTGTTTCCGAAATTATAGAATTTTATTTCATAATACGTAATGTAAAACAGATTACATGAATGACTCTTAATGTCCTAAAGTAATTTGGACTATTTTCACAATCGTCATTATTATACAACGTCAATATTATCTACAATCTAGTCTGCTTATATATTGAATGGTATCGTGCACTGTCAATTAAGAAAAGACGACTCCGAACTTCCTTGAAATTGACACATCATTATTATTCAGCGTGAAATGTGTTTTTAGTCATGAAGTGTTTACTATTGTTAACGTTATTGATCCTTCGATGCGAGTTTCACCGATAAATCGTTACATAACTGAACTTTGAAATTCTAAGAAAAATATCAAGCGCAGAAAAACACTCAACGTTTTTTTCGACGGCAGATTGACTTCTTTTTCATATCATAAGTGGATATCATCATGGTTTATCTAATTTTTTTTTCAACTGTTCTAAGCAACATTTGTTAGCTGTAATGAAATTATTCTTTCAAGTTTTACACATATATGTTACACACACAACTATGATATATATGTTTAGAAATTACAAATGTAATTTTTTATACTTACAGTTATAAGAATAATAATAAATAATAATTAATAAGAGAAATATTACGCAATTAACTCGCAATTATTTCACACGTATTAAATATTTTAATTATTTTAATACGTATATTTGAACATGTCAAACTGAAATATCATGTGTATTTTAGATAAAAGGAGATGATTTTAATTAACAACGAGATAAATTTAATTAACAATAATAATATAGAATTAGTAGTTTTAGTTTTTATCTGTTATAGATGCATTATTTCATTCGCTAATTCTTATTTTTAAATGTTTATATTAATTTTTCATCTATTATTTTTCTCTTTTCTATTGTTATTTATTAAGTACCTTGAAATACAAAACCTTTTTACGTTTCGATATTTTCAGTTAGATAGCTAACTAATAACGAAATTAATAGCCAATTTGCATAGTGAAGTTGCGTGATCGACTTGACGCATTAAAAGCTTGCTCGCGCTCCGCGATGCGTGTAACGTGCTTACTAGCATCGTGTATAGCGTATGCACAATTTTCCAAACTGGTTTCTCGATAAAATAAACGGGTTTGCTACATCATGCATATATTTCCCAACGATTTTTTGTTGGCGAAGCGTGCCGCAAAACTAAAAAAAAAAACGAGCAGCGGGTCGCTACAAATAATGCGAAAACTGATCGCGTATGTCGAAAGCATTCACTTTCTACTTCTCTCGATTCGTCTTGTTTGTATATTCGATTGAACTTTAAAAAACAAGATACTGAAATTAACAAACAAATTAAAAATTTATCAGTTTAGATTTTAAACGACGTCAAGAATAACTTTAAATCTGTTTTTTTGTAAAGTTGTTTATGCACATGAATATAACAGAGAAATTTCAAGAAAGATATAAAAGAAATTAATTGCAGAATATATTAAAATTTAAAAATCCAAAATAGCAACATGTATTTTTCTGTTTTAATTTTTTACATGTTTTTATAATACCAGATATTTCGCTTTTTTAAATCTTCAATTTATATATTTTCGCTACAAAAATACGACTTTTAACAAATATTCAAAAAATTTAAGAGTGAATGCCATTAAAACCAATATCAAATACTTAACGTAAAAAATTTATGCAAATTAAACAAGCCAATGTTAATGAAAAACTAAGGATAAGAAACTCAAACCAGCTTTGCGACAAAAGTAGTGCCATCGTCATCAAAACTCATTATGATGTTTTTGCAAGATCGTATCTTTCCCGTTACGTATTACTATGAAAAGAATGCTAAGAAGTCGCATCCGGGTTTATCAAAGACTTATTTTGAAGTATCTTTTTGTCAGAATTTTCTCACGGAAAGAGTTGCCATCACTCTATAATAACGCGAAACAAATTGAAGATTAAAATATCGTTATAATCGTTATAACTTTCTTTTTTTTTGTGCACATCATGCTTTATTTCCAGCTAAAATTTTTGCGCGTGATCTAAGACGTACTTAAGAACATTGATATTTGACTTACACGCGTAACTAATCCTTTTGCATCTCTATGGAGAAATATAATTTTTACTACTATCGTTTCACACTTGGAATGTATAGATCTTACTATAGAAAAATATTTAATCTCTCAAATAAAAAAACTCATAATTTCTCCTCATTCTCTATTAAAATATTAACTTGTGATACTTTCATTTAAAAATTAAGAGAAAGTAAGCAAAGAATATATAATTTATTTATATACATGTATGTATAATATATAAATATATATATATATATATATATATATATATATATATGTTTTTTTAATAATAAAACAAATGGCATATTGAATCGTTTTCTTTGTGATTTTTAAAATTTAAAATAACTTTTATTACATTTCTTTCTCATAATTTTTCTTTGATAAAAAATCTGTTATTAACGTCTCTGATCAATATTACGCTAAGTATAAAAACCATAAATGTTACGGTAAATACAATAAATGTCGTTGCACCTGCTGGGCTTGAAAAAAATTATACTTAATTTCACTACATAGTTGATTTTATATAGCCAACATTCAAAGTCGATCATTTTGTGTTTAAAAATACAACGCACAAATTTAAAGTAATATATTGTAAATTAAAATTAAATCAATATTTAATGTTTTTGTGCAAATTAATATTATAAAAAAATATGTATCTTCATGATACTGTATCCGTAAAATTTTTATAAAAATAGAGCTAAGAAATATAAGTAATAATATTTACTTCAATTGTAAAAGCCATACACATAAACCACAATACAATAGATCTAACAATAAGTCTGAATAATTATTCTAAGAACAAGGATGACTCTACATTGAACTTATAAGTGCAAGAAGAATGTATCTCGACCGCGAACACGATGGAACAAAGATGAGATGATAATGTACTTTGCTCTTGGTGCTAGAATAAGATTGTTTACTCCAATCGAGAATTCTATGAATGGATAAACTATTTCAGGAAAACAACACGAGTGTACCCTGCATACGCGCGTGTTTCGCAACGTTTATTCGTGCCCGTTGCAACACGTACAGATACGTAATGGCACAATTATTGTAATTGCGTCTTGTGCATAAATAATGCCGTTTACTTCACATGCTTCTCTCTCTCTCTCTCTCTCTCTCTCTCTCTCTCTCTCACTCTCTCAGGAATATATACAGTCAATTATAATGAAAATCGTTTTGCATTTTGATTGTAATCTTCTGATTTCTTCATTCACTGCAATGGCATCAACTCAATATGTTTGCGGCGTTCAAGGTAATGCATATGTTCAGTGTATTTATTTTTATAGTTCAAAAAGTTTATTATTTTCTACCTTTTTTAAAGCAGATTTCACAGATTATGTAATAAAGTATTTCTCGTAATCGTAGAGATTCATGAGTCATATATAGACTATATAGGTACAAAATATAACGAAATAGCTGCAAACGATTTACAACTTCAAATGATAGAAAAATCTCTTTTTTCTGCTACATCACCCAGAAGTCAATACAACAGTAAGAAGACATTATTTTTTTAATAATGTAATAATTTAATTTAATTTGTTTAAGTAGAAATAGTATTTCTATCGAATATATGACAAAGCTTTTAAACAAGAAAATTTTCAGAACGAATTTTCAAGACACTGCTGATGCATATGGTTCGACGACTGTTTTCATCTGCAGGCATGCTTTATTTCGGATGACTCGGCCGGGGGAAAACACATTCGACATCAGTACTCAGCGGGCATTTCGGAAACTTGAATGGACGCCAAAAACCGCGCGCTAAAATAGGCACCGAAAGATAACATCTTTTTCTTGCACGTGGACGGAAACGAATATTACTATTTATAAATGTCAAACATTCTTTATATCTTCGATCGTGTCCTAGGTCTCTCCCTTTCGTGCAAATATTTAAACTATGTACTCCGTGTGTGTACACTTCATGATCACATACCTACACAGGTTTGTACACGCCTTTTGGCCATATAAATTAAATCGTTTATTTTTAAGAATAATTTTAATACTCTTTGTAGAAAAGTAAAAGTGTATCAAATATATATTTACACTTAAAGTTATATTCTGTAAACTATTTATTCAAAATTGTGTAATGTGTGATTTTCAAATAAATGATATTAATTCAAATCATTACTTCATTGTCTTAATAACTGAAGTAGTAAACTTGTAATATATTACATCCCAATGTGGAGAATACCAAACGATTGCGATAATTAGTTGTAAAGTTCATAGTAAAAGTTATCTGTACCGGTGAAAGTGACTCTGAAAAGGCAAGGAGAATTCACATCTAGCGAATAATTGTAATAATAGCCAATTCGTGATTAGCACCGCTCCAAGTATGGTGTATACTTTTGGTTACCAAGCAGTTATCTTTCATTATAAATGCTTCGGTAGTTATTTTTCAAAACCGGTCTACCGCAATCCGAGCATGAATGTGTAGTATATCTTCTGTCATCTTGAAAATACCTTTCCATTTCGAAAGACGATGGAAAAGATATCTTTGTAAATACACTGATTAGCGGGAGGTTATTAAGTGAAAGCTTCTTGAACAAATCACTGTGTAATAGATGTGACGCATCGTTGATTATTATCAGCAAATTAAAACTTAACCTAGTGACACAATAACTAATTAAAGAATAGAATGTAATTATACTAGATAATAATTAAAATTTTGTTATGATTATTTTATGTCATATTTCTCGAACTACTTTAATAAAGTCAAGTAAAAATCAAACTGAAAAAGAACCACAAATGGCGGTACAGTTGAGAACATTACCTGATCAGGGAGAAGTCACGAACGCAAAAAGGAAGATGAGATGAAGTAAAAGAGTTTTGTTTGGATAGAGAAAGAAAAAAAATGGAACGACTCCCAGAAGCCGCGCGGAGCCCGTTTGGTTCTTTGTTAAAGATTCAGCCGTAAGTTTGTGCAGTAATTATGAGGTGGAAATTTTTGAGAGGTAAACACACTCAATTAACAATAAGATATATACATATATGTATGTGTGTGCATGCGTGTATATATGTAATTATTAACAAAAGATTCACATTTTAGAATATAATAATAAATATAATCTAAAATTATTATTAATATCCACAGTTTGTGTTGTAAAATTTACATATTATTAACGTTATTAATATATTATATATATTTAATTTAAAAATATATATATATATATATATATTTAATAAAATAATTTTTTATTAATTTTTAAGTTATATGCTGCTTACAAAGACATAAAATAAACTTCATTTTTTGTGAAGAATAAAATAGTAATAATAATATATATTTACATACAAAATATCGATTTTACTATTACAGTTAAAAAAAAAACAAACAAACCCCAGATAGCAGGTCTATTTTGACCAAGAAAAAATACAACGCATTATATAACAGATAATCGAAAGATTACCTAAATTACCTGAATTCCGAGATAAAACAAAACATCTTGATGGTGCAGTTTCGAGATTTAATAAACGACTTTTTTACTATCAAAGGTTGCTTAATGAGCAAGAAAATATCCTGAGTGCATTTCCAGTCTCTGGTACATATCATGTGTTTCTTCGGAACCGAGGGGAACCAGGGGAAAGTTTCCACAGGAACGATAGTGAAAACTCGGGTACTTGATCGTTATTTCTAGCACGCGAGACACCGAAGTAGTCGGTCTGACAGGTCGAGATGGTTTCTGACCTGCTAAAACAAACCCCGGACCTATCTTGGACCGGTTTTTATCCTAGTCCTTGTCTTCTTTGGGCCAGCCACACTAAGAACGAATGGATACCCTACTGTGTTGTCTTAGTCCCCGGTTAGACCGTTCCTCGAACGGATATGCGAGGCCGGGGTTCGAGTTTATGCTAGAAAAGACTCTCCGCTCGAGTAGGAGAATACATTTAGATAGCAATCTCCAAAATATCGCTTGCGAAATAAAACAAAGTCTAATTCATCCTTCGGCAAATTTCTCGAATGCTTTCGTAACGCTCGCGTAACGCTAGCTTTATGGCATAATTTCTAGTTATGAGAAAAACACATTTCAAGATTAATTCTGCATATCTACATATATTCCTTTTTCTTTTCTCTTTTGTGTTCCTCAGTTTAAACAAGTAAATATAAAAACTTAAATAAAAATTAAGAGTATGCTTTCTATAAACTTTATAAATAGCTTACACACTTATGTTAACATATTAGTTAACCTAAAATTTTATACAGAACCCTTTAGGGTTTTCAAGTCAAGATTGCTTTTTGTGTTTATATAATAATTAATATTCTATTTAATTAAAGAATATAAAAAAAGATACAAAAAATTGTTTCTCTCTCTGTCGAGAATAATGTAAATATAATAATATTTATGTCAATATAATAATGTAAATATAATAATCATTATGTCATATCTTTATCCTAAAAATGATTTGATATATCACTATCTTTCTTTATTATACAAACAGTTTGTAAGACTATTCTTAAAGATAATAGCAAATGTCATTTCATAATTCTTAAGTGTTGAAAGTAATCGTGTAACAAGACAACGAAATTTAATTCGTTGTTTAAAGTTCTTGAAATGATCTGATGCGGCCTCGTAGGCATACATCCTGGTAATTTAATCGTGACGCTCATATTAACTCCACCACCTAAACCTCCATTCGTGTTTTGACATTCCATAAACGGGCCAATGGTCACGGACAAACTTAATATCGTGAACCAATCCACTAAGCCTCTTACTATGCTCCTCACGTATGAAATCTTGCATATAAATATTTTTCATTGAGTAATCAAGTCATTGAGTATGTCGTGGTTAATTTATAAATGTTACTCAACGTATGTATGTGTTTGAAGAGATATCGATCATGTAAAGTCAAATCATTAATTAAAGTACAAATTAAAGTTTTATGTAATGTTGCATATATATATATATATATATATATATATATATATATACTGGTAATTTTTTATATAACCAATTATATTATTCCGTTGAGATAAAATTATTGCTAAAAATAATTAATGTTTTATTTTTATTTTCTTTAGAATGCAATGTTATAATGTGTTTATTTTTATAATATAAATTGCGTATAAATTGTTATATCAAGTGACTATCCAATTACACGTTGCGTAAAACAATAAGAATAACATTGAAGATAAGATTAATTCGCAACTTATTTTGATTATACCGCATTTTATTGCAGTTCTGCGGAGCAGAAGGTGTGTGCCAGCATTACGTGAAAATAAAAATACTCAAGTATCAAATCTGCAAACTTACATTTACGTTACACGCGATGCAACGCGTACTGCACACGAAACGCATACTTTGAGTAAACGCTCGCTTGCATCCGCTTGTAATAAGCAGTGGATGCATCGCGCGCACGCGCGAATGTTTTATGCATCTTCCCAAACAAAAGATTACATAAATTTTTATTGTGCGTATCGACGAAATTAATGCTGCATTAATACTACATGAGACTGGCATGAGATTGTAAGCAAAACCGAAACGTTTGCCTGCTCGTTCGATATTCCTGTCACGTATTATCGCGCATACGAAACATTATTCGCTAATCGCGTTAAACATTGCACACAGTTTTCTTATTTTATGACATTTCTGTCTAGATACTTATTATCTAGATAATTTTACATTTAAAAAATCGATTTATTAAAATGTAAGGCACGACAAATATATACATGTGTATTGGTATATTACACACACATATATATATATAATTTATAATTTTAAGAAAAATATAATATATTATTCATCACTCTCTGTTCTGTAATATTTATAAGTAATAATGTCCATTAATTATTAACCTATTTGTACTGCTCTGAAGTAATACAATCATAAAAATATGCAACAATAGTAAGTTGATGCAGCCGCTCAAGTCGAGCCAAATAAAATTAGAAAGGACACAAAGGAGGTAGTAGCTTTTTCATTTTTAACGACCTCATGCTGAGCGGCAAGTGCAGAGCACGCAGTGTACAGCCAATAAAAAAGGGAGAAGATGAGGAGAGAGAGTAGTCTTCTCCTCCCTCACAAGAAACAGTTTTTTCTTCAGGACATGTCGTGAGCACGAGAATCCGCTCACTTATCATATGGCTCTCCGGGTTAAAGGTACATTTTAAAGTCAAGGGAATAAGCAAGAAAACAGATGGGATTTGTTTTTGGCTGTCATTTTATTGTTGATATATCAAATAGTATATTATTTTAACGTAAAAATCAATAGTATGTAAAAATATAATTTTAAATTTTAATTTTAAAAAAGAAATTAAATTACTTTAATATTTTTTTAATCTTTCACTATTGTATTCGTTCTATACGCGTATCACACCCGCATTGTTTTACGTAACTACACTCAAATTTATTTGACAAGTTATGACCATGACTTACGAAGATTCATCCAGAATAATAGTGGTTTCCCAGCTATACGACAAACCTTGAATTTACTTTCAACAATATTTAGAAGTATGTCAATTACACGTTTAATGTTTCTCAAGGAGAAAAAGATATTTATTCTGTGTGTATTATATGAAACAAAATAATATTTTTAAATAAATGATTTTTTTATTCTTTCTTTTATGAGAACATTAAAAAATATATATATATTTTTTTAAATTATTGTTTCAATCTTTTGCTCTCTAAAACCGGATAATTACATATATTTCTCCTTCTATTCTAAATATACGCTCAATAATGTCAGAAAGTGAATGGTCCCTATGAATCAAGCGCCGTATCCGTATTATATTTCATGGAAAAAACAAATCGTCGTCAAGCCATTCGGTTGTGATTACAACTTGTAACATGAGATTCGGTTGAACTGGTGGAGCTATCGCTTTGCAGTGCAAACGTGTGCATGGGGAGACACACGGACTCTGACGAGGGACAAAACATTTGCCCCGGCGGTCATGTGCATCGGCGAGGGTGGGCGAAATGTTTGGCTCCGGGCTCGAGGAAAATACGGAGATTTCGACGCGATTGCCGAGAAAATCTATCGTTAACCGGTACACGGCGCTTTTCTCGCGAAACATGTGGTTTCTGATGATGCAACATTGAATCTGCAAGAGGAAAATGTGTAATTTCAAATCGAGTCGACGGAGGCAATCATTCGATCAGGAAAATAAACGCAATGACCACTGAGTAACACGAGCTGTGAACGAGCTTTCCAGAATTTGCATGTTTATACAGATATTTAATATTGATTCTGTACCGTAGAAATAATTATACAGATTATAAGTGCAATTATTTTTTATATAATTCGTTCTCTCTTGATATTTTAAAAATATAGCATTAAGATAAATTTATCTTAAACAAAACATTTGTTATTTTTGTTTTTTATGGCTCCTCTTCTTTTAAATTATATTAGTTGTAAAAAAACTTGCAATAATAATATTTTTATATTTGTCAATTTATACGTACAATTATTTTCATGACGTTGCTTCGATTACAAAAATAATAATTTGCATATTGCACACAAATATCTGAAATATTAATCATTTATTCATTAGATGCATATATATTTTTACTCATCAACCGCAAATTGCCATTTACGAAGAAACTGATACTAAAGGAAATAGCAATATGATAATGACGATAATTTGAATTAATGCAAATGCTACGGGAGAAATATTAATTTCTTGTCTGACGCATTTAAGTAATCAGTTATTTTTCAACTATTACAATCGCTGATTTAAAAAAGAAAAAGAGGGGGGGAGAGAGAGAGAGAGAGAGAGAGAGAGAGAGAAAGAGAGAGAAGAGAAGCAAATAGGCATATGAGAAAAATGAGAAAAAAAATAACAGTGGAAGAAAGAAAATGTTTTGTTTCAAAATTCAAAATCTCAATTTTAAAAAGTTTTAACAAAAAAATAATAATAGGTGAAATAATAATAAAATAATAATAATGATAATTATACTTCTTAAATAGTGCATCTTGTATAATACTTTTGTAGTACCTCTCTTCAGTGTGTTCATAACAATCCGAAAAAGTCAGTAACGATAAGATTCTATTGAAAAAAAAATATTTTTTTGACAGAAACAAGACAGGCGAATATTTCAAGAAAATTCACATTACAACAGTTCTCAAATTTTTATAAGAACAATCCATCTGTCTTGAAAAGATAAATCGAAAAGCTATAAAGAATTCCTCGTCTCTCTAGTTTCAAAAAAGGACAGGATTATTTTGGAACTCGTTTTTATGATACTGCGGCCACCACCTGTGGAGCACTCCTTTCGTTTTGGAATTTAAGATCTAAAGATCTAGGTAAATGAATCCGACATTATATGATCGATGATACGATCATAATACGGCACATTCAAAAACCATATAACTTTTTTTTTACAGTTTCTTTGACTATTTTAAAATTGATTATTTCTCAAATGTGAATGTCAATTGTATATATAATAATAATATTAATATTATATAGCATTAGTATATTATAGTAATATACAAAATATTATATAAAACATATTGTTGTTAATTATATAATTTTAATAATTAATAACTTATTCATTTATTATAATATTTTATGCCATGAGCTATTACTGTAATTAGAAAGATCTAGATATTGTTCATGTAATTTTAAAACGACAAAAAAAAACAGAATCATCTTCAACTTTTAATTTCTTGAATTAAATCGATGCGTGAATGAAAATCGATCATTGTCAGTTTCTCGCAAAGTTATCTCACGCCTCAGTCTTTTTTATTTTGTCAACAGCTGCGACATTAGATGTGTCTGCACCTGCTGAAAAGTGACATATTAGTGTCGTCGTCATGATGACAAAAACACGCAAGCAAAGTCACGTTCCGATGTTTTCACACTCGAGCGTGAGCAATAAAGCAAGTTTCTTATCATCCACATCTGCATTCACGTATAAATGATGGCACGAGAAACGTACACGGATAGTTTAGCTGTATGTATTTCCTATTGTTCTAGTTAGAATTTTCTCCTGTTTACGTTGCAACAAAAATCTACAATTACAAAAAAAAAAACGTCTATATCAATTATTTAATTTTTATTTTATTCAGTCTTTGCAAATAATTTCACTATTAATTAAATTGATAATGTAGAGAAATAGATTTAAAAGTAAGGCAACATTTTATAATTTTATTGTATAATAATATAATCTATATTTTAATATCTCTGTCTCTTTTTTAGTTTAACGCAAAATTAATCAGAGAAACACTTTTACAGATCAAATACTAAATAAAACGCAATATTGCACGTTATGTTTCTTTTAATAGAATTATAAAATATTTTCTTTTATATTAGACATTTTTTACTTTCTTAGAATTGTGATAGTAAAAAATTATTATATATATTTAATTATTATTAAAAAATAAAATTATTTTTAGCTTGCTTTCACATTCTAATTTCTCAATACATACATTAAAAAAAATAATATCCGATAGACTTATTTTTCGAAATTCAGCAAGAACGTGTTGAACGGTATTTAAACTAAAATTTATATATATCCGTTTTTATATAATGATGAGCGTGCCAATTCATTTACGGTTGATTGTTAAAAGTTTCTAATAAATATTCATTACGGGCAACTGTAAATTAGAGAAAAGTTGGACAATCTTGACAATCTAACGAATCTAGCGAATCCGAAAAATGCCAGAGGAGAAAGCCACTACACATATTTGAATAAATCCGTTTCGCAAAAAAGTAGAAGGAAGATAGGAATGTGCCGCGCAATATCGGTTTGACATTCTGACACTATTGGCCTATCCATTGAATAAACACCCTGACAAATCATGCTGAGCGAAATGGCAATGGCTGACATTAAGTCCCGGAGTCGTGGCGCGAAAAAAGGCGGGAAGAAGTCTTCGAAAGTGTTTGTGCATGTGCTGAAAAAACTCAAGAAACTGTGTGTAAGGTTCTTTTACTTTAATAGACTTATCATTTTTACCAACGTATTTTTAATAATTGCAAAAATATATTCTCAAGATAACAATCTATAGCTATAAATATACACACATTATTAGTGTGCACAAATGTGCGTCTTATTAATCTCTATTTTTCTAGTCCTATATAATAAATACAATTTATGCATATAAATTTTTTGATCATCATGCAATACATTATCATATAATTTAATTTCATTATGTGATATTTATTTAGAAAACGTAATAAATCTGCAACAATTGAAATATATCTCATTGTCAAAGTAGACATTTTCAAAAGTTTTTGATATTTTTCTAATGTCTTCATAATTTTATGTATATTGTAGTCATTTTAAGGATTCATTATTCATTCAATAAGAATAGAGAAAGAGAGTAGAAAATAAAGTTGATGCATGCGTTTTTCAATTTATTAATATAAATTATAATATTTATTCATGCGAGTCAAACATACCTGTACATTACGTATAATTAGGAGTCTATTTTATTTGTATGTATAATAGTTGCAAGTTTTCCAAATATTGTTATACAAGTTAACGATCATGACTAATGATCATATTATATTATTTTAATAGAGAGTAGAAATTTGAAAAACCATGGAAAAGTTTGTGCTTGTGAATCATCATTAAATTACTAAATAAATAATGCATTTATAGATTATGAACACTTTATGTGTGTTTAATTTCATTTTCAATAAAACCTCGAAATAACATATTATCAAATTTAAAAATTCGTAAGTGGAAGAGATAATCTAAAAATAAGACGTTGATAAAACAAAGATTATAAGATAAGGAAAAATAAATAATCACGCAATAGAAATTAAATAAATCCAAGTCCATGTAAGTACTATTAAACTTTACTGAGCATTGAGAGAGAGAGAGAGAGAGAGAGAGAGAGAGAGAGAGAGAGAAAAAGAGAGAGAAAGAGAGAGAGAGAGAGAGAGAGAGAGAATTCGAAAAAAGATTATCGGATAAGAAGCGATAATTAATATTTCTTGTTGGCTAAAGTAATAATTCTGTAACAGCATACATAGGAAGGATAGATACATATACGTATACATATAATATATATTTAGAAAAAAACAACCTTTTCTCTAAAAAAATAAAATTTAAATGAAATACTTTATAAAAATAAATGGACCCTCAAAATTCTCAGTATTACATTAATAAACTTCATACGCAGAATACCGATATATCATATCCTTTTCTTTGAATGGATTGAATATTATGCGAACCTGGAAACAATTTGCGCTTTTTAAACAATACAGCCATTATTTTTGTATTAAATGAACAAGATTGAAAATGATCCTGCGATTCAAAATAAGTTGTTATTTTTATCAAGGAGATTATCCCGCGTGCGAACTCGACGTTTCTCATTTATCATAACTTCAACACGCCCGCCTTCACAATTTCTCATCTCGAATAATGCATTGGTTTTCAAGGTCACAAGTAAGGCATTATACTATAATTTAGAGATGTGAACAAAATAGTACATTTAAAATATAAAATAAAAATATTTGACTAAGTAATTAAACTTAATTATTATTTTTCCTATTCCATTATAAGGGATTAATGCGAAATAAAATAATTTATTTGTATGTAAATAAACGTTCTACTGGATATATTTTTAGTTACTTAACAAATCAAAATAAATATATTTAAAATATGTAGTTCGCATTAGAAATTTGAAATAAACTAAATTAATTAATTATGTTTTATTAAATTATATTAATTGTCTTTATATTAACTAATAGTCAATTACAATAGTTCTCAATAAACGATGACCATGTTTAAGATATATGTGCATATTTATCTTATCTTTTTTATTATTTTTATTACATAATGTTGGAAATAATATTAAAAATAATTAAAAAGAAATATTTAAAATAATTATATAATACAAGTTCAGAAATTTTAAATATTATTTCAATTAAAAATTTCTGATATTTCTTTAAATTATAATTACATTTTTTAATAATTTTAACTGTATTTTACTTTATTGTATTTTAAAAATAAATATTTCCTATATATTTTATTTGTATCTGTCAATTGTCGCGGTAAATAAATATTTACATAATATTTTCTTTAAATTATATATAAATAACTATTTTTAATACTTTGTGTTTGAAATATGTCTACAAATGTCACAACTGTTCTTCGCAAAACTCTGTACGGTCAAGCGCGTGCGTGCACGAGCGCACAGACGCTTTACAATCGGCCATCGTCATAATTTACGTGATTTAATTTACCGGCTTGTCAGTCATGTCGTCCTGTCAGCTATTAATCTGTAGGGGACATCGTTTTCATCATGTAACGATGTAGTTATGCATTTATTTGATGCAGCCATCTCGATGTGCGCGTCAACGCCGCTCAAGGATTTCCGGCGTTCGGTGTTCAACATCCGTAAATCCGTATATTTAATCGCGAAACTAGCTGTAAGCAACTAATCGATCATGCCTAGCTTCGATAATCAAGATCAACTGTGCGCCTCTGATGCTACATCGAATAAATTGCTTTTCATAAGTGACATCTTTTTAAGACCTCTGATATTTAGATGTAAAATGATAATTTCAATTAATCATACTTAATGCTGTTTCTGACCTAGATTTTCAAATTAAATTTATGTACGATAAATCGTAATATATACCCTGAACTGCAATTTATGTTTATTGGAGTAATTAGGGAGTGACTAACAAAAAAAAAAAAAAAAAAAAAAAAAGACAAAGAGGAAAAATTGCAATAAATAAACAGATTGTTGATAAATCATCCTGGGATGCTACCGGCACCATATTAGGCACTTCTAATAAATCGGCTTCTTTCGGAGCGCGTAATTTCCCAGCAATTCGCGCATCGAAATTACAGTACCATGTACGGCGACGCGGTAATCACGGTACACCGTGTATATAAGGAAAACGGCGCGCACCGCGTGTGGAAGACTATGGCATTAAGCTAAGCCCCACGCGAGAGCCGCTTCGGTCATGGTTGGTTAAGGTCCTTCGAAAATGGGTGAACAGGACACGAGCCGTAGCGTCTCGTTGTTATGCAGGAAAAAATAGGAGGAAGGAGAGATTGTATATGATATACTTCATACCACTCTTCTAGTTACGTGTCTCTCGTCACGTGTCTTGCACAGACTAGCAAGGATGATAGCATATTATTCTGCTAAGTCTGTGTAAATGAGAAAAATATGTTGTCTTATAGTGTTTCTAAAAATAAATGTATAGATATAAAAATACATAAGAATAGATATAATTACATACAAGGCTATAATAAAATTATAATTAAATAAAATTATAGTCGTATGTATATTTTTAAAAAATTTATACAATAAGATCTTATTTTCTTCTTGAAATTTCATTTTAAAGATTATTTTTAATTTACGACAAAACTCAAAATAGAGTTTTATTTATTGTGTCGTGTTTTTATAAATAAATAAATAAATATATGTGTATATATATATATATATATATATATATATATATATATATTCTGATTATTTAATGTGTTTATCATAAATAAAATTTGTTACTCATTACTAAATTCAAATTAGATTGTCTAAAGCAAGCTTTAAGTAATTAATTATGCTCTGAAAGTATGCAAGAAGACGATAAAGAATTTTTTTAGGCATCATTCCGTTTTTATATTTAAGATGAAAAGTCTGATTTTTGGTCAGCCAATTAGATGATTGAATGGAATCTTAAGACTTTGGTAAATGTAGACCTATATTTATATCTCTAACGTGCCATTCTTGAAAATATTAGTCTTGAATCTGATCTGTCATTTAAGTGACAGCTTTTAAAAGCGCAAGATACTCTCCATCACAATCTCGCAGAGTATTTAACGCGCGCGTGTTAAAACCGGAAGTGTAATGTTCCTGACAATAGGAAATTCCGGGACGCAATTCATACGATTACAGTTGCGACTTTTCGCCGTATGGTGTGGCGGTCAATGCATAAAGACGCTCGTAAATGCATGGGCCGACGTTGTTCTCTCGTTGGTCGTTACGTGCCTGCATAAACGCGGGGTATCTCGACGGGTTTTAATGAGTTTCGCGGCGCGACGAGGCGAGGCGGGAACGGAAACGGCGCGAGGCGTTGTTGTTACGAGATGCGACGCACATAGGTCTCGGCGATTTTTATTTCTAGGCCTTGGTTTTATTGTTACGCACCCTATTGTGCATCGATCGAGGGCGTGGTCGATCGAGAGAATGTTGGCTCCTGCCTCGCACTTTCGCTCCTCCGATGCGCCGATCCTATCTCATCTCTCTCTCTCTCTCTCTCTCTCTCCCTCTAACCTGTTGCCGGCAAACTCTCTGACGCACGGCGAGTTAAAAAGCCGACTGTAATTTGTGATAATTCATCATCCGATTGCGAACAATATCGTCTAAAATACGTGAACTATTCTTCATACAATTAGATTGATACGTAACTGTGGGTTACAGAATCTCTCTTTCAATTGTATAATTGGTTGTTTTTTTTCACACTTTGGTTTGATTTTTATTTTTCTTGCAGGTTTTTTTCTTCCTCGAAAAATTTTTCTAGTTTAATACTAATTATTAGAAATAATTTATATTTAGTTTGTTGAGTTGTAAAAAACCATTCATTAATTTTATATATATGTAACTTAGAAAAATATTTTGGAAAGAGAATTATGGAAATTATATATAAAAAAATAATTAATTTTCAACATAATAAGCAATACAATTTAAGCAAACAAGAAAAAAATTGTATAAAAAGAAAATAGAAAAGAAAAGTACTGTTGACTCAGAAGAGAAATCTTCTATAGTGTTATTCAAAAAAACTTTGACATTTTCGGTTTAACGAAATAAAAAACAATATAGTTTAATGCACTTTCTACAACTTTCTTTGAAATAACACAAAAGTATGCAATGAAAAGTTATTTTTCCCTTTTTCCTTTGCCTGCGAAAAGATTACTGGAAAGAAAAAATATAATGTCTGTAATAGAAAAACGAGAAACTACATCTCCTGAGAATTGATAAAAGAAAAAAAGAGAAAAAAAATAACAAAAATTTTTCTTAAATCGCAAAAGAAATTCACTTCTTTTAATCATAGAAGTAACTCTAGCATTATCCTTATTGTTAGCATAATCTTACGTGTCACGTAAACGGTAATAAACTTCACGAAAACATGGTGATACGTTGAAGTTGCTCGGACCGATTCATACGAAGCGGACCATATTAAGTTACAGTAACTGACAACGTGCGCGTAAGGGGAGCCGGATACGATAAGGTGTTATCGTTTGGGGGCACGGACGCGCGCGCGCGCACAGGCGGGCCTACACACACACACACACACACACATACACATGGGATCTCAGCATATATGCAGGTCTTTCTTATCTTTTTCCCTCTCACTTGCACACCCGATATATCTTGCCATGGATATGTGTACTTGGAAAACTCGGTGGGGTACAAGTCTCTTGGACTTCTTGACGAACTTCTTACTTACATGAATTTTTTTATAAATAGGAAATCTTCGAAATAATGGTACTTAATGTATTGAATAAAGTTCAGCGACTGAAGTAATACTGAAATGTGTAGCCGAGAGTTGAAAAAATCAAGATTAAAAGATATCGGAAGATTTAATTAAGATATTACAAAACAGAAAAATGGCTTAAAGTTGATTTAAAGAATGATGAAAAATTTTTTATTGAAATAATGACTTAAAAACAAATGAATCTTTTAAGATCTTAACAATTTTATTTACGAGAAATTTCTCTTATATAATTAGTAGGTATAAGTAAAAAGTGAATATTACAGGAATATTCTATTTCTTATGATCAAATGTTAACATCAATTTAGTATTAATATTTTTCGAATCGAGAACAATATCGTACATAGATATATAATCACACGTAAACAACGAAGATAAATAATTGTAATGTGGAACAATAATCGTATAATTAAAGACAGCTTCTCTATTGGAATTTTTTCGGACATTACATTTTGGCGGGAAAGAAAGCTTGTAGAAACGTTTTCCGCGCTCTTTGTGCTTTGTTGTTTCACGCGTTAAAATATCTTTGCACGTTGGAAGGTGTTTGCGAATCGAAGATATTTTTGGACGTGAAAACGTTCAACGTTTCCACGATGTGAAGAGGTCGACGAAGTCACATCGTAAAAGAGGGACCGATAGAGAGAGATTCGCGAAGATGCAAATCTGCTGTCGTAATAACCAAACGTTTTCTTTTCACTTTTGCCTCACGTCATATATACCTACCAAGAATAAAAATGACTGTTGTATCTGTTTACGCTTGCAATATTATTTATTTCAATTCGAAAAGCTTCACTTTCAGAATAATAAATTGTAGAAGCATCTACCAGTTATTGATGTACATATATTAGGACAATTATTAAAATATATTCATTCAATTATTAAAATATATTCATTATATTTTTATGATAATATGTTATACTGAATAGTTTTTAAACAAAGTTAAAATTCTACGGTTTATTGCTTATATATTTATATTTTTTAATATTTTACTTTTACGTAAAACTGCCAGTCATTTAGTTTTGCACAAAACAAATTATAGACTTATGTAAATTTGTATTAATAACATGATATATTGGCAGATAAACAGTAGTTTACACAAAACAACAAATGTGACATACGTTTATAAATGTCAATCAAAACAAATAACTCTATATCTGCTGACTAGTTTAATTTTCTACATAATTTTAATATATAAAAAGCAAGTTTATATACAATAGTAGAAGCGTGATTATATCAAAAATATATTATCTTAAAATAACCAATGTCAATAAGATAGTAATTTACTGTAGTAAAAAAAATACCATTCTTGACAAATATCTATAGATTTATCGCGGCTCATTCTCTGGACTTTGTCTTCCTTTCTTGTACAAGTAAAACTCAACGAAAGATACACATTATCTATCGTGGGACATGGAATTTTAGAAAATTATCAGAAAAGTCTTACTTTTATCGTAACTTAAGTGTTTACCGTAAAAGGTAGAAAAAATTTGTGTGATTGTGAACAATTTTGCAATAAAACTTTAATTATTGTTATCACACTATCTTACGAAATCTGGCTGTGATAGTAATTATAAATAGATTAAATAGTGAAAAAACATGATCACGCAAAAATACAATCTAATTTTAATTATGTCTTAATTACTTTTGCGGATAAGATTAATGTACTTTGAATAATTATGTTTGTATAGAATCCAAAATAAGAGAAATAAGAAGTTGAAAAAATATATAAAGCATTTCCAATATTTTAATTTCAAGTTAAAGTATTTGATAACTTGATGTAAATATTTTTCAGTGAACAAAGAGTGTTCTTTATTCTAACTATCGAACTATCTTTAAATAATTTATAAAGATATAAGACAATATTTTAATTAATTTTATAAATGTATAGATAAGATATCAGAAATGATTATTGTTAAGCCATATGTGTGAAGCATGCGATAAATGAAAGTGTACATTGATCGAGTATATATTGCGTGTACAAAAACATATAAACGATGCTACATGGATCATTCGATAGATTTGCGTGAGATATGCTTATACAGGATAAGATTTACAAATCCGACGTTTAATTTTCACAAACGATCATTGATTACCTGAGCAATGCGAGATATGAATTAATTTGGATGCATGTGTTATTAAAGAGTTAATTAATGAAGGGTCTTCGATATAGAACCGGCAACCGGTCCACAGACTTGGCAACATCGCCATCGGTTAAAATGTAAACAACTGAGCATAGTACAGTTCCTGCTAGAAGTTAAATAAATGCTGAATAGTACAATTCACTACAAAAGTATCACTTTATTTTATATTTTAGAGAAAATTTTTCATAAAAAGAATGAGATAATTTAATCAAATTTTATTAAATTATATTTATTATGATTACTGACTCTATAAGAGACAAAGGAAAGTAAATGCGTCTGGTACAGCCTTGAAAGAGAAAGAGAGGAGAAAATCCATGAAGTGAGTAAGACGAGAAGAAAAATGAGGCATCGTTTTGAAGGGAATGGGGTAGTTACGAAAGAATAAGGCAAAGGGAGATGGAGAAAGGACCAGCAGGTCCTTAGATCTCTTGAAAAATGAATCTTCTACAGGTTCAGGGCCGACAGAGCCTGTTTTTGGTCCGCATGAGTGCGAACTGAAAAGCATCCCTAACCTGCATCAAAACCTTGTAGAATCGAGTTTTACGCCTCGGTATACCAATAGCCTGGCTTGATTCTAATCTCAGGATTTACGGAAATATGACAGTCGAGGCACTTTCGTTACTTAGGCCTTCACAATGACTCTTACCGAGATTAGATTAACGCAAATGGAAACTGCTCCTTCAAGAGGGAGAAGGAAAGAGATTAGGTCAGAATATGTTAAAACTTTATTATTCTCCAAATTAACTTCTTGTCTTTGCTGATATGTATCTGAAAAGAATTTTCAGAAGCTGTCTCACAGAATTTCACGATGGAAATCATGTAGATATACTTACGGTTACATTCTTTTTTATAATATATTTACATTAAATATTAATATATTTTTAATATATTTAAATTTATCATATATAAATGGAAGATTTAATATGATTTTGTAATATCTAAGATTAAATTCTTCAAAAATTATTCTTAACATTATATCTATTTCCTTCATTTCACATTTATATTTTTTAATATTTTATATTTAATATTTTTTTATTGCATGTACATATTTAACTTTTTTATTGCATATACATAGTTTTAAATTATATTTAATTGAAGTCGTTTCTTCTAAAAATAAAATATTTAATTCTTTACATGCTTAACGTAATGAAAGGCAGACAAGTTTGTCGTAAAAGTAGTGGTACTTCTCGCAATGATACGACGATATGATGAGTGCTTAAAGATAGCATCAATTATCGTTGAAATGTGACATTTAAATCAAGCGTACAGCGTCTCGCTTCATTGTTATTCCGGGGCCAGTCTAAAGTACATGCATGTTTAATCTGTGAATATTTAAATATTCTATAGCTATAGTGTTATTACGTTCACTAAATCAAAATCTTAATAAAAAAAAATTAAATCATATTACAAAATATTTGCAATATTAAAAATATATCCAATAAAAAAATAAATTCAAGTATTTCTAAAAGATTAATGTTAATATAGTCTAACGACTAAAAACATTTTTCATAATCTTGGTTGTATTATCAGATTATCATTGTATTAAAAATTCACAAAGTTAATTTGAATATCGAATATTAATTCTTTTTAAAAAATTTCAGAATTGCAACTTGTTATATAAATAACTGCTGATAAATAATTTATTTTTACTTTTTTTTTAGTACCAATTATTTATTCATGTAGTTTTTTAAATATTATTATAGACAGCTATATTTTTATTATAATGTATTAACTTGAATGATGAATGACATTTCTACAAGTAGCGCTACTTTATTGCAATAATACAAAAAAATCTGACACACACAAAAGAGAGAACATAAAAATTTATTCATATCCTTCTCCTTGTCTTTCTCTGTGTTCTACCACGTGGCATTCTATATGCACATTCGCAGAGTGTCGCGTACGATAATGGATTTCCCTGGTTGGAGCATCACACAACGAGCCGCCTCTTGCTGCGTATTATAAGTGCCTTCGAACATGGCATGCCGAAGAAACTGGACATCGTTCTCCATTCGGTATTTCAAAGTCGTCGAAGACTTTGCTGAGATAAGCAAATAATGACCCAGTTACGAAATTGTTAAAGTTTTTTGCACACATGAAAAGTATAACCGAAATCACGAAACTTTCATTTATGTACAATATTTTTCATTTTTAATTATTAAAAATTATATATTTTTTTTTCGCATTTATACATATATGTCCATTCACAATAATTTTTTTTTGTATCTTCCAATAAAGATTTTCGTTTAAATTCATTTTTCTTCTTTTTATCTTATCTTTTATTATAATCCATCGTAATGAATAGTACCATCGATTTTTCAATATACGTGATGCTTTGTAAAAAAGTTAGATGGTGCGAGCAGTTTGTCCATACACACGTGCAAATGATTGATTGCTGCGATCGATAAGTTCCGTAAAAGCTTCGTCATGCAAATCAATCGATGACAAAAATACGCGATATGAATGGAAGATTTCACAATGGAATCTGAAAACTTGTTCGCACATCTTTGTGAAATTACCTCAATTGCAAAGTTGCAATCACCTTCTTACATCACATTGCGGTATTTGTGTCACGAAAGTCTTCGTTCGTGAATCCACATTCTTAAAGTTTCCTTAGATTGATCCTACAATACTATGGACTATTTGGAATATTAACATTGCCAGAGTATTAATATGTAAAAATTTACAATTAGTAAAAGAATTTGATAAAACACCGTGAAATAATATAAATATAATTCTATCTTTGTAAAACAAAAGTTATGTAATTTGAAAAATATAAGCCAATGTATAGTCTATGTATGTATAACGCTCTGTATAATTCTTAATATCTTTTAGATAAAGATATTATTTTTCCTGCTTTTAATCCTTCGACACGCTAGAATTAATTATCGCGTAAACCGCTGATTAGTATTGCAGAATGCAAAGAAAGGAAGACATACATGTGCTCACAATTGAGAATAGTAGTGAATATTTCGTGTCCAAATATTGCAACAAATTTCTAAATAAATAACCCGAGCAAAAAAGGAAAACGCTCGATAATAATTGACTTGGTGATGCGTTTGTGTGATTTACATGACAATAGTCATGGTATCTACGATGGAATCTCGAGCAATGTATACTTGTAGCTACTTTAAATAGACAGCATACAAGTCTACGGAATTATTAAATTATTAAAAGAAAAATGACAATAACGATCTTTCGTTATTATGTCTTCGAATCCATTTTATTCATAAACAAATTAATTAGTTGCGTTAGTGGTAATGTATATATCGATGCAATTCTAAGTATTGAATATTACAGAGGGATAAAAATTTCTTTTAATTCCGCTTAATCAATTATTTTTCTTTTGCAAATTTACATGTGTCAACTAACCAAGAAATATAATTTTTGGAAGCAGCTGTACTGCTATCGTTCTGTTATTGCGGAGAAATTGATATAACCCTACCTATACCGGGCCCTTTGCGTATATGTAACCAAGTCCCGCCTGTGTCTGGCCCGATATCGCGGACATGAGAGGAAGAGAGAAGTATCAAGCATGAGCGAGAGTGGCAGAGACAGAGACTAACTACTCATAATGCCAGAACGAACAGGACGGAAACCTTCCACAAGATCTGAGCTGGAGAGATATAGGCCCGCACGAAAAGGACGCGATACGATAGTCCGAGAGAGACGCAGAGACGTCCATAAGATGAGATTACGAGAGACACGAATGATCTGTAAGATCGAGGGAGACATACTGCTGGCGGGATCGAAGTCCGGAGTGAGAGAAATGGAAACATACACTTCAACGAAGACTGAAGATCCTGCAGAGTGATGAAGGGAATCGGGGAGGAATGGGTGAGATCACGAAGATGAGAGAGAAAGAGAGAGAAAAAAGAAGGAGGGAAAAAGACAGAGAATAAAGGCGATAAGAAGAGAGAGGAGGAAATGACTGATTGAAGGAGTGGAGAGAACCCTGGTTCGAGCGAGAGGGACTGAACGATCGAAGCGAGGAGGGGAAAGTGCCTCGAGCCTTTCGAGGCATCTCGGGGGAGATTTTTTATCCCTTCAAGGTCAGACCTTCAATATGGCCGTCGTTGGACCACGGACTCTCGGGAGAACAAGAAAAAGATAGCGAGAAAGAAAGACGCAGAGGGAGAAAAGTTAGGAGTGTCGGGCGGCTTAAGAGGACCGTAAACACCTCGGCCGTCCGGTATCGACGGAATACTCGACCGGTTCTCCTCGTGGTCGTATCTCTCGTCGCCGAAGAGGATATGTCTGGCAGGGCGACGCTAATTAAGCGGAATCGCGAACGGGCGAGTCATTTCGCGGTCTCGAACGCGCGAGCGCGACAAATACGTCCCGTAAGCTGCTGTGTCGGAGAGATTCTCTTTCTCGTATAATAATAGAAATTTAGATCCCACCGTGTGTCGGATGGAGACTAGACTCGCGACTTCATTAATTCGAGTCGAGGTAAAATTATTTACTAGACTAAAAACACACGCAGCGCGGCTTTGTAAAAAATGTTTTCGCATATCAATGTAATAATCATATATTAGTTTGTTTATGTATTAAAAAAATCACAGATAGAGAAATAAATTTGTAAAAATTCTCTTCTTCATCATTTTCGGATTACTCGTTTTTACATAAGTAATATATTATTAATCTAAATTCAAAATTTTTATAATTCGTTACAATGACACAATTTCACGAGAACATTGCATGTCACGCTTCTATGAATAATTTCAGATGTGGTTTTTTTTGTATTTCTTATTATACATTTCATACAAAAGCTATATATTATAATTATTATTTCTTAATTAAGCTATGTACATATAATTTCTTATTTAACAAGTGCAATGAAATACTTTATTTTACATATAATTTTCTTATAAATATTATACTTTAAATATATATATAGAGACAATTTTATAAATAATTCGTAGCTAATTTTATATAAGAATACGATTGTCAAACCAATACCAAAAATCATATAAATCATATAATTTCCTTACTATAGTACATAATACATAATCTTTAAAAAGCGACAATAATTGCGATAATGACGAATTGTGAAGACAGTCATTTCTCTCTAACGCCTAATGTCGAAAGTCACCAGATTATAAATCATGCTATCCCATGTACCCTAGCCGTGACTTTTTTCTACATACGTCATCGTAGAATCAGACAGCCGGAAGCGAGACGGTCTAAGGAGATTCTGTTTTGTTATGATTTAACCCACTTCTCGAAGGTCATGCCAAAATTAGAAACTCCTACGATTCGTTTCCGACTTTCATTTGCGCTCGCACTCGAGCGATTGCGAGCAAGAATTCAAAGTGGAGAAAGTACTCTGTCAAGAGAGGTAATGATTCCACGTGAAGAGAGAGAAGGATCGGAGAGGAAAAGGCTAAATTCACTTTTTTAATTAAAGAAATAAAGAAAGAGAAAAGTATATAGTAGTTTGAATTTATCTCCTTTAATAAAAACTCATAGAAAATAAATAAAGATCGAAAAAATATTTAACAGAGCAATTAACAAATACAAATAAATACACGAATAAACTAATTAGTTAAATATTTAAATAAAATAAAAAATAATATTTATTTAAAAATATACAAAAAACATATATTTAAAATATATTAAAAGATCTTTTAATATATTTTAGGTATTTGCATATTTTTTCATATCATTTTACTATTGTTCTAGCATATTGTTGATTTTTATTCATGATATAAGTTGAACAACAGGCTTAAATAAATCTAAAAAAAGAGAAAAATAAATAGAGGATGTCTGTCTATGTGTGTAGAAATGTAACATGGATAAGCGACACCATAGCATCGAACAATCCGAAAAGCGAACCGGTTCCTTGTCTGATTTCCGTTCCTGTAATCTTCCCGTAGGAGGGACACAATTTGGAAATTGTAAAATAAATCTCGGAGGCTTCCCGCATTCAAGCTAGGCTATCCTGCACGATACATAACTATTCCGGTGGAAAAAAAGGATCGTTGGACAAAAAAAAGTATTGCCTTACAATGTTGCGGTAGTATTTTTGGATTGACCTTCTCTTTGACCTCACCCTTTTTATAAAACGGCAACTTTCGCTTAGTTTACAACGAACATCGGTTTACTTTTTTCTAATAGTTCTTTTTTTTTTATAAAAATGATTATAATTAAAAGAAGTTCAGCAAACTTAAACTTTATATACATGTATACAGAAAAGTAAATGACAAAAAATTATATTCTTCAATTAATTTCAAGTTGAATATTTACTTTTTTATTTCATCAGAAATAAAATAATAAAAATATACAAATCTCTAAAATATCTCCAAGAGATATGTAATATATGAGAAATATTAGTATCTCTAAACTTGACATTGTTTGAATAACGTTTTATTAAAAATAAGAAATTTAATACCTAAGCTATCCAAATATTTACATGAAAAAATACTCTGAATATTTATGTTTATAACGAAACCGTTAACAAACTTCGTAATATCAACGTCTGGATGTGTACAGAGATTAAATCGTTGATTTATTTAGGAAAAGTATTATATATAGCTGAGGAAAAATATGATGAACATGACTGATGGTCTTTCGAATGTTATGCGATCGCAGGTTGGCTAGAATCAGCATAAAATATAGCTTATCGGCGCTGTTATTTTTTATTTGTTTTTGCGCAAGTATAATAATATTTTTCTTTAATATTTCTTATTCCGATCGCGCGATAATGTCGCGCTACTGAGCGACTGTTAACGGACGCGTAAATAATCAAGTTAACAAGACGTTTGCAACTTTGCTGACGCAAATCACGCAAGTTGTAATCGATTGTTACGTAAGAGTAGAGATGAACAAGCAAACTTCATGTTAGGCCGAGCAGAAAAATTACTCGTTAATTTTCTCACTATTGCAAATACTAGAGTAAACCGAAAATCTTGAGAACTTATTTCTCGCAAGAGAAAATATTAGCAACAGAATTATTTCAGGCGTAAAAAAAAATTTCGTGTACAAAGCGGGATCTAATAATATCTCAAAAAAAGTGTAAATATCTACAAATATGTTGAATATAAAAAATATTATCGGGGATTCTTTAAAGCGAAAAACACTTCTTCCTTTCAATAATTTATCGCTTATGATAAATTTGTTTTCAAATATTCTTCTATTAGATAATTAATTGACATTTAAAAAATAACTTGTTTTAAGCAAATTATCAATAGTCTATGCTGCATCTCCTTCTAGAAACTTCTCAAATGTAACGGCTCCATAATAATATAATATGCTCTAATCTTTTAATCTGTATTATTAAATTAATATTTCGATAGAATAAATGAAATAAACTCTTAAAGAAATTATTTTTATACATTTTTAAAATAATTTGTATAATTGTATTTCTTATAATAAGAAAACAATGTTGTACTTGTTTCAATATTACATATATAACAAATAATAATTCCACTAATTTGTTTCACAACAATATTTTCAGCAGTAATAATTATTTAATATTACTCGTAGATATTAAATCAAATTTGACAGCTCTTATATCTGTAGTTGTAACATCGTGCTCCATGATGGCATTTCCATCCCTTGGGGTCGCCATGCGGGGCATGCCGTTGGTCGAGGCATTCATAAATTTCATAATGCAAGTCGACCGCGTTCGAGAAAGAGAAAGGAAGAAAAAGAGAAGGAGAGAAATTCTATCGGCTGGATAAATAAATATATAGACGAGACGCGGTCGGGCACACAGGTGTCTCATAGAAACCAGAAAAAGGGACGGGATGTTATGCGCGTCACCGACGAGACGTGCAAGCGCCTTTAAATAGGATTGGTCTGTGAGGGGACCGAATCTCACCACTGGACCTTCCATTTTAAGAGGCCCTGAAAACCATGAAGGTTCTCCACGCGCATATTTCGTCGGGTCCCTTTTCTCGTTTCCCTTACCGTCTTTCTCTATTGCACACCCCCGCATATGTTACGCAAAGGGATGAATTCTCAGTGCTGTAAAATAACAAATATGTACGACGGAAAAAAAAAATAAATAAAAAAAAATGTCTATTCCTAATACTCTGCTGTCCCCTACAAAATATTTCATAGAAATGAGTTATTGCAATGACACAATCAAATAATATGATTTTACGCTAAAAATGATAAATATAAAAAACCTACTTTGAGTATCAACAATAAATTGTTTATTATAATGTTAATTAATTCAAATATTTAAATTATTATATAAATAAGAATCAAAAATATTTGTGACTTTAAATAGGTAAATTTATAAGTTATTATTGTACTTAAAATATAAATTTATTAATGTAAAATAATAAATTAATATATTTTTTTATTATTTTATTCGATCTATAGATATTCACTTTCTGTTTATGTTGCATAACTATTAATTGATTCGATCCAGAAATGTGATCGACTAGAATTATATTCAACATTTGAAACGATTTCTCGGTCTCGATTATGTTAGATCATCTTTTTTATCGCGATTCACCCCATCCACCTACAGTATATGTAGGGATGAAAGCCGCAGGTGCTGCAGTCTTCGCTAACCCCTCGTATCCAACCAATGGCGTGGTCATTACTAAAGGTGAGATATTTCTATGGCAACGCGCGATTGATGGCGGTCCGCGTATAAAATCAAATGGAGAAGAGATTTCTATTTTTTCTTTTATACAAGCCGTTAAATCTCAATGGCAAGCAATAGCTAAAATATCGTTTCAAAATTATATAGTAAAAATATCTTTTACAAATAACATATAATATCATAAAAGACAAAATATTCACACAGAAAAATAATCAATATTACTATAATAATAGACATTACCAATCTAATAATATTAATGATTAGTGACTAAATAAATTGCTTGTTGCAAAATCGTGATGATAATAATAATAATTACGATTCTTTACATCTTTGAAATTATAATCTCTCTCTTTCTTTCTCTTTTTTTCTTAGTCATTTAATTACACAAAATACAGAATTGCATTAAATTGATAAAAAATATAATACATTTTTAAAATATTATGTAGGAATATTTAAAACTTATACACACTTGTTAGATTGCATATAAATGTTGTACCAAGTTATATTAACCTGCTGCCGAAAGCACAAATTTATTTTTGTGTAAACATTTATTTCTCGATCACGGATTTTGTCATAAAGGAATCTTCTTCAAAATGCGTCTACGCCCTTGCAAACGTTTTAAAGATCTTAGGGATGCGACACACATGTACGCCTGCTGACTGAACAATTATTGGCCGCTTATATCTTTGCATTATTTTCATTCACTCGCAATTCTTATCATGACCATATGTATTCTTACTCTGAACGAAAATTAGTCATGCAAATCACACGTTTGTTCGCAATTGGATTTTTCAATCAAATAAAGTTAGTTACGAAATTCTTACACTACGACACAGACTGGTCTAAAGTATTCCGTATTGTAGACATCGTTCCCACGACCATATCCTGGACCGTTGGATGGTCTACGATGTCTACGGGGGTGCGCAGGCCTGTTTTCACATATGGTTTGCGCAAAAAAGTTTCTTATGAAGTATCACGTAGAACGGTCGGTTGACTTATAAGATATTTATGTTTTTCAGTTTTTCCAATTAAAAAGATTTGTTTCTCTAAGAACATATCTCTCTCACAATAAGTAAGATTTTCTATCAATTCGCTCCGGATCGAAACATATTCCGAAAAGTAATAACTACAATACTACACACTTTAAGAATGAATGGAAACTGCGTTTCCATTTAAAGAATTTGGAACAAAGCCTAAAACGATCACAGTCAAAAATATTGAAAGAAATAATTTTGCATAAAAAGTGACTGAAAAGCCTAAAATGACAAATATTAATTTTTTTATACATATACATATATGAAATCGTGTTAATAAATTTTTTAAAGTTTTTATATATTTTAGTTATGTAATTAGTTATTATATTTTTATGCGGAATCATTTTCTTTTATATTATCAAATTTTTAATACTTTTAACATTGTAACCTTCTCTTTATTTATAAATGTATACAGATGTATATTATATATATTCTTTGAGAACGATTTTTATCATGCGATCCTCTTTAACGCAATCTTTAGAAAATGTAGTGATTGGAATCGTGATTTACTAAGGTCAGATAATTTTTCTATAGGATATAGGTTTATGAACGATTGCGTTAAAAAGTATAGCGCGATAAAAATCGTTCTCGAAGAAATTAAATTACCGCGCGAACTCAAAGATAGTTATTCTACACCGGCGAATTATCGCTTCATCCTCCTCTAATAATGATATTAATTTTCCGGCAACCCGGTATTTCTCTCTCGATCATTACGCCCTCGCAAAACTAACCAGCGATTTATTTGGTACGAAAATTGCTACTAGGCAAATGGCTGAAAAAGATTATTATCCCATTTCGAGCTTGCGCGATCATCTCGTGATAAAGATCTCATTACAGAAGCATGAAATTGCAAGGAGATAGCAAGCGAGATGAACGACGGGTACAAAGAGATAATCGTCGTAAAGATTAAACTTTGCTCCGCGACGGAGATTAAGGATGTTACACACATGCTGCAATAAAATGTATTAACTTATATACACGTTTTTCCAATCTCTATTATCAATTTATTTATATTTAATTTTGATATAAGAAATGCACTGATCGTTATGTTCATTTAATTGCTATGATGTAAGTTCTTAATTTTTATTAGAAATAATCAATGACAAAAACATTATGGTCAATCAAACATTTTCTCAAGTTTCAATTCTTTTCACTTTGATAGTTTTTATTGTACTTTTAGACTACGCTCGCAATTTGCAATACCTCTACACGTGCTGTATGACGGTAATTGTAAGCATGTCTTACATAACGGTGTAATTTACGAGCGGCAGACATTAATTAGCCGGATGATTTCCGGTAATCATCCGGTTTTTCCCGAGCATCTTCGTGATTTCTCTCTGCGGAAATGCTCTCGCAACGCACAATGTAAGGATTAAAACAGGAGAATTTCTTGCCGCGAATCGCAGAGGCAAGCTGGTCATAAAAGACCGCTTATTATTGTAATCGGATTGTACGTGACGAATCGCGGATGCGAACGACAGTTACGGGAGAATATTGCCTGACGAAATCGATTTGGCGAAGATAATAAAATTAAACATCGTGCACGAGTTTCGATCATCTCCATCAGGCGTTTACGTAAGCATTGAAGAACTGGAAGAGGAAGCAAATCTAATTGCAGTCATTTGTCAAAGCACAGTCTATTTTTAATTACACGCTTCCTAAACGTAAAAATCAGAAAATACATATTCTACTTTTATTTTTCATTATAAAGATAAAATAGAGACAAAAGTTATTTCACGAAGAATGAGTTCAAGTAATAGAAATTTGATCAATTTTTTAATAAATAAATTTTATAATAAATTTCAATTTTAAAAAAATCAAGAATTTGTTCCCCTTAATAGTAAATTTTGATAAAGCAGTCTAATCTAACAACGACATAATTGTACTTTATTTGAGAATCAAATTAATAATATTTTTTTAATATATGACATTTTAATAAAATATAATTTAAAATTTTAATGTTGAAGATTTTTGTCGATATTTTGCATTTAAGAGAAAATACTTTTATCCACAATAATATAAAGCAAACATAACGAATCACCGCGTCATAATTAACGAATCCATTATTTTCTTTTCAGACTAATATGCGCATATATCATCAATAGATTTATCACATGGATATGGTTTATGCATTGTGTCAGACGATATTTTGTATTCTGTCATAAATATGTAACGTCAAGTTAACCTATATTTCAGCGCATAACTTTGTATAAATCTGGCGATTTTTTTTTCCGTTCCGAATTTGATGTGCGTATTTGACTTTTTAAACGGCGAAAGCATGCACCGATGATTCCTCTCGTGAGTCGTTAAAAAAAAGGTGTTCTGTGGCAATCGATACTGAGAATAATTTTTCGGTCATTGTTTGCTTTGGAAGTCGATGTGATAGTTTGTAGTAAAAAAAAAAAAAAACGAATACTGATTTCTAATTTCTTATTGAAATCAATGAAGGAGAACATGTTGTAATTCAATGTTGCACATCAGACAAAAATAAAAATGTTTTAAAAATATTGAAAATATCGAATATAGACAAGAAATTTTGGCTCATTTCATAATTGTGTTATTTCTAAAGAAATAATCATATTTTTTTTCGAACACAATTTTGTAAAGAAGTTTTTGTTTGCGTAAAAAATTCACGTTACAAAAATTAATATTGTTAAAATATATTTATATATAGAATATTTTTCTATGTGCTATATTGTAGTATGCTTCTATTACAAAGAAAAATGAGACGTTGACAAATAGACTTGTTGACTAATGCATTTCAGCTATCATAAATAACTGACAAACCGCATTTTTTTTTTTTTTAATTTATTAACTAGTCAGTTGCTCATGATAACTAATGCATTTATAGTTGTCATGGTGGATGAATCTATTTATATAATTCCCGTATATTGCACTAAAAAATGCCATAACATATAAAAATATGAAATTCTATTATCTCATTTCGTTATGCAAACAGTATAAGTATTGATAAAAAAATTTTAGCGGATTTGCCAGAATCGCGGACAAAATACAGGAATTATCGGAATCATGTAAAATTTCCGGAAGAAGAGAAGAGGCAAGTCAAAAAGAGAAGAGAACGATCGACACGATAGCCCTCTCGACTTGCGTGTCGCGCAAGAACAAGGCTCCTCGGCTCGTCTAAGGCCTTTCTTCGTCGTATACGCAGAAACGTGCAAGTAGGTATCAAGCAAGGCCACGGGGTATATTCCTGGTCATGTACCATGGACCGTAACATTTCCCAGCCGCCACCATAACGGAGCCTACCCTTCTCGCATATTTCGCGCATAAAATGCACACTCGAAATTCAGCCCAATGTCAGAAATTGCATACTATTACTTCCGAGTCCGTCATATTGATATATCTTGCTGAAGATTATCGACTTGCCGGTCGTAAACGGATTGAGCTTGAATATAAAAAATAATAATAATAAATACTCGATACTGATCATGTCAATTATAGATTATAGGTTTCTTATATTGTAATGCAAAGAGACGAGATGTGGATTTTTTATTTAATTAAAAAAACATTGCAAAAATTGTAAGAAAGATTGAATTAAAGTGTTAATAATAGAAATTTAATAAAAATCAACGGTAAACATTGAAGCGTCTCACTCATAATGGATATTACTTAATCCTAATTCGTAATACGGAACCAAATCATGTAACATTAGCAATGGAGCGTGTACTTTTCAGCAAAAAGTCGCATGATTTAACGCTATTACAACCTTTGGAAATATAATGGAAATCCTTACGGGATGCGAACGAATGGCAAAGAAATAATAGTTGAAAATATTGTATAATATACAATGTGACTGATACAAATCATCGCGCCGCGCTCGTCCGTAAAATCTTTAATCGGCTGTAAAGTGTAGCGAAATCTAATACACTTGGTATAGACACTGTGCTATTATAACAGCGTAATAGCGGCAGTATGGAAGATGACGAGGTAATATACGTGCGTAGGCATGAACGCGGATAAAATATATCTTCTAATCGTGCAGTGTGCAGCTCGCGCTCGTCCCGTTATTGCAGACAGCGTACGCAATAAAATCGTAAAGGTCTGAGAAACAATTTATGTTAATGGAGGCCTTCTTTTAAACCACACGAGTCATTAGATAGAACAGCGTAATTAGCATCGCAAGTTTAGGTCAATGTTACAACGGCAAGCGCGCATTTTTTTTTCCACAAAACTCCCCTACTCACTCTGTTTCAATAAACGACGATCGCCGATTTCTGTAAATTTCTTTAAACCAATAATGCAAATAACACTGTCGTTATTATTCCGGAATACAGAGTACGTCTGTAAAAACAGCCGCTTATTCGACCGATTGACTGTCGCACGCGGGTGCATTCGATGATAAGAACAGCCGGATGTATTATACATGTCGATGTTATCGTTTGAAATTGACAAAAGTAGGATGACGCGTAAACATATCGAGGAATATAAAAGCCAAATGGGACAATCTGCATCGGAATAAGTTTACTATGAAAAGGTTGCGATTAGATAATCAATTAATCTTTTTGACGGTTTGAATCCATAGAGATTTTTATTTTAATGCAACAGATAAAAAAAATACTTTAAGTGTATTCTTTTTCGTTATAAAAAAGAAATATTATTTATTTATATATTGCTTATACTTTCTTTTTTTTTTAAATAAAAATGTATTATTTTGTATGTAGTAGAAAGTATCATCTTCAAAAATAAATTACAAATATAATAAAATGAAAAAATATATGTCTTTTTTATTTCTTGTAAAGAAAAACGTAAAAACATAAAAACGAAATATTATTATGCATCCGAATATATCCGGTATTCGTTGTACAATTGATGAAGCAATGCACCGTATGAGAGTTTATTTTCAATTTTTTTTAATTTACAGGTAAAAAATTATATAAAGATTATCTGTACATAGAATAATTTGTTGACAAAATTGACAAAACATTCCAGATGCGATAAAAGAATGATACAAAAAAGCTGTGTGATAAACTTTAAAGTCAGTACACACTTTCCCTAAACATCTATCGGATGAACGGAGGCAAAACTATCCTTGCGAGTGACTTTCACCTGATTGACTTTCCCTTTCTCTCTACGGTGCGAGCAGAGATAATTGGACGCGTGGCTGGCTCTTTCTGGCATCGGAAGAGTCTGTTGGCCCACTTCCGGATCGAACATGGCCACCTCTGATCGTTTAACTGTTTACGTTCTCGAGACCAAATGATATCCGAGTGTTAAATTCGTTAATTGGCGTTGGAAAGCTTCAAACGCGCGTATATGTACATACTAAATGTAAAAAAAGTTTTCTTTTATAACAAATATATGTCTACAATTAATTCATTCGTTTATAGTATCATTATTTGAAAGATCTAATATAGACTCAGTCGTCCTAATTTTCTCTCTCTGATAACAGTTATTATATGTGTTACTGTCATCTATAAAATACTTTTTTATATGAAAGAAATTTAAAATAAAAACGGAAAATGTTATATAATATATATGCTGCCTAATAATTTTGACATATTCCTTGTATACGTCATAAATTTTTTAGACATTAATTACACTTTTAACTCACTTACACAGTTAAAATTTATACATATTTGACTTTACATCCTTTATTAATCTCATTGATAAATATTAAACTCTTAGATAGTGCTATTTAATCAGATATTTAATATTAGATAAGATATTTAATATTAGATAAAATATTTAATATTAGATAAGACAACATTAGATTAAAATACAATAAATAAAATACAGTCACAATAATCTTATAGCAATAATATATCACTGTTGTCTCTCTATTTGATTATTTATTTCTAATATCTTTTTCATATTTTTTCCACACAATAATAAATGATTTCTTGCACAAGTATATTGTTTAGCCTTCTGATCAACTTTCAAAAACTTAGAAAAAACTCTAGATAACCTCGTCATAAAGAGTTGGCTACACAAAGTACATAGGATTGAAGACATAACGATAATATACCGATTTATCAAGACATAACGATAATACTATTAGAACAATGTTGTATTTCGAGTAAAAAGTGATACAATAAAGTTTATCAAGACGAGTCATAGAAAATAAATTGTTACCTAGAACAAATATACTCGAAAATTCAAATATACTTGATAATTTAGCTTGTTATTCTACAATAAAACGCTTTAATTCAACAATAAGATTGACAATATATTTAATAAATATAAAATATCACACACTATTATTAATTTTTGTTTTACTAATAATATTTATAGATTGTTAACTATTAACGGAATTGTTTTTTTACAGAAAAAATCAGATCGAACAATTTTTTAATAATTGTAGATTTAATCACATGTTTTATTATGCAATACAACTTAAATTTCAGATTTTATAAAACAAATTTTTGTAATTTTTGAAAAAAAAAATTAAAAATTGTTTTTTATTTAACACAATTTTCTCCTAGAAACTTTTTAAAGTTTCTTAGTTTCTTTTAAACACTTTTAAAAAAGTCCGGTTGTAGAAGAGTTACCTCGGATCTGACTAGAAGGATGCAAAGAGAAAAAATAATTTTAAATTATTAAATCACAGAGAGAGAGAGATAGAGGATGTAGAAGGTCAAAGGGTTCCTTATCTTGTAAATATACGTCGCCGCTGGAAAGGCGCGTAGATAGATAGCTCACTAGCCGGATATTATAATGTATTAAAAACCGGTTTAAAGTATATTCATTAAGACTAGAATTAATAATACGAATTTTAATTAATAGCTACGTCTAGTCACGTAATATGTTTGCAGCTCGTGATGTGTGTAAAAGATGTATTAAAATAAATACAAACAAGATAAATTTTGCGCAAAAAGAAAAATAAAATTTTATATTTAAATATATGATTACTCAATTATTGTATATATATACATATATATTTATATATACATGTATGTATACATATATATATATATATATATATATATATATATATATATATATATATATACACGAATATTATTCATAAAATAATTTGAACATAATCGTAATATGATACCGCAATTTTTCAGCAATTTTTCGAGATTATTCTAGAAAATGGACATTGAAAGACAAACTTTTCGGATCGAAGTGGTTCTAGAAGTTGTGTTAATTATCAATGTAAAATGGTTTAAGCCAGCCACTCTAACGGACTATTTTAATCCGTGAGGTCTGTTTTTGCTGTGTGTCTTTCGACCACTTCCGCCCCCGAATTAGAAGCGCCAATAAATGCGGAGTCCTATAGAGAAAGCGTTATTTGACCAAGTGCACGCCAGAGTCTATCCCTAATTTTTATCTCTATCCCTCTCTCTCTCTCTTTTTCATGCAGCGATGTATGTCATCTACGAGTCTCGAAAAATACTAAGAACACATGAAAAAGCCGGCAATTCAAGATGGTCAAACATGAACTGTCTGCGAACGTTGCAAGTGCTAATGAATGGAAGACGTGACACGAAGCGTTGCATGACGAGGTCTTTCGAGGCGAGGGAATGGGAGAAATACATAAAACTATTTGAAATTCATATATATGTAAAGGAAAAACAAGGGATAAAAAAGGGAAAACAGAAAAAGAAGATGCGAAAGGGTCTCTTATGTTAATTAATACCTTTACAACTATTTGAAGAGTTTCATATTAATATTCACACACAAACCTTGTGCTTTATATATATATTCATGTGTAGATATTAATATTATTCCCGCTCTTCCGCATTCTATTTTATTGCTTTATTATATTGAGCTACATGTGTCAATTAAACAGAGATGTGTCATATGTTAATATAAAATTACTTAATGACTGCATTAATATAGTTACAATCTATTATAATAAAGTAAAAGAAACAAATACAAGGAACGAAAAAGTGATAAAAGTCTGACTGTGAGTCGAAAAAATATGTATTACATATTCAAAATTTACTTGTTATATAAATATGACAGGACTCAAAAATTATAAAATTTCAAAATTTTAACTTTTATTAGGATTTATTGAAATAAGTTAATAAACTCAAATTATAATTTTAAAATTTATAGAAATATTTTTATATTTTTTAAATTTGATTTTGTGACTAAATAAGCTAAAAAAGTTCAAAAACAAATATTGGAATTTTTAATTAGTTTCGTCTTAACTTACTTCAATTCAGTATTTTGAATTCAGATATTTCAATATGTAAAAGATGTAAAAGACAGATAATTTAAATAAATCTTTAATATAAAAGACAAAAAAAATAGAATTAAAATAAGTTTTACCATATGAAGATAAAAATATAAACTAAATATTAAAATAACTGTATTTATAAACTGTATTTTGTTAAATTATTTTTTAATTTGAAAATAATATATATCTGAAAGATAATTTAAATATTTTTATTCAATGCTTAATTCAAATTTAATATAATTTTTATAATATTTAATGTTATTTATTTTATTATCTTCTTTGATTAATATTTATTTTTTAAGTTCTATTTGTATTTAATTTTTATAATCACGTAATGACATTTATCAATTTTGTTTATACTAGAATTTTTTAGGTCTGAGATTATTTTTTGCAACTTTATAGTCTTGAAATTTAAGTGATTTTAGGATATTTTTGACAGATTTTGAGAATATTTTCACAATATATATTATCAATGAAAAAACACTAAAATATATATATTTTTTCATAATTTTCTCTACAATGTACACACGTTTGAAAGCCAATAGGCGTAACCATTCGTGCAATGCACAGGATAGGAAGAAAACTTGCGACTGCGTACAGTACAACTCGCGATGCGTCTGCGTGCTACAAAGATAGGCGGTCGCTCTGAGTACGAAACTATTGTCGCCTGTAGGAAAACGTGCAGAGGGTCATGCGTGCATACATGCATGTACATACACGCCGCCGATATGAGTCGCTCGGCTCGGTCATCACGGCTCAAAGTGCAATGACTTTGGAGCCCCGCACGGCGCTATCGTCGATCATTCATTGCAACACGGTATAACGATAGCGCCCTTCCAAGACCTAGCAATCATAGCTGATCGTTGCACTTTAACTCATTAGAAACTACCACGGAGCTTTTCAAGCAATATTCTATGAAATAATGAAGCTATGACGGATAGAGACTTTCTTAAACATACGTAAAAGATTTTTCACCGATAAATTAATTTTTCAAGTTAAAATATACGAATTAGTTGATAATGTTGAGACTAAAAGGACATTATAACTACTTCGTGAAAATCGCGCTAATGACTGTAACGGAAAACTGGCTACGTTGAATCGATGAAATAGAATAATGACCTCTAGTCCTCTGGCTGACATTATTCTTGTTACTTTACTGTTGTATGCGGTCATTAACCCATTGGCATCAATGAGCGGAATAATCCGCGTTCGCGAGACGATCCGTATCATCAAAACGCATTATTCTACGAGACGATTATTAAAAACAGTTTTTAATAATTTTTTGTTTCTACATAACTTTAGTAGAACCGTTTTAGTATTCTTTAACAATAATCTTTAGACAAAATTTTATTTTTGCGCAGATCTTTATATAATTATTGCATAGTATAAGATATAGCGTTTTCTGATTATAAGATCAATGTTTATCTCGGTTACAAAATCGCGAATTATCTCTTCAAATCTCGACCAAACGAATTTCAAGAGACTATTTGATACCAAAAGCTAAAAAATAGCGTTCGTAAAATTTCACTCTTCTATTTCGCTCATTCCTCGAGTAACTATCTTATAATCAAGGAAGCTATTTCGAAAATACTTGCAATATAAAAATTATTAATCGTACGATTGTAGACTGTAATCCGTAAGTGCTACTATAGGAGAAATGATAGCGATTTATGTAACATTACGCACGTTGTTAGTATTAATTTAAGATTAATATGAAATGTGAAAGTTTCGATCAGAGTAACGTCTGGCCATGGAAACGCCAGAGAATAAGAAAGTAAGAGCGCAAAAACCACAGATATACGTAAGCACTTATGTACCATTATTGACTGACGGCGCTATGTGCTACGTAAACTAAGCAAATTATGTAAGGGCTACGCTAACAAAGACGACATTATGTCACGAAAAAATATGTCAAAACGGCACTATTTTATTTTAAAATATAGATGAAGAGGTTATCAATTTTTACTCAATATTTCGTCTCTTCTCCCCTACGTAACTTGCAATTTTCTCTAGAATACTTTCTAATAGCATTAATGCTCCTGGTTTCTCTGTCTCTTCTTCTCTTTCTCCTATATTTATTTCAAATAAAATAATTTTTTTAATTATTAGTTATTTATTAACTTGTTCAAAAAATACAAAAAAAAATAAAAATTATAATTTTATATCTTCACATAACTATAATAAATTCTATCTCTTTAAAATTATAACTTTTATTTTTGGTTTTTTATTATTCATATTTTTAATAATATTACCATTATTATAACTTATATTATTCAATCTTGACATTTCTAACAATAAGTGAAAAACTTATAATGTCAAAATTATCAAGCCGTTTTTCTTTCGAGCCCTCAATTGTTAACGGTTTCAAATATAGAATAATTTAATATTTGTCCAGCATATATTTTTTGTATTCTAACTTATCTAACTTTGCTAAGTTTCATACACCTTCATCCCTTCATTCGTAAAAAAGTGCTAACAACACGTTGGAATAGACACACAAGTTAGCAAATATCTATAGAAATATCTATATAAACAATAGAAATTAATAAATATTGACTTGATTGCATTTCGTTTTCAGGTATAGACCTCCGAGAGAGATTGTCCCGAATGCCTTCTCGCAAGTGAAGCTTTACGAGGCACGACTTTCAGCACGTGAAAAGAAATCACCAATGTGCACCGATAACGACAACTTTTTCACGAAGCAGACTCGAAGAGAGCAATCCGCTGCCTCCAGCCGACATTACACAAGCCGCCTTTCCGCTCTGTCCGGTTTAGCCGCGTGCATTTACCCGTGTTGTTATATGTCTACCTGCCTGTGTCGTCGTTGCCTTGGCCTTTGCGATTCTCGGAACGATCTTTGCTCCGATCTATCGATGTGCAATCTACGGATGCAGGTATCTGTGCACCGGAGGCGCCATAGTCCGCCGAAAATATTGACCTAACGTTACTTGAGTCAGCTGGAAATTTTCCAGAGAAATAAATTATATTGTAAAAATATAAAAAAACGTATGTGTTGAGTAATCCTTATGTCGTCGATTTATAGAGTTAATTACACAGCGAATGAATCATATTCTGCACGTAATAAAGAATATCTTTAATAAGAAACGGATTAATAATATTTTCGATAGTATACAAGCTTTTTGCCTCGAGATGATTCAGATGTTAAGTAAATTAATAAATCTTGAATTTTTTTGCTGCGCACCCACACAGATACAATGATGTAACACGTTATAATATAATACAGGATCCGCATTGATTAATTCCACGACTTGAGCGCAACTTCTTCTGCATCCCGTTCGCCCTGTGACATTTTCATCGTGATATTTTACCTCACGATTCTCTAATTACATAACTTGAAAGTACAAATTTTTATTTCAATCGCGACTTTTCTGTATTCTACGTATCTCGCGTTCCTTTGACGGAGAATAGAGAAAATGTTCGTTGAGTCATCACGCCATTCAGCATATAACATTTCCAACACTGTTTTTTTTCTTATATTATCAAAAGCATATTGGTAAGATTATTACATAATATGCACATTTTTATTTATGTCATCAATTTTTTTTAACAATAAATTGTTTATATTTGTATTTTATAATATATTTTTTTCTTTAATTATATTAATAACATTTAAAAAAAAAAAAAAAGAATTTTTGAGTGATTTGGTATTTAAAGGTTAAATCTTTTTCATGTTGACAATACGTTTAAAAATCTATAAAAATTTATTGTAAATATCTATTTATTAGTTTATTTTTATGTTTAACTGTAAACAATTCTTAAAGTATAATGCAAAAAAGTTTTTTTTGAGTCTTAAAAGAAAGAAACTTTCAATAGAAAGGACTGGATGTTGCAATAAATGCTTTGCAATAATTGTAAAATAATCGTTGCAAAATTATCCTTTATATTTAAAACTTCTTTTCTCTAAAACCTAAAAAAATCTTTGTATTATTCTAAGAATTTCTTACACAAAAAGGAAAAAAATCCGTGAATCAGTGAACAAAGAAACAACAGGATTTATAATATTTAATATAATAATAATAAAATATATTGCACAGATTTATTATAAATGCATCACGTGTGACTCATTCCGACATATAACTGTGACGTTGTTCGACAAAATGACGTTATCAAAAATTCACACTTATAGAAAAATTTGAATGACGTCTTGCTCCTACTGCGTCATCATTGCAAGACTGCAATATGACGTCAACGAGAGAGGCAAGCAAAGAAAGTGGAGATTTCACTTACGCATGTTTAGATACAAGATCTGCCAAGGAAAAAAAACTTCGTGACGTCATATGACACTCCGCGTGTGACATTTCCAGCGTGGCTACTTTCGTGGCCTTCGCTTTCTTTGTCACCAAGATAATCTATAGAAGGTACAAATTGCGAGTATATACTAACGAACAATGCTTTCCTTTTTGTGTAAAACGCTTTGTGTGTAGTATTATATTTATGTATTGTTATTGTTATTAATTTTTTTTATATCTCTGCTAAAACAAAAATGTGATCAAATTATAATCGTAGTGAATTGAGTGATAACAATCATTAATTCAACCGAAATTTATGTATCGATTTGAATAAAACTGTAATAAAAAAAGATTATGAGAAATTAAATACAACTGTGTTTCTCTTCGCCCACTTCTTTTGCGTCTCAGAAAGCGGTGCAAGACGTGATGTTGCAAGCAAACCAGGTCCCTGTTGTGAGTAGCAACGTTGCTCTGCGTACCACATGGTACGCCCATGCGCTTTTCACGTGCCTTCCCATAATACTCGCGTATTCCCATGATAATGGATACATTTATGCTACGCATGTGCTAAAAACACCACTCGGCTAACTATTCTCTTTACTTTTTTCACCCTTGTACACTCGTATACCTTTTTTCTTTCTTCTGTCTTTGATTTTAAAACTTTATGGAAATTGTAAGCAAGATTGTTTTCATGTCAACTTTTTCGTCTATGCATTTTCTCATGTTTTAATTTTATATGTACTATATATATATGTATATATAATATATACTGTAGATTATTACGAAAAGTCGTAAAAGAGAAAAGAATTTTTTTGCTAGCTTCTATGCATTCAAATTAGAATATTCGAGAATATTTCTGAATATTCATGAATATTCGGAAGTTTATATAAATGGTAATATTTGTCTCTAATTCCTACGATACACATCTTTTCGTTTATATAATTAATAATCATGTAATTTTATTATAATGATGTTATAGCTATCTTTTGATTTCTATCGTCTTATTATTAAAACTTTACATAATAGCGTTAAGTATTTAGAAATAGTCTACACACATATTTAGAATCTCGTTATAAATTACTGAAATATTATTTGTTTAATATTGCAAAAGTATATATTATTAAATGTTATTATATTATTATATATTAAATAATCATGTAGTTTAACAGTAAAAGCATACATAATGTATATTAATATAAAATTATATGTAATTTCTCAAAAATATTTAAAATAAAATTTGTTTTACATGTATATTTACTACCATGTTTATAATCTTTATGAAAATATAAAAAATGTTTATTCTATAATAAACTGGACTAAATAAAAAACAACGTAAATGATAAGAGCACATTCGACTTATTTTTGGATTAATCTGGAAATTTCAAGTCCAATCATACATATAATTGCGTAGACCTAGCCGGGAGTCTTTCTCTTTCTCTTTCTCATACATACGCCCTTTACAAACAGCCCGCATGTTTGATATTTCTGTATATAGCTCACCATCATAACGAAAACTGACTCCCATTAGCTGTTATATTTAGTGGCATGAGAATCTGTTCAGGGTTGAAAATACCTCCCTATGAGAGATTTGATAGTTCACCCTCATGAACCCATATGTTACTGCGCATACCATAATATTCCTTAATTAGACAAGAGTCAAGCTTTGTGCCTGTCATGCACGGTCGATCAGATCTATGATAAGTAGCTAATTTTTCCTGTGTGACTAATAAATTAGTATTTTCAATTCATTATCACCAACTGAGCTTCCGAGTTTTTAGGCATACTATTAAATATATAGTTTAAAATTTAAAATTAATCTATAAATTATATGTTTCTCTTTTAAATGCAAGAATTATAATTTCCTTTAAAAATATAATTGAGATTAAATAAGGAAGAATTAAAATAGCTTTCCTCAGCTATTTAATAAACTCATAAATTGTTTTCTTATTATAGGAAAAGGTTAATTTTATCACTTATTACTTACCTTATGAGATTTCTATTCAACGCTTGACCTTTCAGAACTTGACATTGCGCCTCCGTGAAATTGCCGAGAAATTTAACTTCCTAGTCGCGTGACTGAACTTCCGGCTTTCCCTTTGCGAAATGTTACTTCCTCTTTCGATGCTAACCGATGTCGTTGGTACGCATGATGGTAACAAGTTTATTCCTGTTTTAGTTAAGAAAAAATAAATTATATAATACATATTGATTAAACATTGATTAAATATTGATTAAACATTGTAAGAGTTTTCTCTAAAGTGATATTGCTTTTACATGTTTCCGTTACACACATTTAAATGAGTAAAATATAATTTTTATAATTTAAAAAAATATATATATAAAACATATTAATAATAACATTCATTTAATTAATCATAGTGCACACACAATAATTAACAATATTAATTATATTTTCTAGAAAACATTTTGCTCGTATTAATAATAAATTGTGATGCTGATCATATATTATTGCATATTATAATTTGCATAATAATACATTTTATGATTTTGTTTTCTCTCTCTCTGTCTCTTTCTCTCTCTCTCTCTCTCTCTCTCTCTCTCTCTCTCTCTCTCTCTCTCTCTTTAGTTGGAGAATAAAATATATTTTCATATCGCAATACTTTGTTAATTTAATTTAGCTCTAACAATTTCCATGCTCGATAATGAATCATGTTTGTTATAAAATTACAAACAATTGTCATTAGCAGCATATATGTTGTAATTGTAAAATCGTAACATAGATGGGTAACAAAAAAAAATAGTAACAAACGTAGACAATTACTGCACAAAATTTATCTCGCGCAAGTAAAACTAAACTTTATATTCGTGTTGTTGTTTGATCATTCAAATGCACCGAGTTGTTTAACCGTTAAGATAATTGTTTATCGAAACTCTATTAATATAGTTACATTAAATATAATAACAACACAGTAATCTCATTCGTCAGTTACTTTCAGCTCGAATCTATTGTCCTAGAGCATTTTTTTTAGAATAACGATCGAATATGATATCAATGTTTCAACGATCTTTGCAACTATGTTTAAAAAGCATACATCTTGGTTAGAGCATTTCTGATCAATCGAGGCAATAATGTAATTATATTCATCTATAAATCATTAAATGCACATTAAATTCATTAAATGTAGAACATTTTTAAAATCCAACTTTCTTATTAAAATTAATCTCTTTTTGAAAATAAAATGTTCTTTTTTATAGAAATTCTCGTGTGTTTATAATATGTTTATATCTGAATCTTTTTATAATATATCTGTTATAAAAAAAAAAGTGTAATTTTTTCTTCCATTAATTAATATTAAAAAAGAAACAAGAAAAGTGAAATAACTTATAATTTATAATAAAAAGATTACTTTGTATTCCATAAAGCCGTGCATCGTCCATCGCTGGAATCAAACCCTGCCTTTTGCAGGGTAAGCGTAAGCTGGGGGACGCGACGCCACCCCAAATCTACCCCCAATAAGAAATTCGAATCGCTACCATTGGAGATCGTAAAAACGTGCACATTACGACACTCGAGAGCCGACGTGCCGACACAGGACAACTTCACGTGAGCCGAGGGGAACGCGTTTGCAAGAGGCGCACGCGCGCACGGTTGCCACGTCGGAGAGCTCCCCCCCTCCACCACTGATACGTCAGACGCGAAGCGATTGGTCGGCGCGTCGGCAACGCGGATCGCCCGTCTACATGCTCGCTCGTCGGAGCACAAGCGGCGACTCTTGTACGACGGTAGTCTCAGTCAGCTTTGGGAGGCTCTCCTGTAAACATTGAATCGGGCGAATTGGACGCAAATAATATTCCCCCCTCCCTTCGATAAATTTCCTCACCGAAAGAACCGGGTACTCGCGTTGTCGAAAGAAAGTGCCAAGTTCAAGTTCAGTAACACGCAGACTGAGAAGCATTGTACGCGCGACAACAACGATTGACGACACAACGACATATATCTTAGACGACGGAGTGTATAACATCACTCTGTGTTGTCGATCTACGAAGAGCCGGTTGATTCGTGCCAGGGAACACGAATCGTTTGCGTTTTCCATACTCGCTCGCTCGTTCGCGCGCGCGTTCTCTCGCTTTGCTTGCGTTTTTATTAGTAATCAGATACATCGATACACGTGTCGATTAGGACACGTATACTGTCCTTTTTTGTTTTTTTTTTTTTTTTTTTTTACTTACGTTTTCGCGGGTGCTTTCGATGCGAGCTACAGCGGCATCGTATAACGACGTATACGGTCGGAGTGGCAGTTTTATTGTGTTCTTCTGAGGAAAGTTTTCCTTCAAACTGCGATACCGCTGCTATTACATCTTTCGTACGCACTGTGAAGGACGAGAGAAAAAGGAAGAAGGATTAGAAGAAAGAGGGCAGAAAAACACCAGGATCACACAGTGTTTTTGTGCGAAATCGAGGACCATGTCGACTGCCGTCATGAGTACTCCCATGTTCGAGTGCAGCGAGCATATTTTCAAGGTAAGATTCAATAGTAATTGACATATTTTTACACATCATTATTTGTGCGTCTCGTGTAAATATAATCCATCAATCCTTCTGGAACTTCAAAAAATGCTTCACAAATGAATTATCTCACAGTAAAGTTTTCGTGAATTATTACGAAATTATATCAATTAGTATATATATTGTGCGTGACATGCAAAATATATATGTATAGTAGACAAGCTGAGACACTTTGTTATGCTTTAGTCTTAATCCTATTGCCGAAAAAAAAAAAAAAAGAATTAGTGAAACCTTCGATTTCTCGAACAGTATTGTGAAATATTTCATGGTACCAGACTATGACTGTGTACAAGAGTTCTCTACGAAATTTTTCTTTATTCCTTACCTTTTCTTGCTTTATGTGTTCCCGCCTACCTACTGCTTTTCAATTCAAAATAGATTCATAGCCGGATAGGCACAGGTAGACATTTAGGTAGATATTTTGAACGGACAAAAAATGCAAAATTCCGTTATTCACATTCGGTTCCGATTTGCTGAATATATTAAAAAAAGTTGTAATTGAATAAACTTGACTTTTTTTTTTTTTACATTCACGTACTATTTCTTCATTGTTTTTGTTCATTCATAATATTATTTATTTTTATTCTGCAATTTGAAAACTGCAAGTACAAAATTTCTCGTTATCATAATGAATTTTAAAATAACATTTCTGATATCATAATTTGTTATAACATTATTTGAGGATTAATATAATAATGGAAGGAATAATTAATTTCCTTCAAAATAATAAAAACCCTTATCAGTTGTACGTATGTACATAATTGTACTATTATGTATAAGTGTTCTGTCCGAAATCAAAAGACCATTCAATCCATTCATCTCTCGATTCATATGTATGTACATAATTACTAATCGCGACAACTTATATTTTTGTATATATATATATATATATATATATATATGCGTGTATTCATGTTTGTGAGCGTCTTATTGTGTTTTTCCTCTTTTTGTTATATATAAAGTAAGATGAATCAGATATAACCGCGCATTCCTCAGGAATTATTTACAAGATACGATCGAAAATATGTAACGCTGTGTGTCGTTAGGAAGACATTACAATCCTCGATTGTATATCGTTTCGAGACGGTTTTTCTTGATACGCTAATAGATTAAAATCTTATTACCATTACATTCGCATTTCCAATATTTCCGAGAATGCGGTAAACGACGTTGCAATGCAACTCGAATCGAGATTTCGCACGAGATATCAGAATAAGGTTACAAATCGAGATAATGCAGCATATGAGCGGAAAAAACATTGGGGTGACTGAATTGAGATAGTTCATTAATTTAATTCTACGAAATGCTGATGAAATATTAATTACATATTTTATAGATGACATATTGAAATTCTTTACAATTTATTGCATTTTCAACTTCTCATTTATCAGTTTATTAGCAATAATCTCTTGTTTATAGCAAATTCCATTAAATGCTCTATTTCACATTACAGGCTATCGAATATAAATTTACAATAAAACATAAGTAATTAAAACAGTAATTAATACTATGAGTTATTATTATTCGTTATTTGTATTGAATAATAATAATAATAACTAGTATTAATTATCTTAATATTTTAATTACTTATGCTATTGTAAATTTATATGTGACAACCTTTAATATACACCAGTGCATCTTTAATCGAATTCACTGTTAATTTATACATTTTTTCATCAATATATATTCATTATCGATATCTTGATTATACTAAATTGTAACGTACAACAGTATTTTCAAAATTTTTTCTCTTATCGATTGTAAATATTTTCGATTATTTGGATATGATTAAATCGAATGTGCATGAGAATTTATTTTTATAGTTAGAGATGCAAAAAGGAATATATATATTTTATATTTGATTTAAATTTTCATTTAGTGTAAATTAAATTGAACTGGATATAAATAAAGTGGATATAAATAAAGTTATAAAAAATTACTTACTTTAATCATTATAATAATCCAGCGAGATATCGAATATATTTATAGTAATCGTTGTGCCATTCACGCGTATTTTCCATTTCGCGTACCGATAGATCGAGAGACCTTCATCGCGCAAATAGTCGGAACGATCGCACGTTTTCGCACGATGTAAATAAAAGGCTTGTCGCGCGAGTCGAGCCAGAGAGACTCTCACCTAAGAGAGAACTAGGCACAACACTCTCTTTGGTTTCTCCTCCGTGAGTTTCTCTGTGTGACGCGAGCAATCTCACGAGCGTTGGATTTAAGAGGAAACGTGGAATGAACGTGAATCGAATGATCTCGATTGTTAATACTTTAATACCATTAAAAGTCGGACAAATGTCGGACGATTCATATGTCAGCTTTTAATAGTAGGCTAATTTAACGATCGAGATATTGCTGTTTTTCTATTTTCATATCTTAATTTAAAGAATATTGAATCAATATTACTTGCTTGAAAAAGCAGTTAATTCTATAATGGATTCATTGTTTCACTAAAGAAGGAAGTCTAACGTAACGAAAGTTATACCATGCTTTCACTTTTTTGATTAAAAATACACACATAAGTCATAGTTTAATCTTTTGACACAAGTGTTTTATGACTTTGTTGTATTCATTAAATTAATGACAAAGCATTTTTTATTATTTTTAAATATATCTTATGCTGATTATTTGTTGTAAAAGATTTCACACTATTTAGCTTTTCCCCTTTTTAAAATATAAGATGCTAATTATTTTACTTTATTAAGAATGGCAATTCAATTATAATATAATGCAATATAGGATATCAAGATTGATGGAACATGTAACAAATACATATAATAATTCAAATCATACTGATACATTAGAAATACATTTATTACACAAGTTTTTACGTAATAATTGTATTTCTAATATTGTTGATTTAGTATTGATTTAAGTATCAATTTTCTCTAAAAATCGATTTATCAATCAATGTATTTATTAATCATCATTAATTAATTTATAATTCATTTATCAGGTTTTACTCGATAATCGTTTTCTTCTTTTTTATTTCTGGAAAATTCCTAGTTGCAAATATTCTTTGTCAGAAATGTTATTTTCCTATTTTATCGATTATCTCTTGCGGGAAGATGCGGCTGACACGTGTCAGCGTGAATTCGCGCGCTATTCTTTGCGCATGGAATATCGCTGGTACTTGGTGGTACCGCTTATACACGTGTATGTATTGGTGTGTTGGATTAACAAATGCATTCTCGGTCTCGCCATTCCGTTCCGACTACATGTATGCTCGATTGCGTCGTAATGCGACAGAATGCAATAGGGACAGAGATGTATTTGTTATGCGTTTTGGTACAGTGTTCCTCTCTTGAACACTCCAACAAAAGTATATGAATATTTAATCAGAAAGCTCTAATATACCCGTTTTAATAGAAACGGGTATAAAGGTATTGGACGGGACTTGAATTTCCTGGCAGAGAAAAGTAAATATGTACATCGTTAACGAATTGTATGAGCCGTATTCATTAACTATAATTTTGCTGATGAAAGGGAAAGAATTCTCTGACGTGGGACGATAACAATACGAGCATTATTCTTGATACAATCAAGGTATTGCTATTCCTTTTTAACACAACCGACACATACCGACGATTTTCACAAATATGTAGGTTTCTAAGAATTTATAAATGTTAAATATTTCGAGTATATGTATGAGTATGGTATATATAATATGTAGCTTCTTTAATATTGTTCAATTTAACATAAATAGAATTTTAATTAAAAAGAAAATATTGTTTGTACAGACATATAAGCGGAGCATAAAATCATCGCTTTTCACATTACAAATAACTTTCTTGAAGCTACATCATAGATATTCTATCGAAATCGTCCTAATGTTTTATTTATTCTCGAGTTTCACGTGTCGAACGGATGAGACGGTTGGTTTTGATGTGTTTGTACTGTGTTTTGTATATTTACATAGAATTTTTTACATGACCTTAACACAATTGTTTGCCGTGATCTATTGTATGAAACTCGTACAGTCAGATGATCTTATCAATATTGAACTCGTGTATGTTTTTGTAATTATTTAGACACATTGTATGTAAGTTATTCAAGATATAACCGATCAATATCAGTTTATTTTGTTATTTTCAGATATTTAAAATAGAAATTTTTATATACTGAAAAGACATCATATCGTCCTTGTATCGTGATATTACCAAATGTAACTAAAAATATGTAATAATAGATTTTACCGTTTCAATTTTGTAGATATAAAATATATTATTTAGTTATATTTACAATGAAATTGACATGTGTATATAATTATGTATTTTATCTTTATGCAAATTTTTATTTTTTGAAGTAAAAAGAATAGAAGAAAAAAATGATATAAATGATTTTAATTTAACGTAATACGTAGATTTGAAGTAAGAATACGTGAACATGAATAAATAAAAACTACAATAATTCTAAATGCGTCTCATACATATATGTATGTTATTTAATTAATATTCAATCATCAGAGAATACAACCTATATTGCGAAAGAAACGATTACGATCTTTCTGTAAATATCATTTTTATCCGTTGTTTATCCTTCGCTTGTCCATTACAGGGAATAATACAAGGATACGCGGTTGCTTCACGCACAGATATTGTGAAACCGCCACTTTTTTTTTCTGTGTATATTATGTACAACGCGGTATCGTCTATGTGTTATCGTGTTTGTAAGCGATACTGATCGAAAGATTAAACAAACGAAACGATGATGCTTTGGTATTTTTCCTCTCAATCAGTGTGAAACGCGCACATGCGAGAAATCGATTGGTGGCAGGCGCGTATATTTGGCATAAAACTCTCTCAACAAAGGAACGACCGAGACGTTTTTTTAGCTTTATTTGCGATCGTGAGGATATCCGGTGATACTCACAAATATCTTGTATATGTAAGCAAAACAGAAGAAACGAAAAACATCAGGTTTGCGCAACAATCTCACGTATCAATTTCATTATTTCTGGAAGCATGCTAGCATATGTCGCTACGCGTATACCTATTCGTCGTGTAATTATGCGTGTCGCACGGGCACACGTGTATCGTACGATTTCCGGTATGAGTCTACCACTGCGCGAGGTGGCTCACTTGTCATTTCCCGTCTTACTATCATGCGAATGCGGTTAAGCGTACGTAAAGTTTGAAAAGAGAGAGAGAGAGAGAGAGGGAGGGAGGGAGGGAGAGAGAGCGGGGGGGAGGGAGAGGGGAAAAAAACCGTCTCGGAAATAATTATCGCGTGAGTGATTGCGTCGTTGTCGACCTTTGTCAATGAATGATGGCCTGTATAATCTCGACGAAATCACAAATCGTGATACTTACTATAAATATATGAAAATAATCGTCGTGTTTATTTGCGATAATGAAACTAACGTCAATTAGCGTAAGATATATTTTTCCATGTACACACTGTCGAGAATTTATCTCATCGAAATTATCCTAGTTTCGCAATTCCGTTTACTTGCTGCTGCCACAAGAGATGTATGATTATTTATTAATATATACATGTATATGCGCATGTATTAGAAATGTATTAGTTTTAGAAATTATAAATATTTTTCTAATTTTACTCTCGCAATTATCGATTTTCAGTGCCGTTTTACGAGATCTGTCATTAATGATTAATGCAACCCATGATATATGTTTTTGGAAAATAATTTTCGCAATCATCGGTTTTTTCGGTTTCGTTTTTCCTTTCAACCACGCGATGTGTATTTCACTGCGGAAACACATCTCTCTTTTTTCTCTCCTTTGAACGATAACCGCGCTTAACTTTCCTCCAGCAATTTCTCCTCGGCTCAGTTTCGAAACTCGTTCGATCGGATGGACTTTCGACTTTCGATATTCGCGAGAGCAGTCAAAAATCGACGTGGATCATTGCGAAATGTGGAAATTTTAGTGGGCTGAAATGATCGACCTGACTCTTGTCATGGGTTTCTTCCGCTAAAAAATTTATTTTCGTTGCGAATTCTTACTTTGTATTTGCATTAATTAGCACATGTTAATTAAGACTTAACAAAATACGTCGAACGACATTTTTTTACTCTGAATCAGTTATTATACATTCAAATGTTGGAGAAAGCTGAGTCATAGAAATGAATTAAAGCGGAAATTCGCACAACAAAGGTAAAAAATAAATAGAGGGTAAATCCCACAACAAATATATAAATACGTGTTCATCGTACGATATTGATGTCGTGCAATTGCTACTAGAAGTAACTAGGAAGCATTTTCTAATAAAACTCTCATACAAAAAAATGAATTAAATTTTGAAAAAAAAAGTGTAGCTATAAAAGCAATAATATAGAATAATAGAATCAAATAATAATACATAGAATTTTAATAATTTTAATTCCAAGAGCAGAGCAAACCAAGGCAAAAAAAAAAAGAAAACAGATTCAAGAGATTATTAAAGCGTGTGTTACGGGAGTTTGACGAGTCTCGCAAATTAGTTTGTCTCAACTCTTCTCGCGAGACTTATTCCCCGAAGTAGTGAGATGCACGCCAACAGAAACCCCTGAATTTGTCTAAAAACGGAAACCCCTCGCCCTGAGCGTGCATCGTATACATCGGCAACGGGCAACAAAAAGCCGCTCGGTGAACGCGAGCCACGAAGAAGGGGCGTAGGAACCTGTTGCTTCAGGTTTGCCGCCGGTGCTAAAGAAGGAGTGACCGAGAGAATGAAGGGATGTGAGAGGAAAGGGGGGGATATCAGGAGGGGACCCCTCTTTGTGCGCTGCTCTGCCTGTGCCCCTCCTGTACCGCCCGGACTCTCGGCATCATTGGCGTAGCATGTACCAGGGGCTCCCCCACTCTTTTGTGCTTCCCTTCGACCCGACAAATTTTCCCATATTTTTGAAAAGACCTGTTGTACATGCCATCACAAAAGGATAACGCGACGACTCGTCCGTTCCTCTGCAACTCGTTGCATTGATTTCTGAAACTGTTTTTTCGCAAAGCTTTGTGTAATCCGGCAGGTTCGGCCAGTTTTTGCGCAGGGATTTTGGTGCGATCCGAATCTTTTATGTAGTTGGCGAAATATGCCTGTTTTCGTTTACAACTTCTCACGATGCAAAAGTGAAGAAAAATATTTCAAGCTAGAATTTAGACGCGATAGAAGTTTACATCGGCATTTTCGATATTTTTATTAATTAAATGTTGTAGGATTATTTATTATTTATTATATTTTTGTCAAATACACGTAGAAGACTCTAAAAGTAAAAGGATTAAACTGTAAAAAATTAGTTTACTTGTCTAGTTTTGTAACGATTTAAATTAGACACTTTAAGTGCAATGCTTTCAAGTTTACACTTGTCTTAAAGTGCGATATATCAAAGCGACGATCTAGAAAAATCTCAACTCTTGTATGCTACATGCTTTGTAAATCTACTCAATATAATATTTTAAGCAATTTATTCACAATTTTCTAAATGAGCATTATTGAAAAAAATTTCAAAATTTATTTGCTATTTAATGTAATTTAAATATATTATTATAATTAAAGAATTTTTTACAAAAATTTATTTTTTTATTCGCACTCTGTTTTCTATCCTAGACTCTTATTAGCCGGTTTTTTCCATTAAACATTGTTATTAATATCTTTATTAAACACGAGCCTGTTTTCCTGGTATATTTGAGATCTGTGAAGGCATTTATTAAGAAGGCTAGTACTACAAAAATGATTTATTCGCGTTATTTTTCATAAATTTGTGAATGACTATGTGAACGGCAGAACTGTGCAACGGGTTCTTGTCACATTAAAAGCCAGTCTCTTTCCCGTATTATTCATAAGAAAGACTGGTAAACACAAAAGACACGCAGGGGAAGGACACGAGCCATTTCCGCGCACCTTGCACTTTCCGCACTGCTCGCCTTCGTCGATGCTTTTTGAACGCTGTGCCAGCTTAACCTTTCGCGATCCCCTTTTGAGATAATCTCGAGAAATTATACCACATCGAACGTCTTGTGTTGTTTACGTCAGTATTGTCATTGTTGCGTAAGATTAATCAATTTTCGCGTTACATGCAATAACAAATTATATAATCAAAAAATATCCAGCCTTAAAACAGAGAATCAAGTAATGCAAGTCAATAGAAGTAAAATCGATTATACATACAGTATTTTTTTGACGTAACAAAAAATTTTAGATTTTTTTTTTTATTTAGAAAGCACATTTATTTTTTATATTTAATTTCAAAGAGTAAAAATTTTTCCTTCTCTTTCTATCTCTCTCCTTTCTGCCTCGAGAGAAAGCGAGAGTATCAGGGAGCGTCAACTTCGTGGCTTTCGATTTCACTTTCACGCTTGATTTACACGATGATTCTGGAAGTTTCCAATCCGGGCTGTTTCGGTAGTTCCAGACATCGTCACGCTCTGGAAAAAATGGGGGACCGGTTTTCCGGGCGTTTCTGCTTCCGCTCGTACATGAACGACAAGGTGTGTCGATTGCATTTGTCATATAGTTGATAAAATAAAAGCTCAAATAAAAATAGAAAAAAAGTATTAACGTCTTTAATGAATCGTAACTAATTATGTATTGTCACTATATATAATTATTGTCCTGAAAGTGAAGAATGTAAAAAATCATTCTTATTAATGAAATAAAAATGTGAACTATGAGACAATATTTAAAACCTATATATAATATATATGTATATAGAAAATTTATTATATAATGCTTTTAATTCTTAATTTTATATTTTAGTTTTTTTACTTATTTTTTAAATTTATTGATTATTTTGAAAATATATTAGATTTAAATATTATTAATTATACATATAAAAAAATTATAGGATTTAAAGATCCCTTTAAATAATACAGGAAAATTTAACGAATTATAAAAATAAAATATAAAAATAATCTGAAATATATACAGGTTAGACTCCACACACATACACACGTACATGCTATTAATTTAAATTACATGTCAATTCGAAAATATTTCGTTAAAATTTATTACTATTATATGAGATTTGTTCTTTCGATCGTTATGCCGTGATGAATTAAAGCTGACCGTATAAAAGTGCGCGTTTTAATTAAGACTGAACAAAAATTTTCATTTCATTATCAGAGAAATTTCCTTGCTTACAACTACTATATTTCCTTTTTAATTAAAGTTATTAGCTGCAAATATCTGCGAATGCTTATTTTGTGCGCTATTATTTTTCCGAAAGCTTTATCGATGTAATTTATTTTCTCGGCAGAGCTATGACATTAAGATATTAATAATCAATTATATATATATATATATATATATATATATATATATATATATGTTATACGAGACCATTCACGTGAATATTGGTAACCTTTGCTATGTTAGACTTTGTTGCTATTGTTCACCTGAATGACGTTTCTTGTAGTTGAACCAAGTAAATAGCTGAGCGATTCCGGCGATTTGACGAGTGCTCATATTTTCTGGTATGATGTATTTACTTATTTTCAATTTGATTGAAATTGAAACGTGAGGCGTTTTTTCTTGCCTTTTAACTTATATAAAGCAAATTTGAAATTATCTAAAAATGATTTCATATAGCGAAAAGTACGATAAAATTAATAATTAAGTGATTCATCCTATTTAAATAAAGAACTTAAAACAAATATTTTCTAATTAGCTATTGTTTATCGATCAAGTTGTAGAAAAATTGAGAAGAATTAAAAGATATATTAAAACATATACATTACGATTTAAAAACTGTATATTTAAAAATATTTGAAAATCAGTTTAAAAATTGTATAACATATTTTGCACAATATTTTTACGATTATACAGTAATCGTGCAATATTTTTTACGATCGTTTTTAACGTGACACGCGTAACAAAAGATAAGACAGCTCCAATCCTAAAGCTCGTATTCATGTATTGGCTGTTATTATTACGGCGATGTTATCACATGATGCACGCTATGATGCAATAATGATATTCAAATGTCGAAAATTAGGCGGTTCCGTAAATCACAAACCTGTTAACGAGAGAAATCGATAAAATACTAAGTATGTGAAACATGTTTAACTGACTAGCGTGAATTAATTTCGCTAAATGTAATGCAATCGTAGACTGTCAATTGAATTCCACTAATTAAATTTACTTCTTGGACATTATTTATTTAGGTATGAAAACAATTGGACAATAATTATTAGTTGCTATCGAAGAAATTAATTACCTAATTATCTAAATTCGTCCTGAAAGATATTCTTACTTCAAAAAATAAAATAATTTTGAACAAAATTATTTTTGAATAGAATTAATATTCAGCCAGTACCACTCACTGATGAATAAAAATACATTAAAAAATGATTTTGTAAAAATTACGAGAAAAGATAATAAATAATGATAAAGTAACACATTAATTCAATGTATAATGCAGAACGGTTTGTAACTTTAACTTCGTGTAAGTTGCTTTGCGACTTGATTTACGCACGAATAAAAAGGTACATTTCCTTTCATGAACATAAAGGCAGAGATTAAATCTCGGTTATTGCGCTCAAAGCATCATTAATTTAACAGGTAATAAAGAACGGAATAACACATATCTTTTAATATGAAACGGAAATATATCGATGTAACACCCTCGACAAAATAATTGTCTACATTCGCCGTTTATTTTTGAAATGATACGTTGAAGGTTACGATACAGAATCGCACGTGACCACCACAGTCACGTATTTTCCACGGTTCGTTCCAATGCCGGAAATGTTGTATATTACCGTTAATTCTCGTTCTGTGATACCAGTGATATGGCAAGTCGGTCATTTTTCTGTCGCGGAAGACCTTCGGAAATAATTGAAACTGCTTTACATGGCTTTACATAGGCTTAGCCACTACACGAATCGGCATTAAGATTTTTTTATCTACTAGAATGAGTTCTTTTTAGAGATGTTCCATTTCTATCCAACAACTTTTAAATAAAATTTTGTGTAAATTTTAACTCTTGAATCTCTTTATACATGAAAGTAATTTTTTTCAAATTGGCTTATGAATTTAACATTATTTTAAATTATTGAATTTCAATTATATATAATTTCTCTATATAATACTTATTTATTATATGTGAATCTTATTGTAAATTGTTTTACAATAAGATTCACATATTAAAAATGTAGATTTGATATTTTAAAATTGTTTAATGCATAAAATATTTAATCTCTCTCTCTCTCTCTTGTATAAAGTCACGCGTGAAGAAAATATATTATTTGACGGTCACGAACAATTCTTAAAATAATTTTATCATCGGTTATATTTTTCCGAGTAACTTCTCGAATAAATTAACTCGATCGCGCGCATAAAAATTGCGAATCTAACGTTCGTAGAATGATAAAATGCGATCCGAAAAAGTCTCCCACGTTCTTTATTCCCTTCTGCGAAGAAAAGAGCAAAGCAGGAAAGAGAGTACAAGAGTGTGCGGAGGCGAGAGCGTGGGGTCACACGAGGAGGAAGGAGGAAGGGGGAGGGGGAGGGGGAGGGAGAAAAAAGAAGCAGCGAGAGACGACGCGAGAGACAAAGAAACCCGGGGATAACCGGTGGCATGAAAACAGCGCGCAGGACTTCTTCGCGACTGTAACGTGCACGCACACACGTGCAATGGCACGGATGTGCATCGCTCGTAAACGCACGTGTGCGGGCCGCGCGCGTTTTTACGCGCAAGAAAGTCTTCGCGGTCACGCGGCCGACCGACGCCTGAATCACGCGTCTTATTTTACGAGCAGTCGGGACCTTCGCGCGTATACACGTATACGCACGTATATATTTTAGTATATCCATATATCATCCGCGCGTGTTTCTCGCCGCTCCTGTTCTTGAACCGCGCGCGCGCGATTTTAACGCTCAGCGCGTGCTTTTGTCCGTTAATTGACATGGACATCTATTGTACAATATATAATTTCGATCACTTCGGATTTCGATACTACAATAAAATATATTTCTTTATTTAATTGTCTTTATAATTAATATATTTCTGGTGATACGAGTTTTTAAAATTCAAGACATTTATATATTTTTTTAGTGTTGCAATTGCATTAAGATCGAGTTAAAGAGTGAGTCATATCGCTTTGCTTCTCGAATAGATGTATGAATGCGGACTTAATCGCGTCATCTACTTTCATTACTTGTTCGCTCATCAAAAGTGATTGTGATAACGTCAGCGGCTTGTCGTGTAATTTCGGAAGCTGCCACAGCCTCCTTGTGTGGTCCGCCGAGAATAAATTTTGCGGCATCAGCATTTCGATCATCACGTCGAATTATTGTATTATTTCGATGTATCTGTTTTTATTGAAAATAAACGAATTGACGAACTTCTTCGAAATTTGAGTGAAAAAAAGAAGAAAATTCTTTTTTCTTATTTACACATGAATTACACACGAAGCAATATACATACTTGAATATCTCGCGCAAACCTGGAATGTTGCCAATTAATTCCCAATTAATTTACATGTGATATTATCTCGCGGAAACAAATTGAATTCACCTAACCGACCGAGTATGGTCGCGACTTATGTATTATGCATATCGCTGTCCGTTTTATTTTATTTTTATTCTTGTTTATACATTGATTGCATAATCATCTCTATTTTGTTAGTCACAACGTTATGTTAAAATAAAAGTAATTAAATCTCTAGTATCTACGAGCTCTCGATGGTATATTAAATTGAACGTTTCGATGGAGAACTTCCTTATAATTTATCTTATGTTGTCCATTTACAATTACTTTCAATCAATTAACGTATTAATAGTACGACTGCAATTAAACTTCTAACAGTCGCGTATATTTTCAATTAAATTAAAATAGCAATGAAAGACATATAACTTCTATAATTCTTTAATTTATTATATTATAGAGTTATATAATTTTTGAATCGACGTTTAATTTGATGTTTAATACAATTTTTAATACCGATGCACTTACAAGAAAATTAAATAAAAAGTATTTGCACTATCATAATCTAATTCGTTTCGCATAAAACTTAATTTTATCGTATCGATGAAGTAAAATTAAACTTCTGACATTTATGCGAATATTCGATAAAGTAAAATTGAATCTAGATGAAAAATGTTTTTCAATCATGCACAGTTATAGGAAAACGCTGTTTCTTTCGAGCGCGACAATAATTTTATTATTTCATCCACTTATAATGACAAGTCACGGGGAAAACGGCGGAACGTGTGACGAATATACCGTGTCTATTTTTTTCCGCTAATTGCAAAGGAGAAGAAATGAGTTCGCCGATGGGGAATTGTACAGGGCATGACCCTTATTTGAGTTCAACTGAAAGCTTAAATTATATTCTCTGTATTTCCTCGTTGTATATGTGCATCGATTTAGTACACCTTGAAGACATTAGCACGATAAAAGTCTGAATCACGCGGTGATGCATTTCACGAGCAATTAAATCTTATCTACACGCGCGAAGGAAGAAATGTCGCCGGTCCTGCGATTATTCAACCGCGACTGCGGCGCTGACTGGCATCCGTACATTGTCGACCGTACGGTAATTCTCGCGAAATATACGTGGCACGATATGATTACAAATTCGCTAGCGTAAATTTATGACGACCTCTTTGAACCGTCAGACGAACCCCGACGGAATATGCAAAATCGTTTACCATATATGAGTGTCAGAAGTTATGACGTTCTGAAAATTGCTACTCTCTTGTCTGCATTCTACATCACGTTTCTGAACTTTTTGAAAAATTACTTTCCCCGTTAGATTATATAATTGTATTTTAGATCAGAGATAAATTGATTTTTTTAAACGATTGTATATATCATTAGCACGTATAATTGCAATGTATTTTATAAATGCTTCTCCGGCTTCACTGACAGAAAATATCCTACACATGCAAATTGCCCTACATGTATAAATTCGAATGCATGCAGTCGTGACTAACTGAACCATGACTGATTCACGGTGACAGTGTCAACAACCGCTACAGCCTGCAATAGTTCGTCTGCATTATTATTCTGTGTGATTCGTAGTAATCTGTCTGGTTCGAAAAGGGTTTAATAACCTAGAAATTTCATTCTAATCGCGGGTAAAAAAATGAGAGCTGTAAATAATATGCATTTTCTTCTAATTCATTCAAAATCATCGCGTTACTTCACAATCATTATGTCATTTATATGTATAAAAGTATAAAGCTGTTTCTTCTTTCTCATTTGGACAAAAAATATTGTTTCCCATTTTGTTTCTGTTTTATTTTTTTTCTTTTTTCATTCTTTATTAATATTCTATTTTATTAAGTTTAATAAGAATTATGTAATATTCAAATCTTTTCCTTTAAACTCTAGATCTTTGTATTAGTATAAAAAATGATATAATAATCTTTAGGAAATATAGAAAAATCGATTTACGTGCGTCGATATGCACAGTGAAAATTTTCTCAAGGAACAACTACTATATACACACACTAGAATAAGTCTATCAATTTATTATCCTCTTTATTAGCTACACGTTCTACTACGTTAGATTTTCTGCGGATAAACTAGAAGATAAAGCTAAATCAGCGATAAAATCTTCAGAAGTATGTATGATACTCGTACCGGAAACTATCATTACGATTATTTCGATTATATACCGTTATAAAGATCTCTATTTTAACACTTGTATACTTTTTTTTCGTTTCACGTGGCAACGTAATATCAGCTTTTTTAAAAGAACGTGTTTAAAAAAAAAATGCACGCTTGATTTTCGATTTTCGGTCTCGTTCCTTTTCTTGTTGCGCAATAACGGTACAATGCACTCGGCTTCTGTCTGCCAGAAGAGTTTCTTTACACGATTTCTTTACGAGACGTGGGCAGGCGAGTCACTGACACTCGCCGCGGATACATACTTTGCTCGCGCGTTTACTGTCAGCGTTTACACCCGGCGTACGAAGGAAAAAGCGGCGAGTCGAGTGAACCGTGACCAAAATGTGAAAACCGCCGCGTGAAGAGCCGGTAGTTCTCTAATTCAAATAGATATAATGAAAGCGCTTCCGTGAAACGCACAGATCCGCGATTATTGCGGACGCCATCACGTGGAAAGTTCGCGGAAAGCCGCTGAATCGCGACTACTTTGCTGGCGAACGCACTCGCGCGTTTCTAGATCGAAGAGGAAAGTCTGTAATATGATATGATATAGTGGCGATGGCGCTAATCATGGTAGTCTAATTTATATTTTTTAACTTTATTTTATGTGTATGCGTTTATAAAATACCTATATAAATATTTATTTATGAACAAAAATTTTTTAAATTTTAAATTCTGAAAATTAAAAGAAAATTTTTTTATACATCTATTGTAATTTACAGACCACTTTGTCTTTCGACATAATTGTTTAATGTAACTTAATCTTTTAAATATCTATAAAAATGCACTATCTTTGAATATAAACCAATAAAAAAAATCTGTAAATAATATAGTCGCTAAAAATAAACAAGACCGTATTCAGAGAAATGTTATCATCAAATAATCAAACGAATATGATTCACGCTCGCTTTCGGCGAAAATATTCGCTCATTACTCTCTCTTTCATCGCTTTATCATAATAATTGGATGCATGAGATAATTGCGATTCTAATCCTCGTTGTTATCACAGGTAATTCGCCAACGCAATTTGTGCGTGATTTTTTTGTTTTGCGTGATACGTGCAATATATATGTACATAGTTATGCATCCGACATCGTATATATAACGTACTACATATATATTCCGATTATCTGGGTAAAAATTACAAATACGATTTAATCGACACATCTCGAGTTTGCTAATCATTTTCTCGCTTCTTTTACTTCGCTTTCGATCTCAGAAGCGTTTTCCTCATCTGCGGGGAAAAAGAAATTAAAGTTCATACTATATACATATATATGTATACGTACTTTCACTTTCCGCTATTGTGCATACGACACGCTCGCGCACGGCATAATTGCGCGAAGTGTGCGAAGTTGCATTGTTGCAGCCGCAGCGCATTCCGGTTTCCGTGTGTGTGGTTTCTTTACGACTGTCGAGTCTGATTCATATTGCTCTTTTACTCATTCCCTCGTACTCTGATCAGTTAGTCTCATACGCGTACACCGCACAAGGTTCACGAAGGAAGTAGACTGGAAAGTCGCGCTTCTCTTATTAGCGAGTACAAATTATATGTTTTTCGAAAGCCGCCGTTGTGTGTCAAAATCAACATTTAGAAACCAAACGAGCAGTAGGTAAAATTTGCATCTAATTATTGACGTCAAATTTTCCAATTTTGTTCAATTTAAAAGCAAGCAATAGCTTGACATTGAAAATTCACAGTTATTCTTTTTTAATCTTTCTTGTACGAGCTGTGTGATTCCGAGAGAAACCGCAAGACTTTTAAGACATTTCAAATATCAAAAGTGCTGCTGGCCTAAAATTTACATGCAGTCTTTCATACTTTTCTTGTAACGCGGCTTGTTTTCGCTTCGCACGCTTATGCTTAAGAAACTGGCAAAAAAGAAGTTCGAGAGAGTTTCGAGGGGCGACACGCTCTTCTGGGCCGGAAAGCGAAATGCTCATCGCTTCTCTTGTGTTTCTTTTGTTCGCTTGGCCATGAGTGAAAGACATGGAAGAAAAGGCACATAGAGCACGTCGACGAAGCTAAAGAGAGCGAGACAAAAAGAACAATTTATTTATTATTTTACGTCACTATCGAAATAAATATGTACAAACAGTAGCGTGTCATCAAGTAAACCTAACTGTTTCTAGAAAAAAAAATGGATATAATTCTCTTAAAAAATATTTTAATATTAAAGTATTATATTATTAGCCTATTATTTAACAGAAAGAAATATATAGTTTATTTTTTAAAGAGATTTTGTGTGAAAAAATAGGACAAAATCCATTCGAAAAAAAAAATCTGTAGAAAACTACACTAATGCGTTAAAAATTGATGAAAATCGAGAGGAAATAAAAATTTTTTTTGCTCGATTATATATGGAAACGCACGAGACCCTTTATTAGAGCGAAAAATAGGCAGCTAGCGGTCGCCAAGAAAATTCCAATGCGAATGTCGAGGCATTCGTAAGTCAAGTAATTACGATAATTAAGAGTCGCGTCGCGCTGCGCTTGTTACGTAAGGATCAGTGCGCGAAGCACCGCCGTTCCATTCAGTCGGTCGACCAGCCGGCGCCATGCTCGTTCTTCTCTTAGTTGGCCTCTATCTCTTTCAATTCTTCTGCCTCATCGTTCTCTACGTTACTTTCACCTTTGACCTTCGAGGTACACGTTCTTAACCTGTATATATACGTGCGCGGTTTCTTCTAATGCGGATGCACATGATATGATGTGTGTAGTCATGTTTTCATTTCCAGAAGTGAAAGGTATAATTAAAATACGATAAAATTACGAATTTTAATTAAGTTATATGTGTAAATTGTAACTTTGTAGTTCTAAACTATTAAATCTTAATTTGTAATTAATTATAATTTATTATTACATTTATAATTATATAAAAGCTAATACATTTAAAATAAAAAGAAGCTGTTGTATATAAGAAAACAGAAGAATGTTAATAAAATCTATAAATAAAAAGTATGTCACACTATTTATTATAATTTCTGTAAGATATGAAAATATTAAATTTTTGAAATGTAATCTTTTTAATTGAGAGAAATTGATTTTTATTCGAGTATTTTGTAATTTTTTTTATATATTTCTTTGTAATGTACTTCGAAAAAAAAAATGTGCATTAATATTTTAACCGAGATTTAAACAAATCATCGATATTATTTGTAACACTTTGATACTTGAGCTTACTTTCACTGCCGACCGATCTTGAATGTCGATGTTATTAACTCTTTAGGTAATGTGTGTTTTTATCTTCGTTAGAGTAAAGTGAAAGCGCATGTATCAGAGCCATCTTTGTATCTTTTTGGAAGTCGCAAATATGAATATATAATATCTTGGGAATCGATAAGACGATGCTCACATCGTTTTAATACTAGATAATATAAATAAGCTATAAATAAATTTTAATGAGCAGTTTCTTCACATTGATTACCTTTGACCTATCGCCATTTTTGATCTCTCGAAATGACATGTGTCATTTCCACGTGAAGAAACTATATACTTTGACGTAAGTCATTAATGTCTCTCTCATGATTTCAACATGATTATAATTATGACATCTCTATAGGTATTAAGCTCCTCATAGCTGTGGTGCGAAGTAATCGAATTCCTCGACTGTATCATGACTGACTTCCTAAGTGTATGTATATATGTGTATTGATGAGTAATAATTCATTTCAATTATGAAAATATTTACAGCTACGTATATTATTTTATAATTATTAAAGATAATATAATAATTCTTATTTTATACATTTTATTGAACATTATGAATATTTTTAATTAGGAAAAAATGCGGCTTTTTCAATTATCTCGAAAAAAATGTATATGTTTAATATTTATATATTTTATATACTAAATGAATTATTTTTTAACCATTTACATACACAGAATACTGCTGTTTATAAGAGTATCGGAACAAACAAAACTTTTCTATTAGAATGGATGTTGATTGTTATGTGACATACATAAATGCTTTTCTATTTAAAAATATTTAAAAAAAAATTATTAAAATAATTATATAAAATATTTAAATTATAGTATGTGCAAAATATTTACTGATTATTTTAAGATATAATTATTAAATCATCGTGTTTAAAATTTAGCTTTCATGTCACTTTCACAAAATAAAGGAATTATAATCCTTTATTTATAAAGAAATTACGATCCTTTGCAGTATTCTTTATTTTTTTGTTATAATTGTGTCAACATATGCGTTACCGTTTTTTTTCCTATTTACCATATAGTCAAATATAAAATTATCGTTTCTTCCTTAAAATTTCATAACCACTGTTGTAAAGATAATGGCACGTTCGTTATTATAAAAATAATCTTTCTATTGGCCTTGATGTATGCATGCAGATACCTATGAATCATACATATGTCATATCACGAGTCGTGCGCATCACGCCACTTTCGCAAAACTACTATCGCTCCATGATTCCCATTGGCTAGGATCGATATCTGCAAACAGCAATTGTTAAATAATCATCATTGTTCGATATTCGATACGCGGAGCACGGCGTACGAAGTGCATATTAAGTTCGCAAAGTGAGTAAGAGAGCAAATAAAGCGAAATTATTAACGCTCGCGTCAATAATTATAGACTGCTGATCATTCAATACATATTAACAACATGTGAAGAACATAGCTGGAGAATAAATAGAATTAAATGTACATTAAGACTACGCGAGATGTGATCTGTATAAACACATACAAAGTATTTCATTTCGAATTGCAATCTTCAGAAGTTTTAAAGATGCAGAAAACACTTAGAAAGTAATGCAAGTAGACTTTTCCAATTATTTTTTTAATAAAAATATATTTTTTTATATATGCTGTGATATGTTTTAAACTTTTCCATTTCAGGACGCATTTTGTATACAAAATAAATTATACAAATCTTAATCATAAATTAATGAGCAATATTTCGATGTCTAATATTAATTTAATATTAATTTAATGTCTATTTGTGCAATCAATGAAAAAGATATTTGTGAGGTGTTTGAAGGTAAAATGTTTTTTTTTCACATAAAAAAAGACAAATATTAAATTCAAGATTTATGAAACTGTCAAAAACAAAATAATATATCAACGATTTTATTATATTTTTCTGACAAGAGGAGTGTTAATTGTATATTTTTGTCTTATAATATTTTTTTATTTTATTTTTATTTCCGTAAAATTTGATTTCAAGTTTAAATAATAATAACTACTTTATATTACATTGTTAAGTCTTTTGTTTAAAAATAGACATCACACACATTTTTATCGGTGTTTCATGTTTCATCGACAAAATGGATGAATGAAACGTCAAATATATTACGACATGCGTAGAAATTAAATAATTCGTGGAATCGTATGCTCTGACTAAATAAAAACGTAGTTTGCGTCGCTTTTTTTTTTTTTTTTTTTTTTTTTTTTTTTGGAACGAGCTAATTCTATTACGGTGATTCATCGACGTGTTAAGGAAACGCTGTTTTAACGATATGTCGTCAACTTCGCAGGATCGCAATGTCTACAAGAAAAACTTAACTAGTTATTTTTCCTATTACCAATATAAGCAGCCTTTTCCGTTTATCATGATGATTATAAACTATACATGTTAAAGACATATGCATTAACAGTCGAAATTTATTTTTGTAAGAATCAATTTATTTTCTCTTTCTCTTTTTCTTTTCTTACCCTTATATTTTAATAAAACAGATTAATTTATTTGTATTTTTTATATATTCCGAAAATTGTAGAAAAAAGCTTTTATTACTATTTGTTTTATAATATTGCTTTAGAAAATTTTATATAATTTTATGTGAATTTATTTTATATTATTTTAAATATAATAATAACTTATTACTATTTATATATTTTAAAATTAATGACTTACTGTTATAGAACTTAAATTAAATGTACCAAAGAAAAAGGTCAATAACACACACACATACATATACATGATGTGTGAGTATTTTAAGATACTTATTAATGTGTTATCTTGGAATGGTTAAGGAAATTCGGGGAAGACAAATTCGTAAAGGATGACTAATTATGCTATATTTAGAACAGAATTTAAATGGTAATTCCGAGTAGGGAAATTCAGGAATTCATAAAAGATGATTAATTGTAGGATGCATTTAACAAAAATTTAGAATAGTGCATGACTTGCATTAAACAACGATTATTTAATAATGATAAATGATAATTACTGATAACACATTTTGATTTAGTAACCAGACTCTTAAATTATTACAACTATTAGTATAACCATATTAAAAATATAATAATTTTTTATATAAAATAAATATAATGAATTCTGTAATTTTTATTCTTTTTAAATAGGTTTGCGAAATACAAATTAAATGATCTATATCTACCAATATATAACTTTTCTGTTATCACGATCAAAATGTGATTCTTCTTTACATAGGGCAATTTTGAATCTATATTATCAATCTTAAACGTTGTAACGAGCGTCAAAAACACATAATATTATTTCGGAAAGTACGATTCTGCACGATTAGATACGCGATACATTGTCAGGATATATAATGCGAAGATTTATATATACATATGTAATCACACACACACACACGTGCGCGAGCGATAAAATGTGAGCGAATATTACATATGCTCGCGAATATGCTTTCGTACGTGCGTGTGCGTCCGTGCATACATGCATGCGTGCGTGCGTGCGAACGATTACCGGCGAACGTGCGCTTACGATAAACACACTCTTCAACATGCGGAGGCTACGCGGGAATAATTACGAGAAGGAGTTTGCGGATATATGTGTGCGTTGGCGCTCGTATGTATGAAGATATATGAAACAAACAAGATCGCTCCGGCACGTATGTGCGCACGTGCTGGTGGAAATTTCCAGACTCTCGTGAATTCTCTTTTATGCGATCTCACGCTCGGAAAATACTAGATCGTTTTTTCTTTATTTTTTTTTTTTTTTTTTTTTTTCTTTTCGCGAACGTCACTGAGCACACGATCAATGATTAATCGCGACGAGTTTGTCGTATCCAACAAGACGAAATGGAAAGAGATTCGGAGCTTTAACATCAGTACTCTATAGCTTGTCGCGATGTTTGTTGAAACGTAATGTTTATTGGATAATAAATCATTTTTCGTTGTATAGTACTATAGATTGTAAAATCAAGGCAAAATAATAAGAAAAAACTTACAAAATTTAAATTATTATTGTTAATAATATGTTACTAATATTTATTATATATTGAGATTATTGTTTATATGTATATAACAATATATCTTTATAAATCTTTGCTAAAATGCATAACGCGTTTTTTGATTTTAAGAAAATTGCGAAAGATCCTAATCTCGTAATCCATATGGAAGAGACTGAAATACGCAATTAAATCGTCTTACATGAAGCACCTAATATAAAATTTTGATAATAAAGCTATATTACAAGTTTACTAAACACTTTCCAGCTGGTTATTCGATTTTTCTGCGATATTTTTTATCGAAGTCCTATTTTTATATTATCTTCTATATTAAAGTATAGCTGAAGAGCTGATTATTATCATCAAAGTTGTTGATCCTCGGGGTCCTAAGAGCTCTCTACATGTAATAAAGTTTCGATAACCAGTCACGCCTATCAATCTTCACGACGCGATATACGAAGATTAAAAGCTTGGTTGATTTACGCCGTTATCTACATGATAACATCTAAACAGATTTACGTTTTGAAACCTGTATTATTATATACGGTAATAATTATTGCATTACAAAATAAGGCGTGGAAGATATTATGTAACTTTTCTATAATTAATGTCATCGATTAAAAAATGCAAAAAAATTATATTTCTATGTAGACATGTATGTATATATATTTTAATAGATTTTTTAGAAACTTAAAAAATTTATGAATACTAAAACTGTTTTTGATGTCGGTTACCCCTCCCCTTATCAATTTATTTGATTGATTAGTTATCGCTAGTTTTTTTATTCGTATCTCGTCTAACTTTTCTTTGGTCGAACGTTGATTATTATATTTTCATATTTTACGTGACATATTATGCCATCAGTTTGCAATATTGTATAATAAATGTAAAAAAAGATTATTACCATATGAAGACTCACGTTGTTGAGTCATGTAATAACATTCTGAAATTTTTCATGTGTATAATATAACGATTGTTTTAATATTTAGTTATCCTGTTTTTTTTTCATATTAATCTAATTTAAAAATTTAATTCTTTCATTCGAACTGTACATTTTATTATACTTTTTTAAATCACATGATACATATTAGGAAATTAAAAGAGCGTCTTACGGTATAAAACTAGTGCCACGTATATAATTTGATTCTATTTTTTTATAAAAGAGATAAATCTTGCGTATAATGAAAATCAGAATAACTCTTCGCTTAAACATGATTCTTGGAAGTCTAATGTAAGTTTAACGATAATTGCACAAGTCATCGCGAAAGAAGTTACACGTGGTAAAATTCTGGGAAATAGAGGATACATATGAGGTGTTTCATCATATTCTTACATTCTTACATAGTTTTCCGATTATTTATTTTCAATAATATAAAACATTTCATTTTAGAATTATGTTGATAATTGTCTATCAAATATCTTATCAGACTTTTACAAGATTTTTTACGAATCAATTTTAATTTATATATATAATTTTTACAAAATGATTATAAAATGATTTAATTTAGGATATAGTTTATACTTCTTATATCGTTATGTTTCTTTCTCTGTAATGATCTTTGTGTATTACATATTACATAAGGACCTTAATATATTAGAAGGGGAACCGTTAGAGTAGAAAGTTGCGTAGAAATTAGTTATGAAAATCGATAAACGATATCTTTCTAATTTTGTCAGAAATATTTAAAAAAATAATTAAATAGATGAAGAGAGACAGAGAGAAAGAATACAGATATATAATACTTTTAAAACTATGAAGTTTTTAATCCTAAAAGTTAAAAATTTTAGATTTGTTATACTGGACGAAAATTTTTTTGGAAATGTTTATACAATCCAAATATTGTGTGTGGATCAACAAAAACTTAATAAAAAAAAAATTGTCCAAAATAATGAACTAAAAATTTTTAATCTGTATGCGGGATTCTCGAAAACTAATCTTAATATATCTGCTTTCTTTCTCTGTCCCCTTTTCTTCCTTGTGACTTTATGGTGCTTTAGATCTAAAATTTACGTGATTATCAATTTATACTCTTTACATTTTTATTGCTAAAATAATTTGAAAATGTTTACATTGCCAAAAGATCTGGATCAAATATAAAAAGGGTCAATTTTCAATTTGATTGCAACAAATGTTAAAGTCGCAGTGAAGAAGTATCACTCGAGATACATTAATAATTTTATCTGGCTTTATTTATTTTCTGTTATCTGTCGACTATATTGAGCGATGAGAGATAAAGACTTGATTATCAACTCATAAACGAGATCTTATTGCTGAGATTCTTTAATACGCCTGTTGTTTGTATGCTATGAACTTATTTTCGTACGTTGAACTATGTTATTGTTCTCATTTGCTAAAGACTTTTTGATGTTTCAATTGTGATATGATAATAGTTAATTCTTATCGATTCTACACACTCATACATACAACAGATATATATCTATATATTTTTTAAAAATTGTTATATATGTAAATATCACTTTTGGCTAAATTTAATCATACAATATTATTGTAATGTCAATGCGCATTGTAGTTTAAGAAATTTCCTAAAAAATGAAATAAAAGTCACGTTACAGTATATTAAAGTCAGATATCATTAAATAGAAATCTTGGCACTTTATTTGTAACAGCCACTTGCATAAATGACTGTTGCAACGTCTGCCTTCCGTTTTCTAGCAAACGATGTGCATTGTTCAAATTCTCATTGAAACGAACGACTGTGCCAGCGGCAACAATCCGTCGCTGACTTGCTCGACACGCTATCTCGTCGCTATGACGTTGCGGAATTGTCAAGAGTCGGTTATCATCCGCGTCGCCATTTCAAGCGTCAAATTACTCGCACGATATTTCCTCTCTTCGTTCACCCGATAACGCACCTTATTCCCCGATACGTGATTTCAGTTTTGGAATAATAGTTTAATCAAATGCATTTTTTTCTGCTTGTAGAACGCAGCCTCGGCCAAAGCGAAAGAATCAGCGTCTTCGACAACGTCGAGCACGGCGAACGGCGGCGCTGCTGTCAGTAATGTCACCAACGGACACGCACCACTGAAGCGCTATACTTCCTTGGTGTCCACGTTGATCGAGCATCACCGGAAATTGGATCGCAGCGTGAGCGAGCCGACGTCGCGCTACAAGACAGAACTTTGCAGACCATACGAGGAAAGCGGCTCGTGTAAGTACGGCGACAAGTGCCAGTTTGCTCACGGCTACGGAGAGCTTCGCAATCTCGCGCGTCATCCTAAATACAAGACCGAGTTGTGCCGCACTTTCCATACAATCGGCTTCTGCCCGTACGGGCCGCGCTGTCACTTTATACACAATTTTGAAGAAGCGCGCATACACAATCAGAAGGTGAGTGCCCAACTAGGCTCGACACAGCCGAACATAATCGGTCTGAACCCACTGATGAGCGCGGCAGCCGCTGCTGCGGCAACCGCGGCCGGCAACGGGATCGCCAACAACAACGGTACTACTGTCAACAACAACGTCAGCCTGCTCGAGCTCGCCGCGTCCTCCCACGTGGCTGTTGCGGCTGCGGCAGCATCGAACCTCGTTATGCGAACTAACTCGTTGAGCTTAAATAGCACCGCCAACGCGAACGGCTACACTCAGCCGCCATTGCTGCGAACGTCATCGCTGAGCCTGTCTCCAAATCACGCGATGCAGCATCAACATCCTCGCCTCGAAGCCATCAAGGCGGCGATCAACGCGACAAAACCGAAACCGCTCAATCTCAGCCCCACGCTCTCTCTCGGCAGCTCTGCCGATTCGGTGTCGCCGTCGTCTAGTCTCAGTCAGTCACCGACGAACTCCATGGCGAGTTTCTTCAGCGACGACTGTAGCCAGCAAGCGGCATCATGTACGAACTTGCCGACAACGCCGTTCAGTTTTGGTCAGGATTTTAGTCTACTCCCTTGTTCGAGACAAAGTCCAAGTCCGCGCAATAACGGTGTGTGCAGTCCTCTCGCCTCCGATGAGCTAACGCCCAGAACACCTTCTCCATTGTCACCTAATACGGAGTCTAGGTTGCCGGTGTTTAATAGGATCAGTAGCACCCTGGGCGATTTTGATAATCTCAAGATCTAGAGCGATTGCTGCGCGAACGAGTCTTGCGTTCCGAAGAGTAAGGGGGATTCAGGAGGATTATAATTCGGGGTTTGAGCGAGGATAACTTTCCCGCAGTAGATTCTGTCGGAGGAAAATATTTTCTTTCGTTTTTTTTTTTTTTTTTTTTATATATGAGGTATCGCCGTTCGCGCGACGCGATTCTCTTTATCCATCATCTAACTTTCTTGAAAAGCGATGTGTTTTTTAAGCATATGTCAGGTTTCTTTTTTACCCTTGAAAACCCTTGTCTTTTTCCTCCTTTTTTTATATATTATCATAATCATCATATATATCATATCATTACTATTGTAATATATTACTATATTACTACATATATTATTATTATATTATTATTATTGATATATTTGTCATCTTACTCCTTTTTCTTCTTCTTCTTTTCGTATTTTATCGTTAGGCGTGAGTTTAGCAGAAAAGTGAGATCAGCCCGGAAGTCTCGACTCGCTAGGCCAGAAGACTAAAGTGCTTGGAGGAAGGTTTAAAAGTAGAATAAGAGAGATGTGTAAAAGGACTAGAGGGTGAAAGAGAATACCAAGCGCAAATTTATTCCGAAATGTGACTTTGCTACGAGCAAGTTGTTCATTGATCTCACTTGGTGAATCTTAATCACACCTTCTGGTCATCACAAACCTACTATCCACGATCCATCGCCTTCCTTCATCGAATTTTTGAGCCAAGAGCACTACAGCGTCAGATGCACCGGGGCAGGTGAAATGTTGCAATATCCAAATAGCACGTACAGTTACGTTTCTTCGAGTTTCTTCTCTGAAAGAAGAAGGGTGGGGAAAGTTGTCTCGAGAGTGAAAGGAGAGGCGAGAGTGAGCACTCCGGCGAGCGAAAGAGCGAGAGAGAAAGAGAGAGCGAGAGGGAGGGAGAGGAGTGCATGAGAGAGCTCGATGGAGCTGAGAGAAATTGATTAACGTATTGCAAACGATGCCGCCAAAACGATTATCGTAAAATTATATTTCTGGCTTGAGAATACACTTATCGTAATCGCTCTCGTTCTGCGATCCCGGGAAACGTTTAGCACATCGCGGATGAACTAGCCTGATAATTCGGCGTCATAAATTCGTGATACATTTCCAGTTTTCGTAAATTTTTATGTTCGCATAACGCGACAACGTTTCAGTACAGGGTTATCATGAAACGCATACGACTATGTGTTTTAAACGCCATGCACTGACTGGAACAAAAGATTTCGTTGCTGACAATTTTCATAAATGGACTGTAGAGTAGAGATTATAGCGAGTAGTTTTAGGATCTTTTCTTGTTTTTTTTTTCTTTCTTTTAGTATTTATATAAAGAGCGACTTTAGAGAGCGAATAGATAGAGGTTTTCTCTTTAAATATATTCAGAAATATAACAGCTTCGTTTTCAGTGCGTTAACAGTTAAAAGTGGGTGCCTTTTGTAAACTTCGATTGTCTTCCATATTACAGTGATTAGGCTACATGGTGAGAATGGCGAGAGAGAATGAATATTGAATGATATTGAAGGAAAGAGAGAAAAAAGAGAGAGAGAGAGAGAGAGAGAAAGAAAGAGAGAGAGAGAGAGAGAGAGAGCAAGAATAACTGAAAAATAATAATGGAAAGTAGCGGTGTGATTGAATGTACGCGCTTGCGTGCTGTTTTGTCTGGACAGCAAAATAAGTATGTGAGAAAATAAATAGAAATATGTTTTATAGAATACACATAAACATATGCACACATGCATTATATACACACACATATATACATTAAGAAAGAGAAGATATATTTCGTGCGATTGATTCGTCCGGAACGCCTATAATATCGGTTCCCGACGAGCGTTTCTCCTCTTTTCAAATTGAGGAAAGCGTTTCTTTCTCGTCGCGAGACTCGCAGACTTCTGCCTTTCATTTTTTTTTTTTTTTTTTTTTTTTACGTACATATGTATATGTTATATATTTAACGATTGTGTTTATTGCACCCGTGATCGCGACGAGGAGAGAGAGAGAGACTCACTTCGGCGTGAACGACAGAGCTATGGTGATGCCGGATCTATTTCGTATGTATTGTCCTTTTTCCCCAACAAAAAATGTGATAACTCTATACTAAAATATAATAATAAAAGATGTGGTAACTATTGCATATAGAAATATTTACTATATTATAAAAAAATACGTGTTATAAAAAATGTACGCGAACGTATGAGAGAGAAAGAGAGAGAGAGAGAGAGAGAGAAAGGGAATGAGAGAGAGAGAGAGAGAGAAAGAGAGAGGGAATGAGAGAGGGCTAGAGAGAGAGAAAGAGATAGAAAAGACGAATGAATGAACGAATGAAAGGAAAGAAAGAGAATAGTGTGAGAGGTGGAAGTCGGAATGTTCGCGCGGGCCGAGAGCGATTTCTCGAAGAGATATTTTGTTTGCGTATCATCTGACACAAGTGTGATGAATTGCAAAATCTTGAAAAAAACTTGTTTCGCCGGCGAATCTCGACGAGAAAACGCGCCAACCCCCGCGTTGCTTCGACGGGAATTAATAATTACAGAAAGGAAAGCAAGCGCCTGCAAGCTGACGTGGTTTTCAAAAATCGATATCATTCTGTATATATATATATATATATATATCTCTAACTAAGCGCTAAACTCTCTTATGCTTACACAAGAAATATTTTCGTTTAATTTATACTTGAAAGCAAACTTTGTTATAGATTTAGTTTATTATTATTATTATTATTATTATTAATATAATTATATTTCATTAATAATTATTAACTAATTATTTTATTATTATTATTATCCACAATAATTTTTCGTAATCAGCGTCGCCCAACCACTCCATAATCAGCGCCGCACACGAAATTTTTCTATAAATGATAGTTCAGTCTTGCCGCTCATTTTTACTTCCGCTTTTTCTCTTCTTCATTCAAATAAACGCGAGTTTCTCCTATTCCATCTTAAAATGTACCTTATACAACCAATTATCACAGACACGTCACCATGCAAGTGACGTCAATCGTCAATGACGTTCTAATTATTATGATCATATTAATATATTATTATTACTATTATTATTTTATCATCGTTATATACTTGTCTAACAACAACTATCTTTCCCTATCGCCGTCGTCGTGAAACCAGAAAAGACCACCGCCACTCGTACATTATTTATAATCAATTGTATATTTAGTTTATCCTATATATATATATAGAACCTCGAAATTATTAGTTTACGCGCTTTTATATTATTAATATGTTAATGACATCAGAAATATGAATCTATTCTCTAATTGAAAGTGTTATCGTGACAGTTGCATTTTATCCTATTTAGAAATATTGATATGTAAGATTAATTTAGGGAGAATTTAAGTTATTCAAATTATCTTTATGCAGTATGTCTATTTAGAGATAGATATATTTCATTTATAGATAGATATTCATAGTAAAGATATTTGCCATTTCTGTTATCATATATTTAGTGCTAAAAATTCTCAAAATTCTTCAGAAAGAAAAAAAAAGATCGAATTTTAAATCAGTTATGCTGCAATCAAACGATCACATTCAGCTCTAATGTATATGATTAGAGCAATTCCAAGTTTCTTATTTTAAAAATGCAATTTGAACACTGATAACACCTTCAATTCTCGCCGTTCGTAACGGATTGAAAATTAGTACGACATCGGGAACGAAGAGAAAGAAAGAAATAAAAAACAGACTGAGACAGAAATGCGGAGAGAGTGAAAGTTTCTTTCTCCTTATGTAGAGACGAATCACAAGCTGCGCGAGTTTCGTAAAAGGACCAGACGGTACGCGGCGCGACTTCTTTCGTCGATTAGTCTTTCATAAAAAAAAGAAAAAAAAATTTCGGCCTCGTCCGTCGCGAGACACGAAATCGAGAGGATACGTACGTTTCGCGATCGACGACGTCGTCATCGGAAGCGACGACGGTGTCCTGACATTTCCCTTCCTAAACAGCAGCGATCGCTGCAAAGACATCCCCATTTGGAGTCCTGAGAATGCGTTCCGAAAATCGCGTGACATTTCGATTCTACTTAATTACCGAATGAAATGGGAATCAGCCGATTTCTCGAATTTCCTCACCATGGACTGATCTTTAACTTTAGTTGGACTTGTGAGATTTTTTTTATTTATTTGGATGCATGCGAGCACCTTTATTTTGTTTTGCTTTTCTTTTTTTTTTTTACTGAGATTGGTATTACCAGTTAGGTAAACTCTTAAAAAAATATATATTTATTTTTAGAAATTTTATTTCCATAAATATCTTTTCTTTATTTAAATTATTATGAAAGCTGAATACTATTATTTTTTTCAAGACTTTTCTTAATTTGAATGTTTCTTATCTTATACGGTTTTTGCTTCTGAAATAAGATGAGGATGATTGAGCGCATCATTTAACGGAAAAGATAAAAGACTAAATTTTAATTTATTTTCATTCTCGCTAGATATCTCTTTATAGATTATATTAATTTTGAGTTATGTTAATTTCATAGATTATCTTTCGTGTTTGTGATGCTTTTATATGCTAATGTAGTTCAATTTTTCCTTTCAAATTAGTTTACTTATTTGATATATTCACTCCGTCTAACATTAAATTTTGTTAAAAGAGTTAATATACTTTTAACCCTTTGATTGTGAACGTTTTATATATAGATATAAGTATGTATACATATATTTATGTATATATATATACATATATATATATATATATATATTTATATAAGATTGAGAAGATTTCTCTCTAATGAGAGCAAATATAATTCTAAGTAAATAATAATTTATTTTTTATTTTATCATTATATTTTATATTAATTAATACGGAAATAGTAAATTCAAACACAGTATACGTCGTACCAGCGCATTTCATTTAATGGAAATTTTTGAAATAGCAATTTTTTTACGTATCACAATCAAAGGGTTAACTATGTTTGAACTCGGACGCATCACACGGGACTCCATATTTACCAAGCTAATCTCGCGTTTATCCTTCTGTTATAGACTTGACCTGCATATCTCTGCATATCAAATACCTTATATTTCTGCGTATAAATATCTAATGATAAATGAGTAATAACAAATAATATACCTTACGTGTATGTCTCTTTTTTAATTTAATATATTTATTTTTTCAATCAAGTATTTATATATTTATACAATATTTTATACTGCGTTCTTCATACATACACAGATTAGGTACATGCTATATGTAATACGCGTTACGATGTAATGTGAAACAGGTCGATCTCTTGGCTCTCAGAGGAAATATATCCCGCCTGCACACGACATATATATACACACACATATATATACACACATATACATATACATACATCCATATATACACGAATACATATTCGCGTACACAGAACGAAAGCTTTTGCCCTCGTTTTCGCGGCCCGTTTCTTCCTTTGTAACGCTTCCAAGTTCATTTTCCGATTTTCTTTCGTCAGCTAACAATCTGTTTTTCGGCTCGGTCAAAGGCCGGCATGAGAGACACGGCGAAAGTGAAAAAAACAGAGAAAAAAAGCGAAAGCTTTTCGCGTATACTTAACGCCTCAAATGTGATACACGGCCAATTATCCTCGCTCGTTAAGAAGATATATTCTTTCGTGAGCAAGATATTCAGCTGTGAAAGAAAAAAAGTGTGTCTTTGGTGATACATATTAAATATATATTATATATTTGTGCGACAATCGAAATATATATATATGCGAAACACAATGGGAGCCAATTGATAGGCTGGCGGGAGTCGTTCGAGTTTCACCCGCGCAATTGGAGTCCGGAAATTTTTTTCGATCCTACGTCGGAATCTATAAATGTAAACATTTTCGATCGCCGTCCCATTTCTTATTTTTTAAAAAATTTATTTGAATTTATTGAATCGAATGAATTTTACACATCCGCATTTGATTCGCCATGAATTCGACTTCTTTAGCTCTTCGATTTTAAATGTACACACGCTCTTTTTGACAGAATCGAGGACTATTGGCGATCAGCAGTAGTTCTTCGAAAGATCAAATGGAAATTCGTCTCTTTAGACGGGCATGCTCGAACGACTTCGGTCTAATCCACAATGGGACCACAACCAATGATAACCGTGAAATGCGTTTAGGTTTTCGTTGTCAGAGGACTCGCGGGCTTGGAAAAAGAATTGTAACGGGAAGAGGAGGCGGAAAATGCCGTTCGTTTCGAAGAGAGATCTCGAAAGGGAAAAGAATAGCGAAATGTCGATTATTTGGTTTGAATTTTTTAGTTTTGTTCTCTTTTTCCGGTTTTTCCTCTTCAAGACTCTCGGCCAACCGCTTCCTCTTCTCGATAATTTTTTTCTTTTGTTTTGTTACGTAAAGTAACGCACTCGGTATACACGGAGTATACAGAGTCGAAGTCTCATATAACACACGGAAACGTAAAATATAGTTTGATAAGTATTGCCAACGCTATCTATTTAATACATTTTATTATTATAAAATAATGGAATTGATGTTGTTATTTCGATCACCTAACTCTATCCAATCTCATGATCCGATCTTCTGATTGCTAGTTGATTACTTTAATTTTAATTTGATCGTTTTAATGTTTGATAAATAGATTATGTTCAAAATGGTATATGTATCAAATTCTTTTTATTTAAAATGAACAACTATATAATTAATTTGTACCAACATTTTGCAAAACGGTTTATTTGCATCATTTTTAAAATAAATGACGATATTTTGTTTACGATTTGGAACAAGATTTCTTATAATTATAGATTAGAGGAATTACAAAATTTTTTATTATAATTTATTACTTTGTATATTTACAATCAGGCTACAAGTATTTTAAAATAAAATAAATTGATCTTTGAAAATGCTGAATGATATTACTTATCGTACAACTCAGCATCGAACTATGGATCCAGGTATACAATTAGCCAGTTGGAATACGAGGTAAGTTAATGACAATTGTATAGACATACAACGTTTTTTTTTTTAATATCTTTTATAATTTTTTTGTGAAAGATTTAAGAGAAAAATTTAAGCATCTTTATGTAAATATTACATATTGGAATAAATATTAAGTATTAAATATTAATTATTCTCAATTTTTTATAAATAGAATTAAAGAAACATTTAACTTTGATGAATATTGATTAAAATGTAGTCAGTCTTATTTTACGTTGATTTTACAATTCACAATTGCCAAATTTTATAAAAACTTGGTCAAAAACTCTCACATATAAAAAGATGAAACCTTATACATCTGTAAGATATAAGTTGATTTTTCTGTATTTATACATTAAATATTGTAATGTAAATCTTATTAGTTTATCTCTGCAATTTAGAGAAATTTTCCAGATGTCCGTTTTCTTCCTAATTTTGTTGCTCGCCACGAATGCGACGAGAAAACACTAAACGGAATATATGTATAAATTAAACCTATACAGGTGAAACGACGTACTTGTTTTTTTACCACCGCTAAATTATACTCACGCGAAATGATCGTTTCTGTCGATATGTCAGAAAGATATCACGTAAATAATATTTTTTGAATTCGATGTCGACTGAGATATCGACATTTTTATGTTCGTCAAAATTACATAAATTACATTTTCTCGTAATGCAACATTTTTTATCAAACGACATATATGTAAATACCTGACACACAAGCATAGGAGAATGTAATTATGTAAAAACTAAGTTCTCTTTTTGAGAGTTTAGTTATTTTTCCATCTTCCATTCTTTTTTTTTAATAATTTATATTACAAAATTTTTTGAATGTAATGAAATAAATATCAAAACTGATACATATCTGTAAAGTGGCTATTTTTTATCTCTCAGAATTAGAAATATCTTTATATTTTTATTATCTTAATATTTTTAGCACGTGCACAGATACATATAAAGTTAAGCATGTATATTAATCGATTTAAAGATTGTAAATATTTTTATTAAATTAAAACACTTTTAATCGAGTTAAATTGTTATAAATATTTCAGCCAAAATTGGTAAAGATTTACTGATCTGTTTAATAGCACAGAGGAGGTTAATCATTGGCTAATTATTGGAATCGCTAATATCTATTGTGTAATTCTATTTTGCCGAGCGTAACGTTTCTGCCTTGAGTTTGTTCAATGTAAATTTGATGCCAGAGCTCAAAATAAAAAGCCTTAGGAACAAATACGGACTGCTCAATTTTTTTACACAATATGCTTAGACGTTTGTGCGATTGTACCACGCGGGCATACCTACTAGTCGTGCGATGCAACGCAGAACAGCTGATTTACATAGTCACGTGAGGCGTGCGATAGCGCCATGCAGACACGCGAATCGCACGATACGAGTATTACTTAAAAAGTGTTACAAAAGTATTAAAAATAATGTTTCAGGAAAATTAAATTGCCATTTAAATGAAATCGACATTACGATTGATAAAAAACAATAAAAAATAAAATAAACTCTATTAGAGACATTTTATAAATTAAGAACTTGTTAAGGGTTTGAGAAGGGTTGAGAAATGTTCTTAAGGGGAAAAAAATTTTAAAGCTTTTATATATTTAACTAAAATAAAAATTACTAAAAAAAGATGATATTTGTGAAAAATTATAAAAATTTTTATATAATTGTTATATATATATATATAAATATTAAATGTATTTGTATATAAATATGAATATAAATATGTATGTATGTATGAAAGTTAAAATAACATAAAATAGCTTAAATATATAAATATGCTCTAGTCTCCTTAAATAAAGAATAAAAACCTCTACATTTTTCCAATATATCGTTGTACTAAAACAAAAAATAATGTCATAGAAAGATAGTTACTGTTCAACTTTTTCCTCCACTATTTCTTCTATTGTTAACTATTCTCAAGAGAAAATCCATATTGAACAATCGCTCTGAACCATATAATCCTTTATAAATCTGATAGAATATATAATAACGATTTCCTATATATATAATTTTTATGACAGATAGAGCCAATATATCACAATGATAATCATCAATGAAATATTGACCGGATTTTTAATTAGATTAAAGAAAAAAAAACGACTTACCAATTTATTTAATGATCACTAACGCATCTATTGATCAGCATCGGATTAATTTGTCTATAATAGTCGCGACGTCATTGCCAAGTAGGAAATGCTGTATGCTAAGTCAGCTTATTTTCTCATTCTCGAGCAGAATGACGTCACAAGGTCAAATTCGTGTAGCTTCCTAGTTTGCGACTTCAATAGCTTGACGTAAGCCCGCCGACTGCAAAAGTATCTAGCAATATTTTTTACACGCCAATAAAATATGCATATCCAAGTGATTCGATTGGAGCGCCGTGTGCAAATCATCGTTAAAATTGTTCGGCAAATCAATCGCAGTATCGCTTTTATATTCGCTTCATCTCATCGATCATTCATTAACGTCTTTATTGACCGCATGTTGCACGCTGACTATTTAGACAGTAATGGAATTAATTTGATGGAATCATGAATCTTGTTAAGAATAAATTAATTATATATTAACCGATTGAACAATTCCTTTCATATCTATGTATAATGTGTCCTTTGTGTTAATAGATGCATATTCTCTCCGCATCTTCACTTTAATATCAATTCAATATTTTTAATACAACGATGATGTAGTCTTTAAACAAAGAGCCAACGACCGAAACACTCTTCCGCAAACCTTGCGATAAAACTTGCGAGTAAAATGAAAGTCCGAAGAAAGCGAGTCGTGTTTGCCATCATTCTACAGGCTTTTGTAATAGACTGCATTCCACGTGCATGCATTTTTTTCATTTTTTCTCGAACACGAACGGTAAGATTGCGGCTGATGTAAAACCAAAGAAACGTCACACCTTATGTTACCTCAGCTATTTGTACTTGTACGAATCTCTAGGCGCAACATGGTAGCATTTTTTTAATTGCATTCGATCAGTGGCGTAACTAGGTAAACAAGACTGCATTCGCGCTGCACTTAACGTTTTATGTGCATTCCTGCTTTCCTTTTCCTTGCCTTTTAACACATATGCACACTTTTCTCCCTTCGAGACACAAAAATATCAAATTATAAATAAAACTATGTACATTAATATATTACGCGATAATTATAGATTGCTTTAACATATAAAGATACATGACTTTTAAAAAATGTTTTTTAATTCGTGCTAACATGTGAGATGAGATTATTGGCACATTTCACGCGAGCAAGAATTTAAGTTGTGTATATGTATACATACTACACACACATACAGTATTACTTAATAATATGGTGAATTAAATTAATTAAACTAATTTACTTGTGTTATTTTTGAACTTTATTATGGCAGTTAATTAGACGAACAAAGCAGAGGAATACATAAAATCTTTGTAATCTACTGGTATCATATTTTGCTCTATATTATAGATAAATGTAACATATGAAATTATATTTCTAGTTATACATTACGTGCTATAAGAATCTTTTTAACTTTACTTTTGATCTTATTATAATCGTATTAATCATCATTAGTAATATTTTTTATGTAGGTATATGAATAATGTAATCATATGTATAAGTTTGTTTTATATACAAGAGTGTAATATATTATATTAAATTCTGTATGCATTATTAGACAAATATAATTATTATGCATAATTCTGAATTAAATATAAAATTTCTGCCACGAGTTTTCATGTCAATGATTATATGATGTGTTATGCTCGATCATATCAGGTCCTTGCTCGCCGGCCCTGACCGTTCCGGTCTCGTTGCTCCTACCGTCAGGGATTATGCAGAAAAGACCTAATTTATGTTTATCACACGTACTTAACTAATTTAAGACTGTCTCAATCAGTGTGCTATATATATTTATTTTCAAGCGTGAATATAATTAAATGCAACAAACGGAAACCAGATAAATCTATGAAGGACGAATACGAACAAAAAAAAAATGTCGTCTAAGAGACTGGATAATATAAACATTGTTACTTACTTTTGTGAATCGTAATAATTTTTTATAGGATTGCATGTAATTTTTATATTGGTTTGAAAATTAATAGATATAAATTTAACTTTAATTGTTCAATTTTTAAAAAAATCTAAGAAATTTTAATTATAATTTTAAAAACAATAATGAATTAAAAGTAAGTATTATAACTTAAATTATCAAACGAACAATATATGATTGAAAAAAACATTCTAGATTCTAAATGATTCACCGAATACAAATCACACGTGTATTTAGGCTGGAAAAATTCTTCGAAATGATACTCGAGAAGTTTTTGATATGTCGCGTGTGAGAGTCACGTTCCAAGGCTTGCTGCTATAGTTTGCACATCCGGTTACACTTAATGTGGGTGTAGCGCATGGTGCATATGACAAATCAAAATGTGTTAGGTTAACTTTTGTTAGCGGATCTATCTCTAAATTAACGATAGATTATTAATATTTAATTAACGATTATTATATTATGATAACATCGCTTGAAATTGACGTCATATTTAACGATCTAGAAATAACAGACGTGAGAATCTAATTATACATACACTGTTGTTTTCTCCGAAAAAATTAGAGGGAATTAGAATGAATTAAGTGAAGACGAAATATGTTAAACATTATATATGTCAATATTATGTCAATTATATATATTTTTTTCTTTATAATTTGTTTTTTATAATTTGATATGTCCATGAAAGAGAGATAGGTTTGAAAGATATACATCTAAGTCTTGTTTTGAAGAGAGAACTGTTCTTAATTTAAATTTAAAATTTGAAGATTATTTTTCCTGAACAATACATTTTTTTGTTTATTATTGTCAACTTTTTTTTAAATTATTGTTGGAATCTTTAGGCGATCAAACTTCGATTAATTCAACTGACAAAATTGCCTACAGCAAACTTTCTAATTACATATATAATTTATCGTTCCTAATCTAATCTTTTTTTCCTTATATGTCAGAAAAAAAAATGTTTATAATTCTATCTGTATATTAATAGAATACCACAGTATCACTTGAAAAGTTAATCGCCGATTAAATTTATTCAAAGCTTGATTGAGAAAAAAATTGGCTCTTACAATTAGACTTTTCTATAGACGTTTGAATATCTTTTAGATTTTTTTCTGTCTGCCGTTATAAATATAGATATGATGTGTTTCTGCCTCGATAAAATACAACGTTTCAGTCAGTATGGACATTATGCTGGTTCGAATTCCCTGTGGTTTCCGCGACGCTGCGCTGACTCTTTATCACCGCTGTATTCCAGAGGTCATTAACCTCCTCCTCCATCGCTCTTTTTCCTCGTGCTGCTCTTCTCGAGCTTCTGCCTGGTCGACGCTGTTTCTTCCTCTTCTTCATCTACCCACGTCTCTTCTTACCCGGGATCCTTCGTCTAAGGCCAACGCTGTTTTCTTCCACGGTTCTCTCTATGCTCTCATCAGTCGTCTCTTCTCTTATCTCATCCCCCCCCCCCTCCCCACTTATCTCGCGAGTTCGTGATGCGTGGCTACTTGGTCGCTTGGTTACTTGGTTACTCGGTTACAGACTATGACGGTACCGTCGAGCAAAAAAAAAAATTTAAATTGCTCACGTGTATTACGTAGACTTCTTTTTATTGTGGAGACTGTTAAAGATTGCAATGGTACTTATATATTTTTTTAAGGTAAGGATAAACGTTTAGCTATATATACTCATGTACGAGTGAAAATTTTAAATCTTTATTGTTAAGCTGTCTTTTTCTTATCAAAATCTCCTAAGAAATGCAATAGTAATTTTTGTTTTCTGCACATAACGTTATTTTTTTACAGAATTTTAGAATCTTCATATTTTTAACGGTTTAATGTTTTATTCATCTTAAATTTATATGATTTTATCATTTTACATGTATTTGTATTTTACAAATATTTTTGCTTATTTTAAATTTAAGGTAATTTTAAATTTATTCCAAGAATGCTCCAAAATTCAACGACGATCGAATAATAATCATGCCATTGTGAAATACGTAATCTCGTAATAGCTGTTGCAGGATCTATTATATAAAACTTGTGTCTCGTTACGTATAAAAAGTATGGCACATATTAATTTTTTAAGTGAGATAGCAATGATTTATGAGGCCATTTTTATTTTTTACACGAGTAGAACGTTTTTCTTATAAATGACCTCGTTAAAAGATCCCCTGGCTCTCTCTGTTCTTTTTCTCTTCTTCGCCATGCTCACATTTTGACTGCCCTAAAATTAATGGAAGACACACACGTACGTGCATTTTTATGTCATAAAGTTAATAAGAATTTATAATTATATTGCTGGACTCGGCAAAGTCAGCGTAAGAAAACGATGGCCGTCATTGTAGAAGTTACCCGTGTATAAATAATAGTCTTTTATTTTTATTATTTGCAAAAAGTCGAGTACAAGTAATAAATTTGTTCTTGTTTTCGATATATCCGGTTTTCAAAATGGACCAGTTTCATCGAAGGGCTTTTAATCGAACTTATTATAAATTTTTGCATCAGATATATAATTGTTTAGTTCAAAAAAGATTACAAATATTTTTCAGCAAAATGTGTCTAATCAGAAAGATTACTATATAAAGATTATTACTTCGTAAAAATTATTTTAATTGTGTTTATATATATATATATATATATATATATATATGTATGTATGTATATATATATTTTTATATATATACATTTATATATTTATATTTTTATGTATAATTAAGATTTTATGATTAAAGAAACTATTACATATTTTATGTGTGCTTTCTAATCTTATATTGTAACAAATTCTTGACTTATAAAATGCGAATCTTGCTTGCAAAGCTCACTGTTAAATTAAGATTACCCCTATGTAGTATGTAATTGCACTCTCAAGAATTGCATGCTGCATTACACGACGTAATACATAGTATGCAACAAGTGACTGTTACGTGTCGTAAACTATCGTTAATTTAAAAGAATTGGCGAATTCGAATCCAAGTAATTTCCACGAAAGGATAATTTCATATGGCGAATAAGACGTCCGCGTATAACAGCTCGACGTAAAACGAATTTTGCGCTGTCGATATGCACTTTTAACATCCGGGTATATGCTCGCCTCGCTTTAATGACGGGATTATATAAACTGTATCTTGATTGTCTGGACATGATTTGAATTATTCAAATATTAATTATTCCATAATGATAACGGTCGTAAATATCGTTAATATCAAAATTGCAAAACATTTCCTTTTTTTAAATCACTTCCTAATATTTTTATAGTCTCACGTATATAAGTTAATGCTTTACACGCCACCTTAATCGCATATTAATAGTAAATTTTCTTTCCAGCCAATGAAAGATAGTAGACAAAGCCCGATACGATTTGATATTATAAACTGTCATGATTTCTTTATATTATATCCAGTACAATACATATTTTATTTGAATATTAGTATATTTGTATTTTAATACGATTATTATAAATTAATTGTCTTCAAATGAGGGAGAAAGAGCGAGAGAGAGCGAGCAAGAGAGAGAGAGAGAGAGAGAGAGAGAGAGAGATGCATATACATAATTTCTGTAATTAATTATACATCTTGATATTATAAAATAAAAATTAATTTATTTCACTCACCGTTATAATGTACAACAGCGGGAGGGCAAGTTGTAGTCTACGCAAAATCTATGTAAAAACATCCAATTATACAAATGACAATATTCAAAATAACTACTATCTTAAAAAATAATTATTAATAAAAATAATGTGTAATAAAAGTTTTTTTTATTTACATAGATATATGTATAAAATAAAAATCGTATATAACTAAACAACTTTTTAATTTTTTAAATATATATAATATATATAAAAGTGTAATTCTCTTAAAAAGAATTAATATAAACAATTATAAATTTTAAATAATAATTAAATATTGTTAATATAAATAGTAATTATGTAAAATGGGAATTATATTATAGCGCAAAAATATAAACAAGTATAATTGATTTTACAACTAATAAATAATAAATTAAGTAAGTTATATAAATTATTTATTCTAGGATTGTTAGCCGTTGCAACGATATCTTGAACCTCATTTTTTGCTCTTTTCTTATTTACTTTGTTACTCTTGAATGATACTCATTCGCGAAAACATGAATAATCATAATCGCGCCCTAATCAGCAGAATATGACAATTACGCAGCACTTTGGACAATATTTCTGACATTAATCATAAGCAAAACATACTATATACAGCGACGGAAAAACAAGACAACTATGTAAGAAAACTGTGCTGCGAAAACTTTGCTCAGCACTTGATAATTACACTGTTATATTCGCACATCACACATATACTTTCGTTATAAAAATATATGTAATATTTCTATGAAAAATATACGCCCGCATCATAGAGAAATTTTATTATTATATATACTAACATAGGAAAAAAATTAAAATGAAAAATAAATATTCGCTGATTGTAGTATCGAAAATATAATAAATATCGACTCTTCGTACAACGGATCGATCAAACGGATCTCGAAAAATATGTGCTTCAACAAATTATGATGTATATGTATGTATATGTATATAATTACATATAAACGTAGAATTTACGCAATTGATAAATATTAAAACATAAGAACAATAGTAATAATTATTTTTTTAAATTAAATATGGTATCGATCTGTACCAACAACTTTACGCGAATCTAGTTAATTATTAGTTATATAAGTCACTAGAAAATGTATAATCTAAATCTTTAAATTGTGTGAATATTACAAGAATCACTGCATAAATTTCACGAAATATATGTGTTATTTTAAAAAATAATCGATATATACATGTCATGCTTTTTCGTTACTTGAATTAAATAGCCAATAGTCGCTACGACGATGCTTTTAAAACGCGAGCGTATAGTATTTATTACGGAAATGATCAAGCGCTGTAATAATCGCTAATTGTAATAATTGTAAGGAATAATCGTACGTCGAAGAATAAGACGACACAGCGGGCGGCTCTCGCTGCCTGCTTTCTCGAGTCTCACTGAATGACAAGGCCACGGCGCGGTATGTAAACAACAGCGCGCTAAACCGACGGCGAATGTCGTATGACGGTCGATATCGTCACAAAATATTTCGTAGGTTACAAAAACATGCGAAAATATCATACACTGAGTTTTTCAAACTCTGATTTGTATCTTGCTAGTCATATTAGTTACGTGCTACAACTCTGCTGTTGTGTTATACTGATGAATATTAAAATTAATTTGTATTTAATACATCGAGATAAGGGATTTATGAAAATTATATGTATAAAGTAAGGGAGAGAAAAGAGTCGAGGGATTAAAGTTTTTCTTAGCGTAATTATCAGTATATAAAAATTTGAATTTGCGAAATTATGTAATGTAAAATATTCGCAGTTAGATGGATCGTGTTTAGATATACAAACTTGCCATGCTGCACATGAATTTTGTATAAAACACGATAATGTTTTTTGACATTCAAAATAATTAACTCTCAAGATAGGTATTTGGACAATGACTAGTGATTTATTTAGAATGTTTGTCTATATATCTATTTATGGATAGAAAATTATTAGCATCACCTAACACTTTAACCCGTGTCTGCGCGAATAAAAATATTATTATCTTTTTGGTATATTTTAATTATTCTTTATAAGAGAATCTTAATAAGAACAGTATTCATAAATGTATCATATATGCTAATGCCATTCATATTTAATAGCGAGATATAATTGTTTTGTTCTTGCAGGCACGATAAATTGTTAACATGTGATCTCGACCATTTCAAAGTTATCTATTTGAATTTTTCAATATACACATGTGGAAATTTACTGAGGTCGATTAAAGCTACTGAATATGGAAACAAGATAAACTCATGGAATACTGCATATAATTTAAATGATGCATACTGAATGCCTAATACATAGATCAATATATTATTAAAAAAAAATTTTGTTTAAACTATGTACAATTATTTCTCACATAATAATATTGTGTGTTATACATCTTTACATATACATATTGTTTGTAACCAAAATTGAATAAATTTATAAGATTATTTCTAAATTTTGCATATGGGTATAAATATCAATATACAAAATATTCTATAGATAAATCTAAAAATATATAACATTATAAAATAATAAGAAAATTTTGTTCTCTGAAATAGTATCTAATAGTAGTCCTTAAAAAAAGGTTCTGCTTTTTTGCCTTACTGTTTGCAAATGCAAGAAGACAATCTTCGTCGAAAGAGAATCGGTAAAATTATTCAACTGGAGATCTCGATGAATTAATCGCGTTCCATGTGAAAAATAAGAAAATTAAGCGAGAAATTCGACAACGTAAATCAATATCGATTTACATCGGTTATGTCTCTTCTTTCGTGACGGTGACAAATACAAAATGCGCACGCGAGCGCTGTCACATGTGAACAAACAGACAGAGCGAACGATCGGGCGTATGTTCGCTCATTGGGATACAGACGACGATACGAGAGAGGGCAGTCGGTTATTTCAATATTACATCACGGAATGAGCGAGTGATTTGTATTTGTACGAAAATTACAACAGGATACTCTTTCAATATCTCCAGATGCACATGTAAATGAGAATGGACATCTGCGATGTACAAACAGTAGCATCCGTTCGTCACTTATTGTGACCGATGTTATACGTTATCAAAATGTTGTTTTACGTTATTTAATGTTAATGTACTGTTCAATTTTTTACTTCATTTATAGCAATAAAGTGTTTAGCATATTTTGAAGTTATAGGTTCGAATATAGCATTGATATTAATCTGAAAAATTCCATTATAATTCCACGCTGATTATTGAATCATAAAGAAATTGATTCTTTAGTGTCTCACTTGTTTTTATTTACACATTGAAAATTTAAGAACTAAAATATTCAGAATAAATCAACAATGTAATTCAAATATTATTTGTGTAATAAAAAATCAAAATATTATCTCTAAATTTTAAGTAACACAAGTAAAAAATATTTGCAGCTATATTATGCTATAAGTAAGTGATAACATAAAGACAAATGATGTAATAAAATTAGTAAATCTTTAATATTAATATTTATAATTATATTACTGATAACATAATTATCGATATCAAATCATACCGATATGTTTTTGAAATATTCACATCTCCCTTCCCCCTCTTTTCAGTGAGAGCGCAATGAGACCACATCCAAATATGGGAAAGAAAAATCTTTTTGGCGTTCGCGACAAACTCATGTGCGCCGTCGACTGGACTGGTTGCGCGCGAAGTTTTTTGGCCTGCTCGAAAAATAGATAAAAATGCGCAAATAAACGGCGGTCGCGGCTCAGGGACAACCGGTTGCCATCTTGCTTTCTTATATAAGTCCCTCCTTGGTCTTAAAGACGTTCCATCGCCATGCACTCGCTAACATTTGACTCGCCTTCGACTCTCTCGCTCTCTTCTTTCCTTATTTCTCCTTCAACCCCATATGCCCGTTTCTCTTTCTTACTTTTTCTTTCTCTTTCTCTCTCTCTTTTCCTCTCAATGCTACCACTATAATCGTTTCTTTCTCGTTCTTGTCTGCCCTCATGTGTGCACATCCTTTCCTTCTTCAATTTCCCCCTTTCTTCTCTCTGTTTGCCTCTCTCTCTCTCTCTCTCTCTCTCTCTCTCTCTCTCTCTCTCTCTTTCTCTCTTTTTCCTTTACTCCCTGACGCTATCTTTCTTCTTTGCTACCATCTTCTCGCTTTCGGATCTCTCGACTCGGTCACATTTTCAAACATACTCATCTTCGCCAGGGTCGGGCGATTGCAAACGCGGCCAGATTGAATTTACTGATGAAGGAAATGAGCGACTCGCTCTACGTGCATTTGAAATGAATTAGCAGTCAGTTACTTCCGTAATTTATTTATGTTAACAATCATAATTAAAGCTATTAGATTATAACGCGTAGATGAGACAGTCCTCTTCTTTGATTGTATCGCAGTAGTTTCGAGCTACAGAACTTTAAAGCTGCAAATGGTGCTTGTAAAATTCTTTAAATTACAACGAAATTAATTGAGTGACATTATGTATTAACAATAGTATGCAATAACTATAAAGACTTTAAATCTTTACATACTAAAAAGCGAAAGTTAAATCGTTTTTATAGTTAATTTCTAAAAAATAGATCAGACAAAAACGATTTATTGTAGAACTTTAGACAGGACCATATCTTATAATCAGTAATTTCTGAGAAGTAAATATCAGAAGGTGGGAAAAATGATGACCAACTCGTCGATCGATTATCTGTTACAAAATACTTAGAGATAATGAGAATGATATCTGGAGAAAGAGAGAGAGAGAGGGAGAGAGAGAGCGCGTGATGTGATTAAAATTATTAATAGTACATTAATAATTTTAATACCTTATAATTATTAAGAGCGAAAAAAAAAGTTAAAAAATAAAAATGCAAGATAAGTCAACTTAAAAGGAAAGAGATGAAGGGATGAATAAACGCATAAAATATATAATATATAATATGTAATAATATAATATAATATAATATAATATAATATAATATAAATAGGTATAAATTATAATAAATATATACAAATAATTATTATGTATATATATATATATATATATATATATATATATATATATATCTTCCATTGGTCATTGATCACATTTATATCGCGTATCTCTCTCTCTCACTCCCCCCCCCCCTCTCTCTCTCTCTCTCTCTCTTCCGCCAACGCTTTATTTTGAAAAAAATTATATACTTATTTCATAATTATAACTATGCGTTATAATCACATCTTTTAAAAAAGCTATTTTGTTATTTTGTATATTGTTATTTTGTATATTGTATAATCGATTTATTATAATTGTAATTGTTACAATATTATAAATTTATCAATATAGATATATAATTAATTACCAATATAATTAATGTTGGAACTTAAGTGAAAATATGTGTGTATGTAAAAATTTAAAACAATTTTAGAAATTATATGTACTTTTCTTATTATTTTACGTTTTTATTGTAAAACTTTTTTCTCTGAACACTTTCATTTTTAGTGTTAGAAATGCTCACCTATAGAAAAAAACTTGACAATGAGTATTATAAATATAATACTTTTCAATCTTTTAGAAAGAATCGAAAAAGCATATAAACAGTTACTAATTATTAACAATTAAGTGCTTTTTTTACATACTTTTATTTTTTCCTTGTTTTCTTGTTTGTACGCGTCATTATCTTTCCTATACCGCATATAATTAAATAATAGATATTTATATAATGTAATCTTAATTTCTATAGAATGATTTATTGTATCCACCGATTTTGATTAGAGAATAACATGTAACATACATGCTGTAAACAATTACTAAGTAATTACGAAATGATGCGTTGTCTCCGACTGCAGAGATTAATCATGCCATAGACACAAGAAACTGCAGGGCTGCATATTAGATTTTCTGTCAGGCAAACAGCAATTATTATTAAACTTAATTATTAGGGTACAATAAGGTTAATTGTGACACTAGAATAAATGCGACATTGTAATACTTCCTAATGACATACTTTAGAACGAATAAAGTTCCAACTCTAAAAGTGAAATTGTTCAGGAGAAAGCTTAAAAGACTTCAAGTAGTACGGGGAGGAAGTGATAAATATTATTTCAGATGTATAAAAAAAATTATATAAATGATAATAATATTTTATAAGTCAATTGCATATTGTAATCTTTTTATTTCTCTCTCTGTCTCTTTCTACTCTCCAATAACTCTACTCTCTAATAACAACTAGAGTTTACGTTACAAGCTGAGAGTTTTCGAATATTACTACGCAAGGACCAAATCATAGATCTTAGCACGATTAAGACACGTCCCGGTAAATAAATTGTTTAGCGCAGACACGTTGTTCGACGGTATTTTTCAACGTTCTAGGTTACAAGGTAAGTTACCGCGGTTAGCAACACTTGACTCCATGGTGCAAGGTTACGGTAGACGGACTCTATCTCCTGTTTGAAGACATAACTATATACAGGGTGATATCATGAAAAGAGCGACTTCAATTAAAAAAAATTGATTTATTCATTATGAATTAAATGTAAATAGAATTAATTATTAATTTTGTGATTTTTATTACAGCATAAAAGTTTGTAATATATTAAATTTAATGTATGTAGTATGTTGCAAACCAATATTTAAATTTATTTATAATTTAATATGATATAATATGAATTTTGATATACATATTATTATAGGTATATTGTAGAATAAAATATTGTATTTCCAATATTTTCTTAAATAGTTCTTAAAGAAATCTTTTCTTAAATAGAATTAAGTAGAAATAAATTCTTTTTACACTATTATCTTCAAAATATTTATGTTTAAATTATCATTCAGATAATTGAATTATTTCACATATAAAGGTAAACAACGTAACATAAAAAAATAATATAATATTATTTTGTGTTTCTTAATTAAACTATCGAATAAAGTTGACTGAGAAATAATTATTTCTTTATCTTTTCCTACATAATAGCACTGACAAAGAATGTTAGTTAATTATCTTATATTATGATAATGATTTTTGCAAACTGCGCTAATTACGATTCAAAAACAAATTTACAATACATTTTATGCCATATTTATTAATGAGATATTACAAATATCCGTTATCATAGGCCAAAATGTCATAAAGAATTAATGCAGTTATCCAAAAATTTTATCTTTGTTTACAATTTAAATTTATTTACATGCATGTTATTGAGAGAGATGTAAGTAATTTAAATATACGTATTTCAACTAACATCTAAAGAAACAAACTTAGCTCTACTTCCTTTGATACTTTCAATATTTTTACTAGCGTAGAAGATAAAAGAAATGTAGAAACGTTTCTCAAAAAACAACATCACTGTATATATAAGTCACCATGTATATTCTGGTTCCTCGTTTGTCAGCGTGTGCGTTGCTTGCAAGAAAGCACAGGGGAAGACGAAGGAGGATGGATGTTCTGTGATAAAGAAGAAGAATACGTGCATGCAAGCGACGAAGATGAAAGAAGAGAAAGAAAAGGAAAGACAGAAAACAGGAGAAGAGAAAAGAAAAGAAAAGAAAAGGATTGACAGATGAACACAGACAAAGACAGGATTTTCTACACACAAGTGTATCGGTGCATCGCAGTCATGCTACACTTGCTACTAAAACATGTAAGCTTATCAATAGCACGTCAAAGACGAAAAAAGTATAATATTGCGATATACTAGTATCAAGCGTATCTCTATACTGTTTTTCTCTTTCCTTCTTTAAGATAAATGATATCAAAGCAGTTTGCGTCATGTGCGACACTTAATCATTCAGTTATTTATCATAGCCTGATGAAAATATGCATTTGTATGATACAATTCATGAATTTTCTTCAGTAACATTTTGTTCTTCACTTTATAATTTGTTCTCAAATAATTATATATTTTAATTTTATCTCTTTTGAATTAAAAAATTATAAAATTCAAACTTAGAGAAATTACAAAATAAAAATATTTCGATGAAATACTGATTGATAATTGAGATTATTAAATTTCCAGTTTGAATAATATATTGAAAATAAAATATTTTATTTCTTTATGTAACTTACACAAATTAATCGAGGAGATATACAGATTTGCAATGTATAATATTTTCCACAGTTTCAATAATGAAAAGATTAATATCTTTTGAATGTTATAAATATATGTGTATTAGAAACAATTGCGTTTATATTTCAGTAACGTCATATCAATAATGATGACTAAAAATTATTAATTCACTTACAAAAATTATAATAATTTAATTTCCACTTTATTTACTTGCGAAAAATATGTATAAATGCGCTATCACACATTATTAACATGTTAAGCATGCTTAATTATTCGGTTTTCTAAATATTTTACAATCTAATTTATAATCCATGTGTATAGAAGTAAAACTTTCCGATTAGCTAATTTAATCAGAATGTCTTGTAGCCATAGGTCGCGCGTAGACACGCACGTATCTATAATACACCTCGTACAACCGCGGGTCATAGGAATAGTGCAATTAATGTATAACGGATTCTCTTTAAACTTATCGATAAATCTAACGAGAGAGAGAGAAAGAAAAATTTCATTAAAATTCCAATTGAAATATTCACGGAAGATGCGGATTCATCTATAAAAAAAACGTGGGAAAGTACATAGCGACAACGACTATTGAACGTCTGGTATACGTTAACAATAAGTGTACGAAAAACAAATTATTTTGATATTAATATTTAATATTAATTAATGCAATATACCTTTTTTTAACAAAGAAATAATACAGAATATATAAAGCTTTACAATTTTGTATCAAAACTTCTTTTATTAGTTCTTGTTGATTTGAGATGAACGGTTTAAACAGTAGGACACTGAATCTTTTTGCGAGGAATACGTATCTTCGCGACAGTTTCGAGATTAATATCAACGAGATGACAAATAATAGCACGTCGCGAGCGCCGCGCATAAATCTCGCTTGATGTAATGATATATTTCCCTCCTTACAAGAGGAAATCCATGTAAAAATACGCGATAATATATATCTTGTAAGTACAAGTAGAAATACAATATTTTCAAAAATATCAATTTAATAATTATTTTTATTTATTAATTTTATGTTTTTATAAAACTTTATAGATATTATTATAGAAAAAATATTACCTCTTATTAATTTTAAAAAATTCAAATTTTATCTGACTAGACGTCATTGTGCGATGGATTAGCACAGCTCATTCTGAAGACTTCGTATCAAATGTTCCTTGAGAACAAGGCTGTCGCCATTTAACACGCAAGGGAGCGATGTACTCGACAAGGACGGCCTCATGTTTTCATAAACTCTATTAATGAAATGCACGCGAAATATTCCCTCTCTTTCGTGCGTGTACCTCTCTCTTTATATAGTTCGTCAGTGCGTCATTGAGGAAACAAGGCAGACATTCGTTGAATTCGCGCACTATTTCCAACGAACGGACAGAACAATGCGTTCCTTTTCTTATGTCGTATTTAAGCGCATATTAAGTATACTACTTAAATGTCTGTCAGAAGGAGAGTCTGTTCCAATAATAAATTAACTCTAGAATTAAATATACACAATTCTTTATATTATTATATATCATATATTATTCCATGTATTATTTTAATATTTTATTTAATTGAAATGTATTGCTATATCTCGATACTTTTATCAAAGAAAAATCGATCAACTGAGTTCTGTAGATAAGATATATAGTTCAGAAATATCTAGTTAATTAGTTTAACTATAATAAAAGTGTTTATTATAATAAAAGCAATAAAAACGCGTTAGAAATCATAATGGTTCGATCTTATAATGATTCCGTTAATGAGAAATCCATTCGTGAAATGTTTCCGTGCCAACGATATAATTACTGAATACATGCTTAATCGTTCTTTATTGCAGACAGTGCGCAGAGTACTGAAATCGTTGCTAGCTATTTCAAGCGAAAGCAACGAAAACCATGTAGGCGTGTTCGATCGCAATTTATTTTGGCATAGATATAAACGTTTATCGAAGTGCGAGCATACACGAACGTGCTAGCGATTTCTTAATAGCGTCTTAATTTTTGCTTCGATGCATTCTAATGCAATTCACTGGTGTATTGGCAAGCGACTTGATAAACAGTTCGCGTCGTTAAAATTGTTGATCTCACAGCTGACATAAGACGCTTTACTTATGTAAAAGATCTGGCAGATTGCGCAATTTATAAATAAATTATTAAATTTGTTACATAAAATAGATATCAGAATTCATGTTTGTGGATATTAATTGTAAGTTTCGATGTGATAAGAATTTGATATAATTATGATAATGCCAAGATGAAGAACATTCTGGACACTTCGCATAATGCGATTTGAAAAATATCGAAACGTATCTGACGAAAATTATAGATAGCTGATATTTTCTGCTTAATAGTACTTGTATTAATTTCTTTAATTATTTGTACACACACAATAACGCACAATATAACTTATCGATTTAATAATGAATCGACGACAATTAATGACACGTCAAAATGGACACTTCTGTCAGAGTCACGTTGGTTTGAAAGAGCTTGTGCATTCCACTTAATTATAATAACAATAGTATCAGGATGACTAAAATAAAAGTGACAATAAGATTCGTGTCGACTTCATCGGCTCACTTCGTTGGCGGTATAATAACAAGATAATGAAGCTTACCATATTAAACAACATGCGATAAGGCATACAGACGATAAGACAAGATAAGAATGAATCTCTCGAACGAGCGATGGGACTCAACGTGTTGGTATAAATGCGACCATAAATGCATCCTAATGCTAGCACAAAGATATAAAAATAATTTTTTTAAATTATATATTGTATCTTATTTGACTTATTGTTAATTATATCAAGTTATTTTATGAAATAAATATTAAAATTAACTTGTGCACTGTGATACATTATTGGCATTTATTGAAATATATCACAAGTGATAATGGCAAGAGTTTGTTAGCTATGTTAAATGATAAATATTTAGAATTTAGAGACACGTGTAATTATTTCTAATTAATTAAAATATATGAATCTAATTTTGTGTAAAAATGCGAACGCGTATTTTTTCAATTTTTTTCTCTATTAATTTTATGTATAAAAATAATCCATGTAATTATGTGATTATAAAAAATATATCTTTTTAGCGCAACATTTTTTTAAATTCAATACAAGCAATCTTAATTAACACTATAAATAATATGTAAAAAGTATCATATTTTTTTAGTGATATTTTTTAAATATTTTTCAACGCAACTAATCTTAATTAACATCACTTCTGTAAATAAGACTTCTTTTCTTTACTTTATATATGTTTTGAATAACTTCGGATCAAACGAGCAAGGTCAACTGTGTAAATCATTTTTAATTATACATTACATTATATATTATAAGTACGTAATGTTACTTAGCCACCATTTTGCCGTACAGTGTAGATTAAAATATGCAAGCAAATACACGAGGGCATATTATACATATAATGATGTGATGGGATAAAAAATGTGTGTTTCCTTAAATGTCCTTTGTAGTTTGGACTCACTTATTATGCAAACGCAGATGAATTGGATAGAAGTGTATATAGGTGTAAACATTAATAACGATGAAATTAAAATTTAAAAAATGACAATCACCGACGAAAATTGTTTCTTGTTGTGTAATACCGGATATTTTAGAACCATATTTAGAAGTAGTGTTTTTTGTTATGATAAAGTTATCTAGAGAATTATTGAGAAAAAGCAATCTTATCTCTTATTTTTATCTAGATATAATAATAGAATATGTTATTTATATCTTTATCTTGAATGGAGAAAAATATTATCTGCCTTAAATTATTTAAGGCGCTTTATAATTCGTTCTTTAATATGTTGGATTCTTACATTTAGTCCCAACGAAGAACTAAAGATAAGAAATAGAACTAATGATATCCAATCATGTTAAAGAAGCATTAAGTATTTACTATTATGTATTGTATTATACTGTATTATATACTCTTTTTAATATTTAATATTATAAAATATTGCACTTTTTACTACATAATATGAGTGATACATAACAACGGAAGATTTTAAGACTGTTAAATGCGTGATGCGGATTCAGATTTTTATAATCTTTGATCGTTCGTTGCAAGCGTAACGTGTTGAATATGCCTCGGAAAATTGTGAAAATAAATTTTACAATCCGTTTTAAAAAAATACGTGATTGTACGTTAACCAACTTATTTATTGTCTGCGTAGAATGGGCATCAAATATTGATTGGAGAACAAGCTAATGTGTCCAAGCACTTGAGGTTCTAATTAGTCCTAATTGACTGAGGAAATAACACATAAGTGTTGCAGCAAATACAATCGAGATGAAACATTGCTTTTCTCGAGAAGTTGCGTTCGAGTTAGGAACCTGTTAAAAGAACTCTAAAGTTAACTTTAAAGTTAAGTTTTATTTATGTAACACATAGTATGAACGAGTATGAACATACTCTTTCTCTATCTCTCTCTCTCTCTCTCTCTCTCTCTCTATATATATATATATATATATATATATATATATATATATATATATATATATATATCAAATGCTACAAAGCCACAGAAAATCAACTCTATTTAAGTTTGAGAACTCTAGATGATATAAAGAGACAACTCGAATTTTTCCATGATAATAACGAAGAATGGAATATTTTGCACTGTACGAGAACTCGAATACACATGCAGCTCAGGCGCGATCAAAGTGCAATTTTGCGTTGAGCTAGCAAACCGTGACGTGTCCGGTTTTGCCGGCAAAATTTTCAGCGTCGAGGCATATTTTTACAATCGCGTGTTTACAGAATAAATTTGCATAGGGTTAATGCGTGTTGAGAGGAATTCCCTGCGCTTAGAGCGCAACGCAGTCGGGGAGTGGCAAAACGTCTTTGTGTCTCGATATCATATTCTCGGGTTGCTGGCCGTTAATTTACATATAACAAAAGAGAGCAAGGTACTGGCAGAAGGCCTTGGTGAGCCGCGATGCAAGCCGGGCTGCTGTATTTTGAGCTCGGCGCTTGTGTTTGCGCTGGAGAACGCATCTCGTGGATATTCGCCTCTTTACGAGAGCAGTAAACTCATCAAAACTAAACATAATGAGAATAATACCAGATTTTTCAATAATTTAATAAACACAATTTTTTATTGATTTTATAACAATTATTAAATCTGTAAAAAATTATTGCCATATCTTTTAGCAATTTTATAATTATTTATTACTTTTATTGCTAGAAAATGTTGCACATTCATTCTCTTATAAGTTTAAGAATATTAAAGAATAATTTTGGAAAAAATGTTTAAATTTATATTCAAGAAATGAGAGAGAGAGAGAGAGAGAGAGAGAGAGAGAGAGAGAGAGAAAGAGAGAAGGATAACAAAATTATATTTCTTGCTATGTATTTACATATACACCTGACTTTATCAATAGTAATAAATTTATGAAGAAAATGTTGTCTATTTGTGCTACATTTGAGTCGAATGAATACCTGCGTTGTATGCAATGAGTAGAAAAACTAGATTAAATCAAGTTGCATAAATATACAATAAACAAGAACTATTTGCATTTGGTTTTCCTTTATTTTGTAATGCAAATTTCGTTTTTAACGTTCGTTTGCAGATATTTGATATAGTGCCAGCACAATTTTTCTACTAATCGATGCACGAGTATTCACGGACACGCTCCAGTAATTCATTATCCACGCTATGTTATGACGATAAACTTTCGCGTCACGGTTTCATAACCGCTTCGGGGGCCAGATTATGGATGAATGACTTAATTTTATGTAATCGTCGAAGCGTTGTAATAAATACGAAAAGTAAATGACAAATGTAATGTCGGAAAAGTCTTTTTCAACAGAGAAACAAATCTCGAAAAATTTCGTTGCAATGTCAAATCAATATAAAAAATTACAAAGATTGACTTTACCTTGGTACATATTATATGTTATGTTAATTATAACATAAACAATCTACACTAAATATGAAAAAATTGAATGAAAAATAAAACACAGCGCAAAGATTTAAAAATACAACAATAAAGCAAAAAAGATATTTATTTAAAAATGATTTCTGTAATGAAAGATACGAAGTAATAAAGCAAAGTAATAATACGATAATTCTCGCGTATCTAATTCTACTTAATGATGAACAAAATGAAAAAAAAAAAAAAAAAAAAACAGAAATTACCCTCAAAGGAAATAGGTTCAGCTGCAAATGTCAATGTCTTTAAATTTGAAAGTTAATTAGATGCGAGATGCTGTAAAACAAATAAGCGTATTCACTCCAATAATACTAATTATACTTTTAAATCCATGTAGATATTAAACACTATGTGTTTTATCATTGCCATTCGTGTGATCCTTACACGGAGTTTCATTACAGATAAAACGGCATTAGCATAATATAATGCGTTTATAACTTTGCCATATGGTTATTATTTCGTATAAGATCAAAACACGAAGACTGATTTTATTTCCTTAAATCCATAATTAATGTCTATGCGCGGAGAAGATTATTTATGATGCTGCTTATTATGTATATTGATTCTCGTAATATGTGTCTTTAATATCTACTTTTGTTATCTACATTGAAAAGTAACATATTTCTTTGGATAATTTATTAAAACAATAAAAGGAGGAGACACTCATACTATTATTATGTATTAACTATGAATAATGTATTTAATAAAACAGATATTTCTATATCTGTGTATAATTGTGGAATTGTGACTGTTTGTTTTATATTATATAAATCATTATGATAATTTAATGTTTAGTGAAATTAATTTATATGTAATATAAAATTATTTCATTCTTTTTGTAATTATTAATAGAGAAATTTTGCAAGCAATTAATTTTTATTAATCTGTGTATTTCTTCCATTTACATATAACTGAGATTTTTAAAATTTTACAATAGTATTTATGACAGGAAGTGCTTAAAATTTACAAAATTTACAGAGCATCACGAGGCGATTATTTTTAACAGTGTACATAAAGCAGAGTTTCATCTGAGAAGTTCAACTTGTTTCGAAGAAATATTGCAATTCAAATTATCATCTCTCTATTTTACGACTGACTACAGAGAATGACGAAAAAAATAAGTGAAGATAGCGCAAAATGCCGCGCAAATGCATTTCTATTTTATCGTCGCAACATCAGGATTATTATCGGAATGTTTCTGGTAAAGTCGAGTATCAAGTAAGACCGCATATATTGCAGCTATTAAAAATTGCATTCCCGGTGTTATAATCTTTTGAATTGTTTTACGTGTACTTTAATGCCTCGATGAACGGATGATATGCTTCATGTCAGAAAATCTTAAAAGGCAAAGAATTCTTCAGGATTAAGTAGATATCCGTGTGTCATGTAGCTAGACATTCCGAGACTAACGTGTTATGTATAATATTTGCATTGCAGGATGATATTATATATTTGCAGATTGCAGATATTCGGATTATGAGTTTCTACAATCGCGTTCCTATTAATATTGGTTAATATAATCAAAACTTTTCACTATAATAGATATGAGATGTGTAATTTTATATATTTCCATAGGGAAATATATAAACACATTGAGTTTTCTATTAAATATATAAAATTGCACTATTAAATTTTCGTTATTAAATATATAAAATTACATTATTAAATTGAGTAAATTTAATTATATTTTGATTAAACAATTTAATCTCTTTAAATTAATTATAATATATTTATTATAATTCGTATTATAATTAATTTAAAGAGATTAAATTTATTAATTTGTCCTTTTAATTAATTGTATTTAATTTAATTAATTCAACATAGTTAGCTTACTATGTGAAACTTTTATTGAAATAATTGTGTTTTAATTATAATGTAAATTTTTTAAATATTTTATATCTTTTCTTAAAAACAAATATCTTTGGTTTTTGATATTTTTTCTCTCTTTCTCTCAGACTTTTTTGCGAATAAGCATTAGCTGCAAAAACCTGTTAGATGATTACTATTCGTCATGTAATAATGTAGCGGAGATGATACAAAGTGAAATCGGTCGCGGTAAATGAAAATGACTGGTACTTGCATTACGCTAGACTGTATGCGACGAGTTTAATCACGTCTATGATTCTAATAATGTATTTATTGCGTCGAAAGGGAGTACGACTAATGTATTTTTGATTGTCACCAGTATTTTTCCACTGAATAGATCACAATATCCGATAATATGATAAGTATATAAGTTGATCAATAAACGAGACGACTTTGTTTAACAGATCAAAAAAGGAAAATATATGATGATAACGAAGACTTTCGGTTCACCGGAAAAGCGCTTTCCTTTCTCAACACACACATTCTACTGTGTATGTATATATGTATGGCGCAAACACACGATTTATAGATATTCTATACTTTATTAGAGAGATTACATTTTATCGTAAGATATCCGATTTCCAAGGGATAGTTTTATTAGTATTTGAAATTTTTCAATGGATTTCTCTTTTAGATAACTTTTTCATATCGCTTATCAAACATATCTAAATCACGTAGAACTAATAATATATGCTTGCGTAAATCAACGACTAAATAAAGAATCATTAAATAAAATAAGTAAACGATTTCAATATTTATCGTTGAATATTTTATTTTTTAAAATAAATGACTAGCAGATATCAACTAGAATTGAAGCTTATATAAAAAAAGAAGAATATTAAAACAGAAGAATATTAAAACAGCACTATTAAAATAATAAGTTTACATCTTTCTAGGCTCATTTTCATATTGTAAAAATATTTATTTTAAAGAAATATGTCCAAATCTCATTACAAATATTAACTGATTTTATGTATTTTGTTGTGTATTAAAGATAAAGTATATTATTCCTGCAATAATGTATTTAAAATTTAATGTTATTATATTTACATTTTTAAAAGATGACAATTATTTTATACGATGGCAGAAGATAATGATAATTAATATCACAATAACTGATAATATATTACTACATTTATTATATTCGTTTACATTAAAATGTAAAGAATACTATGCAGCATTACTTTTTACGTTTGTATATGTATAGTCACTATGTACATTTGATGTTTCCGGTGAATTTTCCCCTCGATGTCTGCATGACACTCGTCGTGCCTTATACTCATTACATTGCCCTAGACATTTATGGCACTGCATCAACACCTTTAAAAAAAAATCGCGGCGATAAAATCTAAGACATCTTTGAAAGCCAAAGTTAGAAGTTAACATGACACATATAATTGCCATAGTTCTTACGTCTTTTGCATAATTTTCTTATTTGCGTATATATTGCAGCTTGAAATCCAGGATGTAATACATTTCCTAGATTACATTGTGTGTTCACATACTTTAGTTTATTTTATTTAAATTAAATAATAACATTATTTTTTTATACAATTACAAGGCGATTCTTTTCATTCGACTTTCTCTCTATACCAAAGGTGATTCGACAGAATCTTTCCAAAAATATAACGTAACATTCTACGAGAGGATCGGTAGGTAAATAAGTTCTGAAGAAATTTATTTGGATACTGATACAAATCTGCGTTATAGAAACTTGAGAAACTAGATATGGAAACTAGATAAACTAGATAGTACGAAAAAAATGTGGTATAAAAAAAGCGCTTGCACTTCTTTTTACACTATCAATAAGAGATACATATATCCGCTGCAGGCTTTCGTTCGTAAAATCGAATACGACGGCATCGAGGCGCCTCTTCATCGAAGAAGAGAAGAAAGTCCGTCGAGATAAGTGGCGCGTACAGCTTTCGAAAGCGAAAGTCTTTACCGTGCGCTTTCTCGCGCACGTTCACGCGACAAAAACACTGGGCACAACCGGATGTCGTAGCCCTGGCCACGAAAATTTGCCAGGCTTCTCTTTCTCTCTCTTGCTGCCTCTCTCTCTCTCTCTCTCTCTCTCTCTCTCTCTCTCTTTTACTCTCTCTTGTTCCCTCGGCCTGCCGGCCTTGACGAGTTTCGCGGCTCCCAGTTCTATTTTCAAATGTGCCCATTGCCTCGCGATGTGATGCGTTCAGCGAGAAAAAGTGCGTTCGTCTTTCTCGCATCCTGTACGTTTAATAAGCGAGATTGCTCCAGATGTGCTCTGAAATACATAAATTAATACTACATGACAAGTTTAACAACTTGAATTTCAATCTTGCAAATCTTTCTTTCTAAATCTGGAAAATTCCTCCAGATAATATATTTCTCCGATAATTTTATTAAATTTCAGAATTTTTGTAATATTAAAAAAAGTAGTTAAATGTGTCGGAGCAATTTTTCTGCATTTGAATTTTCAACCAAAGAAAATTTTAATTTTTTGTTTATATTTTAAATGAGAAAAGAAAGTAGCAGAGAGAAAAAAAAATTGCTTTAATATTATTAAGTAGGCAAATCATATTACCTGCTTCATGTAGCGATTTCATTGTTAATTTTCTTTTTTTAGTTTTAAAATAATTTCGATAGGGTAAACTCGGGTAAAATGGCCATAGTTTTTTAAAATATAAAAAACATACTTTTATTTTTGTTATTTTTTAATAGTGTTTGGCATATTATCTTCACTGAAGCTTAAATTACGTAATATTACTGACATTAAAAGAAAAATATTTAATAGAAATTTTATATTATCAAAATAGTACAACATAAGCATTGGCCATCTTACCAAACTTTTAAGGAAAAGATGACCATAGTGATGGAAATATGGCCATAATATTTATAAAAAAATAGTGAAACGAAAATAAAAATTATAGGTCATATAACAATTTTCATATCTTTATAATATGTTTAACGTCGATTACGATAGCTTAACTGTAATTTATTCGACGTTATAACAGTTTTTAGTGGACAAATGAAAAACTTCGCATGTAGTCAAAAGTAAAAATATGATATAAGATTCACAATATCGTTATTGCGAATAATGTATGCACATAAACTACTGTAAATATCGATTATCTTTGATAATGACTAAAAAAGTGCACTATGTATTATTGAAAAAATTACAGCCTATGGCCATCTTTTTCGTATGACATCGTACCCTAATTTACCCTATGTATTTTGATAAAACTGTGTTTAATACACAGAGAATTGTATGGCGATTGCATATTTAAATCCTGCTTTTGTTTTAGCGTTTTGCACGTTTAATGCTATTGCCAAATAATATTTACGAGTTTGACAGCGCGCTATAATGCTTTTTAGGTTGCGCGTTTACATGCTCCCGCGCATGATGGCGGGAATCGAGATTAAAGTTCGGACTGGTGGATTTAATTGGATAGTCGGAGTAGTGGGAGCGCGCAGTAACGAGGAGGTAATTAAGCAATTATCGTAGTAGCAGCACTCTGCTTCTTCTGGACAGTCGGCTCCGCGGACATTCATTGCGCCGACTTTAGAATTACAATAACAAACCCGGGAAATCACGAAACCGGGGAAATTTCGCTGCTCGGTTTCACTCCCCGTGCTCGATTTTACGAATCAAGGCCTTTGACAACCTTTCATCGACAATAAAAAGCGTTTCTTACATCTGGTCACATTTTAGTATATATATATGTATATAATTTACGAAGTTTTTACGACATAGATTTGTACTAAAATAAATTTCTTGAGACTTTATTTAGCTATATATCTTTAAAAAATATATTAGACTTTTACATTAAAAATATAACAGAGACGCGTGTATAAAAATAATAATTATAAATTACATTACTAAAGTCGTTTATAGATATTTCGACATATAAAAAATCTCGAGCCTCTTATGATTTAACATTGTTGGTAACATTTACTGAGATTTCAAAAGCATTTTTTGGTAATTGTAGTCAAAGCATTAGAAAAGAATATGAAAATGCAAACGTATTAAATCATATAATACAATATATGAGAAAGTTTGAAAAGATCGGTAAATCGAGAAGCACAATAACGTCGGTGGGAATAAGTGGCTGAAGAGTATCGAAGCGCGTATAATACCTCATAGTCGCGTCTGAAAAGGAAACCGCGCGCCGTGTAAAGGCAAAACATCCAAAGGCCACCGAGTATAGGTTCGCCAAGTGCCTCTCCTCCTCGGTGCGTGCACCGCAGGACAAGAGGTACAATATCGTGCACTACGGTCTGAAAAAGTCGTAACACGCGTGGGCAAACAACAGCAGCAACAACCGCCGTGTACGTGCGTGCGTGCATGCGTGCGGAATTACCTATGTACGTGCCATGGAGAATTTCATGGCGCGATGTCCGCGAGGCAAATGCGGGAGCACGTGAGATCGTATTTCGTACGAGGAGAAGAGCGCGTCCGCATCGAGTTTAGCCGCAAGCTTGCGAAAACGGTTAACACTTTGCGGTGGCGAACGTCTTGCTGCGAGTTACTGCGTGTATATATATATATATATATATATATATATATATATATATATGTATATATAACCCATTCTTATACCCTTAAGAAATCTTTGGGATTTGTAATGGGGTTTGTGGCGAATAGAGTATTTAAAGTTCTTTAAATCTATAATTTTAAAATAAAGGATGTAGAAAAATAGTAATATTTATAATCGTGCTAATTATATGTATATGAGATTTTTGAAGAGTATTTTTCATTGAAGTGTGATATAATTTTTATGTATTTAATTAGATTTTTTAGAGTAAACATGTGCGTCTCTTGAACGCCAGATAAAACGTATCGCTCATCAAGTGTATCTGTCAAGATAAAATTTTATTTACATTGCGTATTTACGTTCGAGATAATAAAACGAAGTATCGTGGCGTTGGTGATGATCTGGTGCGCGTTGGCGTTTCTTACCTGATCGGAATAGAAACATTACAACGTTCGAGAACAGTACCGGAGCGTGTGCGAATTTGTAGGCTCCCAGGAAGACTATAATTACACTTCCTACCGCGTGTAATGCGAATCGCGTGTAAATGAAGAATCAAGAATGAGTCACTTAGTTTGCAGAAATTGAAGCAACTTCGTTAGTAGCTTTTGCTCGGAACTGTCTTAATGTATAACTCGTTCTCGCTCGTTACAAATGATCTTAATGTCTTCACATCTCGTTAATGATATAGCTAGTACTAAACTCAAACAAAAAGCGTAAATATGTAACAATTTTTTTCTATTAATAATAACTACTACTAATCAATTAGCTAATTTTTTATGGTCGTTTGATCAATTTCGTATATATTTGTTTCTATCAAAACCAAAAATCAACGAGCTTTTTAATTTGTTTGCTATTTAATTCATTTTAATTATATAATATCTTTAAATCTCTCTCTCTCTCTCTCTCTCTCTCTCTCTCTCTCTGAGAAATTGATTTTCACTTTTGTAAATATTATTTACTTCCTTTTGTAAGAAAAATTTGTTCGTACAGATACTCTGTTGTTGAAAAATATATTAATTTCCTTCCAGGATTTTCTTATATTTAATGATCGATAATTATATTAATAACGTAGGTCATAGATAACAGTAAAATAATTTTACTCAGGTCAGCCGGTTTAGCCGGTGGCTATAACAGTCGGATATTTATCAAAATTTATCCACTATCTCGGCAATATTTTATCGTAAAATAATGCTTCTTAAAACGGATTTTCCATTCCTGCAATGAAACGCGTGAGGCCGGACATGAGTATTTCTCTTCAGGCAAGAAACATGCGTGGGCGTATACGATCGTTGGAAAAATAGATCCGCGTACGCACTCGTAGAAAGCTAAAAATACAATGAGGCTGCCGACTACACAACATCGATCGGTGCGCGAAACTTCAGCCTCGCCCGTATGTTCTCGATTGAAGCGTAATCTCTTCCGCTTCCATATACGGTGAGTGCAAAGTAGTTTAATCTCTTACAGAAGGCCGATCATTGAATTTATTTTTGACGGCGCTTATAACCGCGCCGTATATAAAATTGATGGGCATGACTTTGATTCGCTCGAGTGCGTCAAAACATAGCGGTTTGAGACGCTATTATAATTGTAAATACCTCGATTTTCCAGACACCTATCGACGTTAATGATCCTTATTCTCTAAGTGCAATTACACTGTCTATTTACGCGTCCTACATTCGTTTGTTAACCGCTGAGGTAAATACATATTATTGATCGGCCGTCATCAATATAAGGAAGCAATCTTTTCCTTTTAGTATTGCGCTATATTAGTTGCACAATGAATGCAATATATCAATCTGCATGCTTCAATTAGTTTGAAACGCTCGATAATTGCGGCGATTGTAAATCAACTTTATATCAGCACATTTGGTACCGGAAGAACTGTCTATGCGTTCATTGTTTCTTCACAATTTATAGCTAACAAGCATTTGCTATCGATATTTATTACAATATGCTACAACAATGCGTGACAATAAATTTATAAAAATTGCATTTTTATTGCACTTTCTACAATATTTGAAAGTTATTTTAAATACCTTACATAATCATACTAAACATAACATATGCACTTCATGAATATGTGATTACAATTGAAAGTTTTTGAAAATATTAATATCGAAAAGCTTTCAGATATTTTTCTTTAAACCCGAAATTTCTAAAAATATTTTAGTATAGCGATTATATATATGAATATAAAGAGTGACATGATAATAATAATAATAATAATATTTAAACAGAATCGACGAGTAGGCAGCCGGTGATATTTTTAAATAATTAAATAATTAAATAAAAGATAAAAAAAGAAGCTATACATATGGAGATAAGGTCGTGAATTCGTCTGTAGTTTCCAAACTGAAATCGTGTGTCTTCCGACCAAGATAAAAAATATCCAAAAGTGCAAAAATATATTTGCACACATGAGTCGTTAGGTGAGCTCGTTGATTGCAACCGCTATAAATCGGCTTTGCACGCGGGGTCAACTGAACCCCGGAAGACGCAGCCTCGTCGGGTGGGGATTAAGGTGAGGCCACGATGTACAAGCGAATGTAGCGGACATAATAAAAGTCAGTTACGGCGTTCGCCGAGGAAACCAGCCGGAGACGTTCCTTGATCGTTCTCCAAAAGGTGCCAGTCGCGCGTCACGGAGGTCGCGTTCCTTATGCCGGGTTCTGCGGGCGTCGTGATGACCTTGAGGCCAGTTTCCCTGTTCCGCATTCTAAAAATATTTAGTCGTACAGATAGACGTACGGTTTAAATCGACAGGATAAACGAACTGGGCTACTATGTGTTTTAGGATCATAGATTGGAAAAATAATTACATTCCAATTTGCGTTTCTCTGTAAGATGATCTCATCGACTTTCCATGAAAATCAAGAATAAAGATAGAATCCATTTAAAAATAATTAAATGCTATAAGCCAACGAAATTTTAGCGTGCTAGTACAAATACAAGTAAAAAATAATTCTGTACAATAAAATAAAAAAAATATATAGATTTAAAATGTGTAATAAAATATATAGTTTATATGTATATAAAATATAGATAAAATATAAATAAAATATACAATTCTGTTTAATAAAATAAAAAATATATACATTTCAAAATATGTATAAAATATAGATAAAATATAAATAAAATATGCAATGCATTCTGTATGATAAAATAAAAAAAATATATAGTTTCAAAATATGTATATAAAATATAGATTTTATACGTGTATATACATATAAAATAATTTTTGAATTGCCGGAGTTTGATAAATCGTAAAGAAATCAAGTAATTGAGAGAAATTAAAAAAAAATATTAATGAAATCAAATAATCTGTTCAATAATGATTATATGCTGTCATAAAACAGTGTAAGAAATTTTTGGTCACCTATGTATATATAATATTATTCGGCATTCTTGCGCATTCTCACCCATAACACTGTGCAACACGTTCGATGGCGTATATTGATATCGCGCGTAAGGAGTAAGAATATAGAAGACAATATTGATAAGAGAGGAAGAGTCTGTTATTGACAGCCGTCCTAAAAGCACGACACAGATCGGTGATTATTGCACTTGTGTCGATTCGAGAAACCACTGTTATATTATAATTATTTAGTTGTCGATTATCTTATCTTATAATAAATTATTCTGTTATAAATAATCGACAACCAAACAAGATCAAGAAATTCGTTAAGCCAAATCCATCCTGACAACCATATAACTTTCTTCGATCTTTTAGAGGCAAAAATCATCATCATCTAACAACTTCAGAACTGGGAGAAATCTTTTTTGTTTTACAACGTCAGAAGTGAGATAGGTCTTTTTCTTACAGTGTATATAATTTTGTGCGTAATTTTAATTATTTAAAATAATTTTCCTTTATGTAATTATAAATTATCTATGCGTGAAATTAAGTATACAACAAGTCTCAGTTACTGTCATAACGATCTGAGGCAATCAAATAAGGTTTAGATCAATGATGACTGAAGAGACTTTGAATTGAACTTGCAAATTTCTTACTGCTAGTAACACACACAAGAGTAACTTTTAACCCTCATTGTGCGTCTGGATGATCGCCAAGAATCCTGAGAATTTTCCACAGATTGTGTAAACGTCGCGGACAGGTTTCATACGTCACGGACGAGCTTGTTGTTCTTTCACGTCATTAGCTTACGAGATCATCAGATTGTTCTCACGGATCGCATTTATTAAAATCATTGAGTATATACTTTCTGATTTACGTACATATATTACAGCGTTACAATATTCTTGCTTTCGCATAAAATGCTCTTTTATACATCATTTAATATGTTTGAGTAGACTTCGAAATTTTGCAATCTGTCTATCAATCTGCGAGAGAAGTTTGCGCAGAGAGACTCGGATATTTGGCCGACTGAAATAAAGTTGAACGAGGAATTGCGACACCGAATGCTTTCTCGAAGGAGAAAGACCAACGAAAGACGATTGGTCAGATCAACACGACACGAACGATATATTCGGAAACGCACCTGCGACGCATCAACATGCGTGTGCAGCTTCTCGCTCCAAAATTTCGAAACTGCTCTTTGCTCGGTGTCGTCTTATGGCACATGTGTTGTGCGTTTCATTCACATACATATATTATTATCGAATTACCAGGTGTCTTGCGCGGTTTCATAATCAGACCGTTTTGTCGCGTTAAATATTAAAGCCGGTGTTATGGCGACATGAACTGTTCTCGTGCTCTACTCGCTGACACGCGATGCAAGAAGTACTTCCTACGTGCAAACGCATATGCTCGTCTGCCTAATTAATTACACCCGCACGCAGGTCTACATTAAAGCTTATTCCCACATATTAAATTTTTTCACATTATGGAAAGAGTTATGTTCTTTATCAGTTCCTGCATCATTGCGGGAAAAGTTACGTTCTAAGAGATATCTAAAACTTATCGAAAAAATAATGAATGTTATAATAATGCAGGATTATGCAGATTATAAACAGGATATGTTGATTACATATATCATAAAAATAATAATATATCACATTACGTTATTACAGTTTACGATTTCAAAAACACAAGACTTTATAAAGATATTATAAATATTTTTAAATTTATACAAAAAATAATGTATTACATTACATGAATAATATATTACTTTATTTTACACTATTTTATGAAATAATGAAGCTAAAAACAAAAATCTTAATATTAAAATGTCGGAATTACAATAATTTCCAATCGAATTGTTGAAAATTCGCACGATTTATCATAATTATTAACATTGTATAATTAAAATACCATGTTAAGAATTTATATAACGTAGTTTTATTAATTAATAAATAATTTCAATAAATTAAAAATTGAAATGTAGTATAATTTACTATTGTATTATTCGCATTATATCGATAAGCGCTACGTATTTTTTGTTCAACATGTATAAAGATTGTTGGTTAAGAAAATAGGAAACAGAAAAAGAGAGAGAAAAAGAGAACTTATACACATTCGGTAAAATATTTGTTTTCGTCGAAAGAAATGCAACTGAAATGCAATAAACAATCACAGAAATAAGAAACGCGGTGCAAACATAACACAGCGTTATCTTGCAACTACTACTTGAGACATTCCTCTTGTGTGATCAGCATTATCCGAGTTATTTTTCCCGATGACAATTGAATCGCACACAGCGTATCGTCAACATACGTGTGTACGTACATCATTCGCTTGCACACGTGCAGGTATACATACGTGATTTCTAATTGCATTGCAAAGAGTACGTCGATATGAATTATAGGTGCACGAACACGAATACGAACGACAATATGATACGGTATAAGTAAATATAAGATTTAAATACATTATTCATAAACCCGCATGTATATGAGGACTTTTAAAACTGGCTCGGAAAAGAGAAGAAAAAAAACTTTCTACTGTCTAGGATATAGATAACCAGCTTTCACGTCTGTTCTTCCTTCATGAGATTGTTCCAAAACTAAAATTATCTGAGTTCGAAATCTTTGTTTTGCTTATGCATTGTATTTCGATAATGTTTTAATTAAAACTATAAATCTTTATTTATTTCAGTGATAGTCATAAAAAAATATTTACAAATACGGTTATATGTATATTATATTAATAAATTTGTATAATCTTTTGGTATAGTGAAATATATATTTAGATATACGTTTAGTAATATGTACAGTTTTTTATTTCTTTTTTAATAATTATTTAAAATGTTTTTATTTTACTTTATAATATATTCTAGTTGCTATAATTTCATATGTACGCTATATTAGCGTGAATATATTTGAGAACGTAATAATTTAATATACATTCCAATGTTGATTATTACACGTGTCTGTTTGAGATAAAAAGTGAAAATAAAATGAACATTGCAAGAAAATGCAAATAAATAACATTTATCAATTTGTAAAGACAAAAATTACGAGGCACGGATATTAATTTCGAAACTTTACTTCGTGATCCCGGTGCTTGATTTCACTCAAATCGGACACGTGACTCCGTCCTACAAGTGGACGTAGGCGTATGTAAAGCAGCGTATACAGAGCTGAGGAGGAAATGTCATTTAGATGGCAACAGCGCCAACCTTACTTTCCATCAATTTATATTTTTGCTCATTTACTAATTAATATAATTCTTGTAAAAATATTAATATATGTATGTTTTTATTTTGCTAAAAGTGTAGTGTATGAAAATATTATTTCAGTTTTAATATATATATATATATATATATATATAGATAATTATATTTATTTTTTTATGTATTATATTTTACTTTCAATTTATTTATCTTTATATTGAAATAAAAATTATGTAAAACACAATGTTATTAAAATCACTTTTCATCTATGATTCTTAATCGTGTAGCAAAATTAAAAGTAAATATTTTATACTGTAATATTTTCCTCTGCATATATGTTTCTACTGATAAAAACAATTATATTAAGGAAAAAAAAGTATTATAATTGTTAGAACTATTACATACATATATTTAAATATTTAAATACCTATATTAGAAAATATATTTATTCTATTTTTAGCAAATAAACAGTGGCTATCACTTATTTTTCGATATTTTTTCGAAAATAATAATGTCTATAATAGATCGAAAACTACTTAATTTTGTAAAATAGTCTGCGTTATACAGCTAGCTTAATATTCTGAATGTTGAACAGCGCATTACAAAACATATTACGATGTCCCTGCCAAGACGATAACATAATCTTTACACAACTCAGCTCAGAAAACTCCTGTTGCGAACGTAAAAGTAGACGTGGCAGAAACCATCCTATATGTTCAATATGAATACAAATATTCATTAAACCATGTTCTACTTGTATTTTTTTCTGTTTGAAAGACTGTTGCCAACCTTGGTATTCATGATTCCTTATTCGAATAGTGTTAAAGTATTGTATAGAGTATATATTATAATTAAATCTTTGTTATGAAACAAGATGAAAGCGATCAGTTTAATATATTCCATAATATAAAAAAAACCACCATAAAATTGCCACTAAAGATATTACAAAAAAAAGATTTTAATTTGATAAAAAGAAATTCATTTCACATGTATTGTAAGTATTATTAGATTGCTTCTGGAAATTTAAGAGAATTAAAATAATGTTTTAGGCAAATTGTTACTTTGATCATTTCTAATTTGTCAAAGTAACTCGATTAGAAGACTCTATTAAGTTTGATATTCCGGGCAAAGAGAAAAGCAATAATGACATGTGGAAGACAACTTCGTGGCTTTTACCGTGTATGTCGTTTCGCTCGCGGCGGTTAGCTCTTAAGAGATTATCGTTGCTGTTATGTCACACACGACTTGACAGACCGACTGCCGTTTACGAGAAACATATTTCGTCTACGCGCTTTTCACTTTTTATTATTCCTCTGACAGCTGCGGTTACGGAACCTGCATGCGAAATCGTCTAAACAGGAAGCACAGTAGTTTTAAGTTTATACACGCAAGTTTATCTCTCGCATCCGTGATCTACAAGTTACATCAACCAAGCATTTATCGGCAACTTGATGTGTAATTCATTGCGAATGACCATTCGTGTATAAAACAAGACATTAGATTACTTAAGAAAAGCTATAAATTTCATTAGATATACTTTTAACTATGGAAACAGGAATAGAATTTAATGAATAGTTTTAATATATATTTCGTTATATAGTTACGTTTAATGCATACAAATTTTTTCTTTTCTTTCCTTAATATTTTATTTAAAAGATAAAATAACGGATATTTTACATATTTTTATAATTTTCTTATACCATTTGTTACTATTCAGAAACTATTAATTTAAATCTAATCCTTGTCTCGTTGACATAATAATAATTGTTAATAATATTTTAATCTATTCATGCATTAATTTAATATTAAAAAATCTTATCATGCATAAAATATCTATATATTATATTTTAAAATTATTTGTAACGTAATCTTTATAAATATTTATGTAAATTTAGAACTAACATATGAATTTCTCTCTCATAGTCTCTTCTTTCTCTGTATTTATCAGAAATTGTTTATTTTTAATCAAATATAGCTGTAAAGTATACAGTAAATTTTTTAATTTATTATTGGCAATGTATATTTAATTTTGGCAAAACATTAAATATGGCATCAAATTCAAGGATGTAGATGCAATTGATAAAGTTAAAAACTTACACAAAATTGAATATATTATATCAAAATACAAGCAAATATTAGACAGATTTAAACAGCTGATGTTGTTAAATTCTCAGTGCATTTTCATAATACGTTTGATATAAAATTTCTAATCATTTTCCTTATTTTTGTAATTATTATTAATAAGAAGCAAGCATACACATACATATATACATCAAGCTTATTTATGTTTTCGAACCGGGTTTTCAATGCATATACTTTCCACACAGTAACGGATTTAGGAATTGATCTTGCGTGATTATACAGATAGTTACAGAATACATAGTCGAACTTAGCATAGCGGACAGGATTTCATTGATTCCAATGATTGTCCGCCAATCAAATCCCATATAATCACGTGATGTACCTACATGACCGGCAGTCATTAGCTCAGCTTTTGCCTTCGATATTCCTCGCATGCAATCTTGATCACGGAATCTGAGCGTAAATAAAAAAGTACTTGAAACATTTTTATTTTTCGCTTAATCAATCACATATTGACAGATAAACATCGAACAAATTCAAAAGAAAAATTACTTTTAGCAAGGCAAAACATTATGAGAGTGATTTAAACCTTGTTAAAATTTCTAGATAATACTCTTCTTAAAGTTTTTTATATGTGGCATTAAAGCTATTCTATCATTTTGTTGATCACATGCATGTAAGTTGCTTATATTTAGATGCTATAATTTATTTACTCAATACATAATAATGTAATATATGGTATGAAAAGCTTTATTTATATCTTGAAAACTGTCAAGTACTGCTACAGTATTTTAATAATTGGCATAATTACAAAATTCATAATAAGTCATATACATACATTTGAATGTATCATATTTATATTAATTGATATATCATAAATAATCAATAATTATATCAAAATCTTTATGATAATATTACTTGTGTGTTCTTACATATATAAAATATTAAAATAAAATGAATCATATTTTTAATCCAACATTTTTTTATAAGTTACATATAAAAATAATAAGTTGAAGTACATAAAAAAGACAGAATTAAATTATTTATTATTATAAATATCTATTAGCTGTTCAATATAACATTGTAGCGACATCTGAAACATGAAAGAAAAGTCTCGTAATATCTGTTTCGTTGCCATTAACAAGTTGCCAACAGCTGATCTTCATGTTATCAATGAAAGATTAAGTTGTTTAAATACACATCATTGCCTAATTAAGTCATTATTTTTAACAGAAGTAATTAAAATTATGCAAAGAAGATAAACTTTATATGTTATATAAAAAATTGCACTATGTTCTTACTAACTATAATATATCAATGTTTTATATAGAATCAATATAGAAGCTTTTAAAAGATTTTTCTTCTTAAAAAAAATTTATTAAATTATTTTTAAATGTACTAATCTTTAATATTTAAAAAAAATATCTCTTTTAAATTCCCGTCTTTAACAAAAATAACATGATTTTCTGTATAACAGAACATTTAAATATTAAATATTAAATTATATTTTCAAATACATTTTACAAAATGAAAATAAAACTTTCTAAAATAATAGCAATTAATTTCATATTTATTAAGATACCTTATTACTACAGTAGTAAAATTAGTAATTGCAGACTAATTAGTATATTATGTAAGTATAATTTTCTCTTGAAATAAAATAATTATTTAATTCATCATCGAGTCAAGACGTTTGTCGATAGTTCTCGACTCTTTTTCTTACTTTATGCGATTCGAGTTATCCAATTCGATTCCTCGCTGTATATCGCTGTAGAGATATCGATCGTGAGACTCATTCTAAACACTCATGTATTATCTTCTCAAAAAACATTGTGTGCTACGTAGATTGAGTGCAAGGTCATTTTTTCAATACGATTCACTCAGTTCCGTACAAGCGACTTCGTTGAACATATTAATCGGAAGTATGGTGCTCCTCGCGAGAATCGTCAAGTGCGAGGTATGAGAAAATATGTCATTGTCACGTTCGATGTGCCGGCTTTTATTCCGTATATTTTTCAAAAATATGTGTGTTGCAACTGCAATTGCAGACTTACATTTGTATTGATTCAGGAAATAAACCATCTAGTGGGCATCCGATGAATTGCAAAAAACTATACCGGCGTTAGCGCGAAAATCAATTCGCAAAGTATTTCGCATCTTTCTATAAGCCTTTTTAGTGCACGTAAACATTTTTAAGTTTAAACATTTGTTTTATATTCTTTCATATTTTTTCAAAGTGTCAAGTTACGACAAATTGACATAAAAGTTTCGAGAAGTTATAAATTAGTACTGTCTTATTTATTATTAGGTGCTTTCTTTATCATGTTAATATAATAATTCTATGCCTTTATTGATCATTAACTACGTTTTATATTTTATGCAAATTTAATAATTAATTAACGAAATCTGTAAAGCAAATTGTCTGTCTATTATGATAATTTATTCATATTTCATATTATCGAAAATATATCTATTACGCTTATATGTATAATGGCTTTAAACTAAAATTATTAATCTCTCTTTGTATGCCAGATGCTAATTTAATAATATATCACTAGCATTGTTGTAATTTATTTGATATATGTTCATATTATAACATTTCAAAGGCAATTTTTAAAACAAAAATTATCACAGAAATACTAAATTTTTACCTGTAAAACAATAAACATACTTTAATTAATAGCTTTTAATTAATTTATTAACCTACATATTTTGTTAGAAAAAAAAAATTCCATTTTGCAAAAGAAACTTTGCGTGTGGTATGCAATAAAGTCACATATGTTATCTAAAACACGTTTATCAAAAATTTATGATCGTACGTAACAACTGATACGTACACTCGGTAACCCAGAAAAACATGTTTAAATGTATTATGTCATTGATTACATTTTATTATATTTTTACGAAAGAGGATAAATTGTATGTAGGTATTATAAAATATTGCTATATATTAATTATTTATGTGTATATATGTATATTATTCTAAGAAACAATATTCTTGATCTAATAATAGAACAAGACTTTAAAAAAATTTAATTTTATTTAAAATTATAAGTTTTAAAATTTTTTATAATTAAAAAAAAATTTTAGAGACCTCATGTTATTTATTTTTAAATATATAATTTTTCTGACAAGTATAAAATATAAATTATTAATTTTTTATATTTAGTTAAAATAAATTATTATAGTAATCTGAAACGTAAGGAATACTTTGAGTATTATTATTTGAAATCCTCCTAGGATGTTAATAATATTTACAAAATAACAATGTTATCTCATCAATTGACCCTTGGGCGACAATGACGCTCATAAGGGGAGAATAATATTACCACTCTTGATAGAAGCTTTTTGTGTAATGTGAAATAAATGATGATAAACAGTTGCCGGTTATAGTGAATAGTTATCCACTTATTGATTTAAAAGCGGCGCTATCATATAAATTTGCTGCTACGTAAAGGTATTCAAATATCTTGGATGACATAGCTTTATTGACATAAATTTTCATTATCAATACAATAGAATATTAATCATACAGTCATATAATCCATACTTAAATTCGTAAAAAAAAATTTTATACATGTACTTACATCTATGAATAAAATAAAGAACATTTTATTAAAATGCAATAATAAATATTCGTTGAAAAATATTTACATTCTATGTATTAGAGAATCTTTCAAATATTTTTATTAGTTACTTTATTATTTTTCTAGTAAAGTACTTTACATATTAATTATTTTAAATAGGATTTTTTATTAATTGCACGTAGTTCAATGTTCAAGAAAATCATTCAAAAATTAAATCAATTTTTATATTAGTAAAATAAGATATTAATATACTAAACATTTATTCATGTGTCAATTTTTTGTGATATGTATTATTATTACATATCATTATGTACAACTCAATACATATTTTTACAAAAAATTATTTAAATAAAAATATAAAGTACAATATATTATTTGCACGCGACAGATTAGTATTAAAATATTCCAGACATGGTTTACCATCAGATCCTACAGTAATGCTGCTCCGACGGTCAAAATGTATATCGATGGGCAATTCGTAGGTAATTGTTGACACATTTTATTCATTCATATTTTTTTCCAAATTTTTATTTTTCTTAGTCTATCAACAAACACGGTTTATTCCTTCGAAGTTTATTTTTATTCCATGTTTATTTTTATGCATAAAATTTCTTTTAAATGTTTTTTCGACCATATAATTTACAGCATATCGATCTGTAAATTGAATTTTTTTTCTGCAGAATCAAAGAGCACAGAGTTCACGGATGTCCACGATCCAGCGACGAATCAGTTGCTATGCCGTACTCCAAAATGCACAAGGGATGAGATGGAAAGTGCGGTACAAAGTGCACGAAAAGCATACGAGAAGTGGCGGCACACAAGCGTGCTAACGAGACAAAATTTGATGCTAAAATATCAGGCTCTTATCCGTGAACACTCAGTTAGTTTATTAATGCATTAAAATCTAAATTGAATATTATACTTATTAAATAATACCACGTTGACAAAATGGAAAAGATGAAAATAATAATACATTATAAATTTGATTTTAACGAATTTTGCACGATGAAAAATAAATCTGGTATTATTGCGGCAGTATAATAACAAACAGCAAAATATGAACGTTGACTATTGAACAAATCCTTCACTCTCATCAATCACTGAATATTCAATGAATATTTTTATAATTGTAAATATTTTATATTAAAATTTTCTTTATCTCTGATTCGACAGAAAGAAATTGCGCAGAATCTTGTGAAGGAAAATGGAAAGACTATGGCTGACGCAGAAGGAGATGTGCTTCGAGGTCTTCGTAAGTATGTTAGATTATAAAAATTTAATCTATAAAGTTTAATTTATAAATTCTAAATGTCTCTATATGTATCTTTAATAATTTCTCATTAATTTCTCATTGATTAAAATTAGTGGAAGATAATAAAAAAAATCACGTTGGATAAATATTACAACATAAATAAGATGTAGAAACAAAAAATATTTTAAAACTCTATCACTGTTTATATAATAAATAATTTAAAATTAATAATTTCATGTATGATTATTGCGCTTTATGTTTTAAAAATTGATATCATTTACTGATTTTTTATTTTTTAATGCACAAAAATTATTTTTAACTTTGTCAACGATACAGTTTCAACTACGTCGATCATGTCGACTATAATTTAGATCACGTTGCGATAATATCATTTCCATATTGATTACTTTATGATTAATATTTAATAAATGATACTGAATATCGATCGATACTTAATTATACTGTGATAGAGGTCGTCGATGCCTGCGCGTCGATTTCGACGCTCCAAATGGGTGAATCCACGGCCAACATCGCTACAGACATGGATATCCTCTCGTACAAAGTTCCCCTCGGCATTACTGCGTCTATTTGCCCATTCAACTTTCCTGCCATGATACCTCTTTGGTCGTTTCCAATATCGGTCGCATGCGGGAACGCTGCAATTCTGAAACCATCGGAGCGGGTACCAGGTGCGTCTATGATCCTCGCTGATCTCTTTACGAAAGCCGGTGCACCAGCTGGCCTTTTAAACATAATACACGGCCAGCACTCAGCCGTGGACTTCATTTGCGAGCATCCTGATATCAAGGCTGTTTCCTTCGTCGGTTCTGATCAAGCGGTAAGCGAAGATGGAAGAGACCGGAAATAATATTGAACTGTCTTTCATGCTTCAATGTAGATCGATCTTCTCCTTTTTGTTTTTGCTCTCTATATTACTAAATATTTTTATTGGATATCGTTTATTGTTGAAGTCTAATATATTTCACGATAAAAAAACATAGACAACACGGAGAAAATTTTATATTAAAAATTACTATGGTATGTAGTGACTGTGGATTATTAGGATAATTAGGAACATTCCAAGTTAAAATGCTATGTAAAACTGTAAAAATTGACTCAATTTATGTAAAAATTACGTCAATTACGTCAATTTTGACAGTTTTACATAACATTTTAACTTGGAATGTGTTTTAATGGTCCACAGTTACTACATATTATAGTAATTTTTAATATAAAATTTTCTCCGTGAATGTATAAAAAAGTAGAAAAAGTTTTATAATCAATAAATTTCTTAAATATACAGGGTAAATACATCTACAAGCAGAGCAGCGCACATGGTAAGAGGGTACAGTGCAATATGGGTGCTAAGAATCACTGCATCGTCTTGCCGGATGCAAATAAGAACAAGACGTTGTCGCAAATTGCCGGTGCGGCTTTCGGGGCCGCCGGACAACGATGCATGGCACTTTCGGTGGCCATCTTTGTAGGAAAATCTAAAGAATGGATACCCGAATTAGTAGAGGCAGCAAAGAGATTGAAAGTAAACGCCGGTCATGTGCCCGGCACTGATCTCGGACCTGTTATATCGCCACAGGCGAAGCAGAAAATTTGTGAATTGGTGGAATCCGGTGTTAAAGACGGCGCGAAATTGGTTCTCGATGGAAGAAACATTATTGTACCCAGCTATGAAAATGGAAACTTCGTCGGACCTACGGTGTTAACCGATGTTAAGGTATATGTTATAATAAAGTGATTAATCAAGACTACGCGCGACGTGAATTTTTGTGCAAAATCAATAAAAATTTAACTTTAAACATTTATTATTATAGAATATAGAAGAAAAGTTTCAACTGTTTCAGAGCAGATACTTTAAAATGAAAAAAAAATTAAAATGATTTTTTATAACTGTTCACATCTGACAATGAAAATATTAATTGTATTTTTGACAAAAAATATTTTGTATAAAATAAAAGTAATAAAATGTCATATTTTAATTCAATATCGTTATTTAGTATATTATAGATCGTTTGATATGTATATTACAGCCTACGATGAAGTGTTATACCAACGAAATATTCGGGCCCGTTTTATCATGCATGTTCGTCGACACTACCGATGAGGCCATCGACATCATCAATAAAAATCCTTATGGTAATGGCACGGCAGTTTTCACGACAAATGGCGCGACAGCCAGGGCATTCGTGAACAGAATCGAAGCTGGCCAAGTCGGCGTTAATGTGCCTATACCAGTACCCCTACCAATGTTCAGCTTTACTGGTAACAAGGGTTCCTTCCTCGGCGATAACCATTTTTATGGGAAAGACGTGAGTAGAGACATATATATATATAACTTCACTTTATTCTGACAAATTAATCTATTTATCAAAATATGTCATATTTGTAATTTTTTACAGTAATTTTTAAATTTTTGAATTTTAAACAATTATTTTCAAGTTAATTATTAAAATTTATCAAAAATATTAGGAATATTGGCAAATATTCGCTTACTATATATAAGCGATATGCAGATGAAAGATATTAAAAGATTTTCTTTGCACAAAATTTGAATTATTCTATTAGATTATCTTTTTTGGAAATGTACAATTTATAATAAAATAGGGGTAAATAATAATAAAATTAGCTTTTGAACAAATGAAAAATGTATATGCTGATGTTTCTTTATTTTTGTTACAATATTTTAGGGTGTAAATTTCCATACGCAAACGAAGACAATAACTCAATTATGGAGATCTGATGATGCTAGCGATATAGTATCATCGACTGCGATGCCTATAATGCAATAAGACTGTAATAATGTGTAATTATATATAGCAAAGTATCATTTTCAAGTGTTTCCAAATTTTACGAATATGCTTGTATAAAGCTCACTTTTGCAGTTATAAACAATGTCTTCCATTTTATTACGTACAAATAATATATTATTATAAATAAATGTATTATTATAAGCTAAAAAAACTATATATATTTTTATAGAAAAATTTAATAAAATATAATAGTCCACATCTCTCTTGAAAATATACTTTTATTTACGTTTTAAAAATAAAATTTGATTTATTGATAGATGTATGTACAAAATGATATATAAAAATGTCATTATCAAGAAATTACATTATGTATTACTATTAAAAGAAATATATATTGCTAATAAAATTAATTTGTATTTATGATTCGTTATTAAAAAAATTCTACTTTATATTAAAATATATTAATAAACACAAATAAATATTTTAAATTAAAAAATTAAAAAATGAAGTAAGTTGTAAGAAATTTTGTATTAAGTGGAGACGCTTTATTAAACAAAACAATGCATTTTAATTCTAAGAATATAATTCATACAACAGCAAACAGCGCGAATGTGATTTTTTCCTCTATCGATCAGCTTTTCATCCAGTACCAGTTGCAACCGTAATTTGGCGCGCGGGCGGTGCCAGGTGAAAATATGTCTAAAACTCGATAGTATAAGCGTCAAAAGAAGTTCACGGTCGACACCTCCTAATTCGTCCTTGAACCCTCGACTCCGCGAACTCGCGCGCGGACATCTATCTCTTGACGATATTCGAAGCAACTTCCGGCAGTCGGGAACGATGTATGCGCCGACGCGCGCACCCCGTCGTCGTCGTCGGGTCGCATCTGCGCATTTTCCAGCTGAGTTTCCTTCACAGGCGAGGTTCTGCCTGTCCCGGATTGTCGTGTACGCGCCGACACACTAGACCGGCAGGGAAACTACGGGAAAATCCTCGACTACCGTTTCACATATCGTGAGTATGGTCAATTCATCTATGATTGAGATCCTCGATGTAACTTTTTTTCTCTCCCATTTTCGTTTTCCTCGTAAAAATCAGCTTTATTCGATAGAGGGAAAGACCTGTCGAGAATAATTTATCTGGTTTTCCAGGAGAACTATTGACGTTCCTACCAAAGTCCATAGTTAAAGATTCGTTATGCATTAACGCTAGAAACTATTATCGTTCGAAATGTCGAGTGTTGCGAAACTGTTGTTTTTCTCGTTTGCTGATGTTCGATAAACCTACGATAATATTTTTAAGTTGTCGGCGTCGACACCGGTTAAGCGGAGTGTAATTAATCATCATGTTAAATTTAATTTTCGGCATGTAATACTTATTTACCAAATGTATGCTTCATCGTAATATTGGTAATGTTGATATCATGACTGTCAGTATGTTTATTTTTAGAATTATTGCATTAAAAAATGAAATTTATATTAAAATATGTTAAGGATCTTCGAATCTTTTTCTAATCATAATATTTAGTTTTAAATTTATATCTACATCTTTTTTTATATCTCTCTATAAATCATATAATTTCTTTCTTGAATCGACTAATTAAAATAATTGCTTTGCCCAAGTGTGTAGGAAGAAGAATGTTGTTTTCTTAATCAGACTGAGTAATGCTCATATTTGATTATGATTTTACTCTCTATTGTCATGCATGTCGAGTGATTATTAAAACAGAAATATTAATTGTACATATTTTAGTTTTCCACATTCGCAAACTTGTTGACATGCTTTAAACAATGGAGCTTTTAAATGTCAAGCGTTTTCTACGGGAACTAATTTATAAACGCTTTCTATTTCTGTTATACTTTATGCTTTAATTGAACAATGTTTTACGATTGAACTTTAGTAACAACCTACCGAGTTTATTGTAAATTCAAATACTACAAAGTCTTTATTCACAAATAAAACGTGAATAGCAAATATACTTTTTAAAATTTCAAAATTTTTAAGTAAAATACAGCTTTATTTTTGATATTTTTTATTTATAACTTATTATTTAATTTCTGAAATTTTTAAGTTAAATTTATAAAAAGTTTACAAAATGTGTCAAAAGTTGTGATAATTTAAAAAAAAATCTGCACAAAATATTTATGATAATTTTATAAAAGTCTTACAAAATGTAATACAAAATGTAATACAAAAGAAAAGAAGTTTTTCTATTTTTTTCTTCTTGAAATGCATATTTGATGGAGTTATTCGTATGCACAAGAAAATATCGTCTTGATGTAGTTATTCTAATTAAAGTTGTTAATATATTCATTAACTCTTCACTGTTGTGAAAAAAACTTCTAAAATTCGATCTCCTGATTAAGCATTTTTATCTCAGAAACAGCTTTCTCGAAAAAAAAAATCATTTAAACACTTCTGACTTTGGTTCACGCGAACTTTTCATCGCCTTTCCTTCGCTTTAGTACAACGAGAGTCTTTCTGACAACATGAATAATTATATATGAAATGGAAAGGTAATGCCAAAAGCTGCATCACAGCGATTTGGCGAGAGATAAATCATCTTGTGTCGCATAGTTTTGTATTCTATCTATCTCGAGAAAATCTCTATTTTCTTTGTTTGTATTTACATATTATATAGCTAATTCTTTACGAGATAATAGATGCTAAAAATATCATTTCAAGAATAGATTTTTCTAAAAAAAGCTCGAGGTAGCCGAACAATATATATTTATATAAATGTGCCATATATTAATATAAACAGTCCATTCGAAAAATTAAGGTACTTTATTATGGTGTGACATATAATTTTATAACATCGAATGTTATTGAATGCTACGTTCCGTAAAATAAATCCGTAAACATAATAGTACATATATATATTTTATTATTTATAACAGAGACTTGTGACTTTTGTTCCGCAATTGCGAAATTGATCCCAAATATACATAAATAATAAATAAATAAATATACATAAATACATATATTTAATATTATCATTTATAGCTTATTCAATTTATTTTATAAAATATCATATAATGTCACTTGTTATTAAGTAGATTATCGAAAAAAATTCCTAATAATCTATTTTAAGCATAGGTTTATACCGAAACACAAAATACAATATTTTAACTTTTGCCATAATATCTTGTATAAAATATTTAATTTAATTTTCTTTTCAATGTCGAAATTGAATTTAAATGCCTACATTTAAATGCATATATTATTGATTTAATTTTTTCCTTTTGTTATTGTTATTGTTATTATTTTTCTTCACAATTTACAATAAATAAAAGTGGATATTTTGATCACAGTGCAGAAAATTCAGCATTGAACAATCATGCTTGTGAAAATAAATATATCGCTATATTTAGCGAATACGAAATAGCGAAGCTATTCGACTGACAGAATCGTATATATTTCTGGCCAGTTGAAAGATCGCCGCCGTATATCTCTAACAAGATCTATCTTGACAGGTTGAATAATTATGTACAAAACGGTGCGGAAAGGCGATGCAAGTCTGCAGTACACGATACTGCCACAGACGGATCAGTTCTCGTCCGGCGGATTTCCGCAAACTTCCGGTAAGCACCGGCCGAGGATCATCAAGTATACGATGGGCACTGTGATGGTGCTCATCATACTGTCCTGCGTGGCCACGCCGTTCCTGATGAATCAGAATGATCACAACCTTTTCGCCAGCACGATGCTGGCGATGAGCCGAGTCGAGCCAGTCAGGAACACATCGAGAAGCCAAACGAAGGACATTGGTGTTAGTAAGAACAGAAGCAGGATTCCGACTACAACGGTGTCGACGACCGAGGTCACTAGGAGGAAAGACCTCGAAGATAACACGACCCCTTTCAATGGAATTCTCCGAGGGGAGGAGGAGGAGGAAGAGGCAATAGTTGACGATACCACGTTAGCAGGTATTATTTTGCTTAAATTCTACAGAAATGCGATGATAGCAAGCAGATAATTATGATTGAAATATTTCTTAAAAGTATACATTTTCAATGCACTGATAAACATAAATAATCCGATATTTGGTATTTAAATTTATTAATTATATTTGACTTAAATTTATTGTGTTGAAAAATGATATTTTCATAAAATATATATTTTTATATTTTCATCGTAAAATAATATTGTACATTTAAAATAATATTATATTACACAAAGTAATATATTATCTTTTCTCTTTGACCAAAAATTTTCTCTGTTTTTTATTAGGATGAGAGTTATGAGATCCGATACGAAATTTAATTTTCCCTTTAGAAAACCGCAATAAAACGTGTGTTAAAACGAGGCTTAAAACAAACAGGGCTTAAAACAAATTCTTCTAAATTTATTAAGAGGCTTTATTATCAATTTTTCAATTAAACCAGCGATAATACAGAAATATTAATCACAACATAATTATTCCTGTCTCTGCAACATATCATAATAAATTATAAACTCTGACAATTCTCTCTTTTCAGATACATCGCAAATTAGTACGCAAGCAATTCCAAGTACGGAAACGTCAATGAGTGTCCGTCAAACGATGACGACTTCCGCTCTACCGCCGACAACCGTTCTTTCGGCATCCTCGAGCAGCACGATAGAGGACACGAAAACGGCGAGCACGCCAAAAAAGCCAAAGATGCCGAGGGTGACCCTGAAGCTGCGTGAAAACGAAACCATACCGCAGATGTATATGAAGGCTGGGATAGCCTCTTACAAGAAGGGCAACATCACTACTAGCGTTCTCGCGCCGCGCCTAAGCCTCGAGGGTCTGATATTCAAAACGCCAGAGGGCACGATAAAGCCCTGGCCTCAGAAGTGGTTCTTCAGCGATCCATCGGCAGATTTTCAATGGAAGGTAAGTGCTCCTCTATTTCTTCCTCTGATCAAATGCTCAGTACGTCCTCGGAGATGAATTACGTCAAGGGGACTTGGAGTATATATCCTGCATTTTAATAAAGTGCATCGATCACGGTGCAAATCATCTGTGCAAAAATTTGCTGACTTGTGGTTTTTCTTGCGTGTCTGGACTTTTTCTCTTTTGGAATTTGTTTTTGAAATATCTTTTCAAACATGCTTTTTTCGAACATTCCAGTTCTATTTTTTTTTTTTTTTTTATAAAACAACTCGCTGAATGTTGTCAAAAGTCGACGTTTATTTGTGTCAATTTTTACTTTTATTTTATTTGAAATAAGAGCACTTTAAAAATCCGTTAATCTTTAATATCAGAAAAACTCATTTCGTTGCTGTCGTTGTTACACTTTACAGAATTTTATAGCCTAATGTTATACTCCGGCTTCGTGATCTACAAGATATATTATGTCAGACATTCTTCTCATATCTTCAAGTCTACTGGTCGTCTGGCTGTCGACTCGAAATTTTGCGTCCTGCATAAATATTGATCGCGTTGCACCAAAGACATCTAAACTGAAGCACTCTGTCCGATCGATAGGCAGAGCATGTTCGTGAATCTAAAAGCAGACGAGCAATCGCTCGAAACCTTTATTTTTCCTGTACGTTTCCCACCGGGACAGCAGATATACTTTTATTTCCCTTTTGGAAAATTGCAGAACGTGACGTTATATTTCTACAATTTCTACAAAATGTCTCATGATATCGCTCCTTATCTATCGTACTTTTATATATGTATATCTATATCTATATATATATATATATATATATATATATATATACATATATATGTATATATTTCTTTTTTCTTATATTTTCTCTTTTTTCTCCATTTCCCTTGCAGCGAGAAAATTTTCAATGCAAATGAATTCGCAAGAAAGAAAAAAAATCTGCTTTCTTGAAACACCGACCTCTCGTTGACCAATCAATATAAAAGCCTTTATTTTCTCTTAATCCGATAACGCTTACTCGTTGCCACTGAAAATGCTTGCGCTGCACCTAAAGATTTTTACAGAGATCACACGCACGTACGTTATTAAAAAATATCGCAAATTGCGCGAAATATAATGTTTCATGCTTATGAAAAAAATGTAAATTACATTTTTTAATCTACTCGAAATTCATCATATAATAACTTTATTAAAAACTACAAATTTCTTTATTAATACAGGACATTTTTTCAATTAATATAAATTTAATAATTCATTTTCATCAAATTTCATAATTTAATGAAAAATAAACAAATAATTAGAGGGGCTCTTAGAAATTAAAACAAAATAGTGATAAAACAGGCAAATAAGAGTCAAGCTTTGTAAGTAGTGAGCAAAAAAAATTTTATTTTAACTTATGTTAAACGTTCTTAAAAATCAAACATATAATTAAGTATGCGAACGTTTTGGTTAATTTTTTGCTTTAATGCAATTTTATATAAAAACATTAAACGCAAACAAATCAAGATGATAAAAATATTAATAAAAAATAATTGTCTTGTTAGAAATTTAGCAATAAAAGTAAAACAATAAAAATAAACATTTAACAATAAAAATAGTTTGCTCGACAATTTTGTTAAAAAAAAATATTTTGCCAAATATTTTTGTTGCTATATTACTAAATATAGGATCTTTTTAGTGTTTAAGCATTTAAGTAAAATTATCAAGCTAAAAGTTTCTCGTTGAATTGTTCGTCTTGCTTCTTTTATTCTTTTAAATTGTGCACAACATAGTAACACACTCTACTTTACAACTCGCAGCATCTACAACTTTTACGGACAGAGTGCTTAATTTACCATATTATTAAAAATTCCAACGACGCAACGTATAAGAGATTAATAGGATCTTGAGTATATCTTCTAATTCATATATTTACAGGTATCCAATTTACCGCGGCAATATTGGATACAACGGCATTTCTGCCAGTATGTGTTTTGCATATTAAACAGTAATTGGAGTAATAGAGAGCAACATTTTTCAATGAATATTCATTTCTCAGTAGATAAGTAGTGTGAGTTATAATGCAAATAATACAGACATATCGATGAAAATTGCATACTTCGAAGCTGCTTGATTTGAAAAATAACATAAAAAACAATAAATATTCATACAATTACACATATTTATTTTTATTTATTAAGATATACATATCTATATATAATATAGATATAATATAGAAAAGAAAGAAAGTGTATATTACTGACAAAATAAATAAAGTTTATTTTATTTAATGTATTGATTTGGTACCTATTACAAATACAATATTTATAAATGCGAGAATTGTTATTAACTTCTGGTTTTTCTTCTTTTATCTCTGCCGTTATCTTTACCGTTTATTTATCGAATCAATTGATTCGTAAACATTATTTATTTTTGTACCATGCTAGTTGTAACAGTGAAAGAATAATTTTGTAACAATACACGATTTGATGTCGGAATAGGTATATTTAATTAAAGCTGAAACAATGTATGTGTAATAAATTACTACATGTCTCAATCGAAATATTAAGTCGAATTCCACGAATGACAGAAATAGTTGTTCATACGAAGGCTCGATGGCATTAAACGGAACACTATCGTGAATTCCGCGCATTACGCGATGCACAAATCAGAATTTCAAGCAGGTTATTGCGCCGATGGCTGGCGAAACGGGAGCTTAGCGAAAATACATTATCGTGCACGCAAAGCTGTAGGCTGACGTTTGACCTAATGGCGAATTAAAGCAGTCAGTGTACGATCGAAAGATTTAAAACAATGCTCATTTCGTCAATGTACGTGAATATTGTACAAAAGATGCGAAATAATTCGAAAAATTCAATTGCGCGAAAAGTGTTACTTTTAAACAGTTAAGATACCTAAAAATCGCGATTTTATCGCGATTCTAGCAGAAATAAAGTGTGATATATTTAACTTCACTGACCCGGTTTATATTTTTTAAACTTTCTTTCCGAGATATCATATTCTATTTAATATTTCTAGTTTATATGCATATAAATGTATATAAATATATTATTTATAAAATTATATATACATATATAATACAATATTAAATAGGTGAATTAATATTATTGATTAAATTACTTAATAACTTTTAATATTAATGATTCACTAATTGTTTTGATTGATCATAAATAATACGTATATATTTGAAATTTGGATCCATATAAAAAGCTAAAGAGAGAAAAGGAAAAATTGTATAACATATTTCAATTAAAAAGAAATTTTATACAATGGAAATGTATAAAAATATATGAAAGTATAAGAAAGTAGAGTACATTATTCAATACTTGTCGTGCAATGGAGATCTATCGTATAATGGGTATGTTAATCGTGTTGAACTAAACGTTTTATTGAATTTACAGGGCTCGACCCAAATGCCGGTAACAATTTACATCGTCCTCGCGGGACTGGCTGCTTTGGCGAGCATTAGTATTGTCCTCATGTTTTACGTGCAACGTAAGGCATCGAAACGTCAACGGCCGAACATAGAGGAGCCGGAAATCGAGGAGCACGAAGAGGACAAGTCGACTCTGCTGGGCGCGGAAAGCCAAGAGATCGAAGAAAAGGAATAATTGCCTGGCAAAACAAACACAATGCATCCGTACATATAGCGCGCGTAAGACTTGCCTATTTTTACAACACAACACATCAGTTAGGTTTAGAGTCTTCCAGGTCGAAGGATTGAACGAGAAACGAGCAGGTGAGAGAAATACGAGGATTTTTTTTATGATGCATTCGGAATTAATTAGAATCGATATTAGGACGAACGCGCTCCGTGATTCGGTCGCCTGAATTGAGGATCTGCACAATATTTTTTCTCGCGAGATTGCTCACCACATTGTTGTTACGCTCGTAAGTTTATCTTCGCGTCATAGTGGATTTTTAAACAAGATTTTTTTGCACAAAAGCGGAAATAATGATATTGTACAATCATTCTTAGCGTTGCACTTTCATTTAGATGCCCAATTTACATATTTGTTAAGAAATTAGCGACGGACCAGTTAAGTTTGTTGCAATTGTGATATACTCGACTAGCGACTATGGTTAAAACGATAATGATAAGACAATGAATCTTGCGATAGCCGAGTAAATCATGAAAAATTTAATTATAAAAAATTTCTGTTGTTTATTATATAAGCTTGCGATGAAGTAGAGCAGGTTTAAAAAACCCGCTACGGACGCACGATGTGCGTGAAGACAAACTACATATATACAGAGGAAAAGTACCTCACTGGCGAGTTAAGGAGACCGAAATTTATAAAATTTTTCACAAAACAGTAAATATATATATATATATATAACATTTTCAATTCATTCTCTTTAGAAATTGTTTAGGATTTTTGTACGAAATTTAAAAATTTAACTCGACAATGTCTAAAAGAAGAAGGTCTAAAAAATATATTATTTTTAAAATTCCAATTAGAGAATAAACAGTTAGGACATATGTTTTTATAATAAAGTAATGCAGGAATTAAGATAGAAATGATTTTAAATGAGAAATTTAAATCATACAGTGCAGTAAGGTAGATTAAAATTAATCTGAAAATCTAAAAGAAGAAAAATACAATCACAAATGTACATGCGACAGTATATGAAAAAATAGATATTTTATAATTTTGAAACGTTAAAATTTTAGAAGCTCAAAGAAAAGTCTCCTTAATTCGACCATCTGTATTTACTAAACTTTCTATAATATACACGGTATGCGTATGATTATAAGATATTATGTATACGTGTGTCATCGACTTTTCTAGCGAATCTCGAAAAAGCAACGTGCTTTTTGACTTTCTGACGCCGGTCAAATTCTATCTGCGTACAAAAGTAGCCGTACTGCCAGCTACAATAAAGGGCCAGCTTTCTAACTCTTTGTTTAATTAAAAGTGATGTTTGACGAACGTGCTATCAAATATATTATTCGATCGATATCCGTGCATCGTTTTCCTCGGTGGTATCTATCGCGAACGGGGAAAAACATAATATTATATTTTTTTGCAAAATCTCTCAAACAGCTTGACGATATCGCGTCAATAGTAGATATATATATATGACTCATATTAAATTAATCCAAGCTATACTCAGTATCAATGTTTGATTAGATGTTGATTTAATCAACCATGCCATTTTGCTAAAATTACGATATGAAATTATTTGTAAAAATATATAGAATTGGGACACGGAATTTTATATAACCGACTAACATCGTAAAAAAAAAGCACTAAATAAACCATATTTAGTTAAATTGAAATTAATGTGGATATGTATTATATTTGTCAATATTATCATAGAGGGAAAAGTACACGTTGCTGTCAAAAAATTATATACTTAAAAATACAATGTGTTTCAAACAAATGGATACAGTAACATTTTCAAAGTAAAATTTTGAAAATTGGAGCTTTCTGATTTATCTAATATTTTATAAATGTCTAAGTTCTACATATCAATCTAAAAATAACTTAATATTTCTTTTGAATTAAATTTTGTTTTGTTAGATTAAAAATAGAGTATCAGAGACTATTAATATTATATCATATTATGTATAATGTGTTATATATTATGTTAATTATATTTTTTTAGATCAATTCTTTAATATTTTATTATCGTGTTTAACAATTATCATAATAACTTCTTTTGTTTTTTGCAAAAACATAAATTTTGTAATGTCAAACAATCTGTTATCATATGCAAAACAAGACTTAACTATCCGAGCTTTAACCAGGATGCTCTTTAATATTGGCTCTAAAGGTCAGTTTTGCCACTTTATTTTATTCAAGGCAAAATGCATAAGATAAAATTGTGCCGATAATTTCACGCTTAAAGACCAACGCTTATACAGGCGTATCAAATCTAGTATATATTTATTACATAACGACGATAACAAGTTGACCTAACACTGTGCAAGTTGTTTACTCTCTATAAGATCTATTTTATCAATAGATATTTTCTACAATATTTGCGCAACAAATAATTCTTCCACTTTTTTCAGTTTCTATATTCCATAATATTTATTTCGTAGTTTTATTATTTCGAATGAGCTGCGACTTATATATATTATAATATACACCGTATTATATATATATGTTGCAAAATTTATAATTTGCTGTGAATTCTTAAAAAAACAATTATTGATAAATATTCTAAAAATTTCAAAAGTCACTTTAAATTGTTATAATATATACATTTGAAAAAGCTTTACATATAAATTAAAAAGAAATTATATTGTTAGCATAAACAGATAATATGACTCTAAATTTGAAGATTGTTTATTTTTTTAAATAAAAGCTTATCTATTACTTACAAAAATATATATTCAGTTTTACTTTCAGTGACAAATGAGAAATCTCGTATTTTTATTTAAATAAAAAATACGAGTACAATAATTTTTCGATACTTGTTATTAAAAATATAGACTACTATTAAAATAAAATTAGAAATTATGAATGAATAGAAAATTGAAAATAAAAAGCGTTTGGTGAATAGAAAATTGTACTTATAGTTTTATCATTACATTAATTTAATTACAATAATTTTATTCAACATCTTTGATTAAAAAATAAAAAGAATCATAACTATATGATCTTATAGAGTTAAGCAATTTTACCGAATCCATTTAATTTTGTATATATTGCATATGTCGTTCACCATAATTAAAGTTAAACTCACAGTACTGTTATCATCTAGAAATGTTCATTAAAAACACAAGTATAGTGTTTATCACGATTGTCACGATCATTTACACTGTTTTGCATACATATTTTGTAGTAATGAGCCACTCATTATGCTATAATTAAGAAAATAAATATTTATGCGGAAATTCTTTATATTTAGTTTAAGAAAATAAGATTCTTATTTATTATTTATAATTAAGAAACAAGCTAAGCAATTTTTACATTTGATCGTACGTGCTCATGAATATATTTTGAAATATTAATAAAATCTCAATATCCGATAATTTTATTTATTTTGATAAATATTAATTAATTATAGTAAATAATTAAATTAATATTTACAATGTTTGTAAATATCAATTGTTTATATTTGCAAATTATATTATTAATATTATTATATATATATATATATATGCTAATTCCCTATATATATTGAAATATGTGTGTTATTTGACTTATTAGTACTTTATTTATTGTTATATTTTTTCTGAATCATTACTATTATTTTACCGCTTGGAAAAAATATTTATTATATTATTATTTATAAAAAGTAATCCGTATTATGTATTACGTATTATGTATTACTTATTGTTTTAAAATACATTGAAAAATGAATGTTTTTAATATAAAAAATCCTTATTTTATCGAGTAATCTGAAATTTTTGAAAATAATAATTTAAAAATAAAATTAAGCGATTTAAAAATATATTAACAATAATTTGTAAATTTTATGTAAATAAATAATAAGTTAATAAAATAATAAGTTAAAATTAAATTTTAA